>NC_067400.1:67527240-67864740 GCF_016432865.1 Antechinus flavipes | reverse complement strand
AATTCAAAGTAATCTATTTGTTAACAACAATCAAAACCATAGATTCTGATTCATTACCACTGTGGTTAACTAAATTATTAAATGACCCAATTAGTATGAAACAAGATATAGTAAGAAAAGCAGCAATAAAATATTTCCTTACTCCTACAAATTCACACAATATCAGTGAGAAAAGGGGGGATTGTGGTGAACACAGATAGATGGGAGCATACATAGGAAATATGTGACCGTGCAGGATACAAGTAAGAACATACACTTAGAGAACACATGTGACAAAAATATATGCATGAAGGACGCATTATCTTGATCACAGAACATACTTGTGGAAAAGTCACATCTCTAAAACTTCTTGCCATCCCACTCAACATGCAATCTCTAATGGATATTGTACCATTGGAGTTAGTCTCTAATGGGTACTGACCAGCATTGTCCTACTGGTCATGTAGCATGTGGAATGTAGTTTCTAGATTTTGACTTTAATGGCTTTGACATGCTCTTTTAGTTCAAAGCCATGAAATCTTTTAGAAGAATAGTCACTCATTCATGGATCTGCAAAAAATCATAAAGAAAAACCTTCTTAGAATCTTGACTATAAAATTTTCTTTAGCCCAGGTGCTAACCTCTATGAAATAAAGAGAAGACTCTTTAAATGACTACTGCCCTCAAGTTCAAATCTGCCTTTTTGAGCTAAATTCTTTATTGTTGTACTTAGTTTTATTATTAGTGACAGCATCCTGGCTTATGGTGAGTATTTTATATAGTTCCCAATTTTAATCTCAAGCATCGCATCAACCATATAGGGACTATTTGTCCAATAACTATTAGAACTTTGGAATTTCAGAATCAACAGTTTGTTAACCTCAAACCTTTTCTGCTTTCCCTTGTAGGTGAATTGGAAAGGGAAAAGCATAGAGACAAAGGTATTTCCCCTAGTTCATGGGGAAAAGCAGAAAGAAAACTAGAAATACGCAGCTTTTCATTCTTTTTATGGTAATTACTCTCAGTGTTGAAACATAGCCAGTTCTGTTTCTAGACATGCCCTCATTTATTATTCCTTTACATTCATTCTCCCCCACCCCCTTTACTTGTTTAACTGCAGGCAAACAGACTTATAAACTAGCTGTGGATATACTTATTTGCATTTGATAAGGGTCATTTACATGGGTTAACCATTGGCTACAAAGACATACAAAGATTAAAAAAAAAAAAAAGCTCAGCTTGAGTCAGGCCTCCTAACTTATCAGTCAAATCTTTGCAGCAAATGCCAATGATGGCCTGGCAATTTTGATTCTGGAGTCTTATGACTTGAACTATGAATTATGAAATGATCATTGTGTTAAAGAGTTTTAAATTGTATTCAAGAGTTTAAATGTTATTGACATAAAAGATAAACACAATTTTCTTTTTCACTATAATGAATTGGTGGTTCAAAAAATACATGTCTCAGTATAATTTTGCTACTCTAGTGAACATGTAGGATGAGAGAGATCAATGTTTCTGATTTTTCAGGTTAATGATTTATGTTTAGGATATTAATCTTCTTCTCCTTCTTCTTCTCCTCCTCCTTCTCCTTCTCTTCTTTCTTCCTCCTCCTTCTCCTCCTCTTCTTTCTTCCTCCTCCTCCTCCTCCTCTTTCTTCTTCTTCTTCTCTTCCTCTTTCTTCCTTCTCCTCCTCCTCTTTCTTCCTTCTCCTCCTCTTTCTCCTCCTCCTTCTCCTTCTTCTTTTTCTACTTCTACTACTACTGATGATGGTGATGATGCTACTACTGCTACTATCAACACTGTTACTCTAAGGGGGAAGGGAATAAGTATTTATATAAAGTCTACTATGTGCCATGCATAGTGCTAAGGGCTTTACAAATATTAGATCATTTCAACAACTTTGTAAGGTAGATATTATTATAATCCCCATTCCATAAATGGAGGCAAATATAGGTTAAGTCCTAGGGTCTCTCAGCTAATAAGTGTTTGAAGTTAGATTGAACTCAGGTCTTCTTCCTGATTCCAGGTCCAATGCTCTCTCCACTGTGCCACCAACCACTTCAGCAACAGGAATAAGAATTTTGACTTCCCAGTTCAGTTGAAAAGTATTCAGGTTTCATGTCCCCTTACACATCATGGTAAGCAATGCTAATATTTGATAGGAAAAGTTTAAAACTAATCATTAGACATAAGAGCCAATCCATGAATTTATGAAGCTAAAAACACAAAATATACATGGTCAACTGGCTAAGAGAGAATACTCTATCTAATACCAAGAAGCAAAGTGGTCCTATTTTACTAGTAAGAAGCAAAGAGACCTTACTTATTAGTGTTCCATTTCCATGACCCTTGCCTTATAGAGAAAAGACTGATAAATACTCTAGGTATTATCCAAGAAGTACAATGATGGTACTTGGTGATCTGCACAGTAGGCACTACATAAATGTTTTTTCCCAACCTTGCCCCCTGTCTTTCCCCATCAAACCTAATCTGAAAAATCCAAAGATTCCTTGGATGAAAATGGTTATTTCCAATGTTTTATCTGACAACTCTCCAACTCAGCTGCTGCATTCAAACTCTGCCATATTCCCTTTACAAGTTTCATCCTTCAATTCATTTCAATGTACAAGAGATATATGGATACACAACTACATGATCTCTTAGGTCTACTCTAAGACAGTTAGATGGTACAGTGTTAGGTTTAGTGGCAGAAAGACCAGGGTTCAAATCTAGCTTCAGATATTTTGCTAGTTGTGCATCCTGGGAAAATCACTTAATCTCAATTTCCTCAACAGCAAAATGGAAACAATAATTACATCTACCTCTTATAGTTATTGAGAGGATAAAAGAGATATCTGTAAAATCCTTAGCACAGTATCTGACCTTAATTAATATTTGTTCCCTCTCCTTTTCTCTATTATCTTTTAGAAAGAGCAGTCCTTTAATTTTTTTTCTAAGGCAATTGGGGGTAAGTGCCTTGCCCAGGGTCACACAGCTAGGAATTGTTAAGTACCTATGGTCAGATTTGAATTCAGGTCCTCCTCCTTTAAGGCTGGTGCTCTATTCACCACACCACCTAGCTGTCCTGAAAAAGCAGTCCTTTAATAGCCCAATGGGTCAATAGATACCAACATACTCAATGTAACAGAGTTTAGATGCTGAGACAATATATGACTGGAAAAGTCTAAATGAAGAATAGAAATATCAAGGCTTTCCAAATCTGGGGTGCATTGGCAAGAGCAATTTATTTGGATTCAGAAAATAGCAATTCTGTTCAACCTTGGACAAATCATTAACTCTTCTATACCTCGGTTTCTCCATCTATAGAATTGAAATAAGAATACTTCCATCACAGAGCTGTTATGAGGATCAAGTATGTAGTAGACCTTGCCATCTAGGCAATGTTTATGTAGGACATAAATGCTGGCCATGATCATGATGATATTTGAACTCCTTTAGGACATCTAAATTTCATAGCCCTCGTCTGGCACACACACAACTGACACAACATTCTGTGCATAGGTATTCACTTGAATGTGCTTAATTAAATAAAAAGCATTTTGTATTGTGACTTTACTAAGAGAAATGGGATGAAGTGGAGCAAACAAAAAAATTAGTTTAAATATCAGACAACATTGCCTAAATGGCAAGGTCTACTACACACTAAAATGGGCAGGCAAGGGAAGTTGTGGAAACCCCATTATTTGGGTCATTTAAAATGGATATGGACCAAGCACTGGAAAATAGATGGTAAACAATTGGCAAAGAGTACGACAAGATGACATAATAGGTGTTTTCATATCTTGTTCCAATTTTAAATGGCTCTGACTCTCTTAGTATACACATGAAAGCCCAGTTTTCATATTTTCCATCCTACTCAAGAATATAATCAGAACAGGAGTCTCACTATGGAAAATGAAAGCCATGTAAGAAAAAATTGTATATTAAAGTTGAATTTCCAGAACTGTTCTAACTACTCTAAATCCTCTAAATTGTAGATATTGCAAAGGATTATGGGGGTTCAACAAGTATCTATTTAATTTGTCTTGTTCTTAAGATTTTTTAAATGTTCAATAATAAATGTTCAATAAATTACTATATAAATTCATTGACATTTCAGGTAATTTCTTCACACCAAGTTATATTCTCTCCTCATTATAAATTGGGGTTAATAATAACAGAAATAAGTTCAAGAATATGATTTTTATAATTCTATGAATATGTATTATATATTGGATTTAACATCTATTTCTACCATGTTTGGCATATATTGCACTACTTGCCATTTGGGGGAGGGGGTGAGGGAAGGGAGGGAAATGGGAGCACAGAGTTTTGCAAGGGATGTTGAAGAATTGTCTGCACATGTTTTGAAAAATAAAAAGCTTTAATGAAGAAAAAAATCCCTAAAAATAAAAAAGAATATGCTCTTTACAGCTCTGAGATACTATTTCACACCTCTCAGACTAGCTAAGATGACAGGAGAAGATGATAAATGTTGGAGGGGATGTTGGAAAATTGGGATACTAATACATTGTTGGTGGTGTTATAAAATGGTCCAACCATTCTGGAGAGCAATTTAGGAACTATGGCCAAAAGTCTATTAAACTGTACATATTCTTTGATGTAGTAGTGTCTCTTTTGGGTCTGTATCCCAGAAATATCATAAAAAGGGGAAAGGACCCACATGTGCAAAAATGTTTGTAACAGAGATAAGTTCAAGAATATGATTTTTATAATTCTATGAATATGTATTATATATTGGATTTAACATATTTCTACCATGTTTGGCATATACTTGCCATTTGGGGCAGGGGGTGAGGGAAGGGAGGGAAATGGGAGCACAGAGTTTTGCAAGGGCTGATGTTGAAGAATTGTCTGCGCATGTTTTGAAAAATAAAAAGCTTTAATGAAGAAAAAAATTGCATCCAGATAGAGGACTACTGGGACCAAATGTGATTACAACATAGTATTTTCATCTTTTTTGTTATTCTTGTTTTTTGCTTGCTTGTTTTTTCTCTCTCTCTTTTTTCCATTTTTGATTTTGTGTAGAATGATAAATGTGGAAGAATTGTTTAAAGAATTGCATGCATTGTTTAATCTATATTGGTTTGCTTGCTGTCTAAGGGAGGGGGGAGTTGGGGAAGGAGGGAGAAAAATTTGAATACAAGGTTTTGCAAGAGTGAATGTTGAAAACTATCTTTGATGTATTTTGAAAAATAAAAAGCTACTGTAAAAAAGAATATGATCTTTATAAGTGCATTAAATGGTCAATATAAAAAGTGCAAATAGGGAAAAAATTCGTTACTCCATTTGTTTAGGTGGAAGTTCAGGTAATGGAAGGAAGTCAGTAGTAATAGAGAAGAGGTTCATTCTCTTCTCTGCCTGAAAAATCTATATATAAAGTGAAGAAGGGAGAATGGCATGTTCTATTGCATTTTAATTTGGTGACTCATTTTAATGGTAGCCTAGTTTCTTGTACATAGTAGGCATTTAATAAATGATAGAATGTAAACTCCTTCAGAACAAGAATTGTTTCATTCTTTCTACTTGCATCCTCAGTGTTCAGCATATTGCATGGCATTCAGTATTTGCTTAATTAGCGATAGAATGTCTTACGAGTAAGATATTTTTCATGCTTTATATTTGAAACTCTATAGCCTAATGTCTGGTACAAATTATAATGTCTGATACAAAGTTGGAACCTAACTAATGCTTGTTGATTGAATGGTATTCTCAGATGAATTCTTCCTTTTGTACCCAAAAAGACATTAATAATTCCAGGGAACCCAGGACTACATATAGGTGGAATGTTCTCTTGCTTTCCCCTGGCCCTTTGTTCTTCTCCAGATTGTTATCATCATATCTCTAAAAATGCTACCATCTCTTGAAGTATTTTTATATTTCTATATAGTTGTGAAGTGAAACACCATCCAGTCATGATTGCAGTGCCAGTTGGGGTGGGTGGGCACTGGAAGATAGGGACCTACTATCTTGGAACCTACTAAAATTCCTACAATTCCTACTCTTCAGCATTGAAAGCTTTTGCTGAAATGCCAAAAGTAGCCAGTTACAGTAACACAAATCAATGGTAAGCCATTAAGAACTTAGCTTGTGAGTTTATCAAACCAGGCATTTAGCACAATCTTGGGGAAATGGACAAAATTAGGAAAGGTCTGGAGCAGGAGATTTTGCCAAGTCCCAGAGCAGCATCCTAGCAGCTAAGGAAATCTTAAGTTCATGAGAATGGGAAGAGGACCTTCTGAAAGAGAAGGAAAATAACCAAATCAGGAAGTTTGAGGGACCATAAGGGCACCCCTTGCTTTCTCCCATAAGATGGGACTTACATGCCACTGAAATTACACACTAGTTTGTTCCCTCACACGAGTGGATAAGACTCAAAATTTCATAAATTCATAAGATTTAGAGTTATTTGAAACCTCTCATTTCACAGATGTGGAAACTGACACCTTTGAGAAGTAAATGGACTTGAACAAGGTCACACAGATTAGTAGCTCCTGTATTGTAGGTTAAACTGAAACAGAGATGTAAGTAGGAATTTTCTATTACCTAGGGCAAAATCATTTGAGGGGAAGGAAAGGAAATGAGGATGGGGAAATGCAGAAGACCAAATATCCCTATGTAGATACATTAGACCACACAGGAAGAGACAAAGGCTGAGGAAATGGCAGGCAGTGGGGTAAGACAGAAATATGGTAGTGGAGTAGCACTCTGTGACTAAAAGGAAGACCCAGGAAAAGGGCAGGATCTTTGTGATGTCAGGACAATGGGCCAAAGAATTATGTCTCTAAATGTTAGCACCATGAACAAAGTCTCAGAAGCCCCACCCTAGTTATAATTCTGAATCTAAGTATTCTGTCTCCAAATTCAGTACTGTACTATAGGTCCAGTACTACCCTCTATGGGCAACAGTTGCGATATTATACAAGGTCACAGTGGAGTGCCCTGGGAGCTGAAGGCACTAGTTCAATAAAAATTTGTCAAAGGACCCAAAATAAGGAAGTGTGGGGCTTTGTGAGGATCATTTATTATAACTAAGTAACCACAAGCAAAAATGAATGGTGAACTGCAGTGTCAGATTGAGGAAGATGTGGGATGGCTGAGCATAGCAGCTGGCATTTGGAATGGTTTGATGACGTAGCCTTAGGAAAGATCTGAAAGGAACACAAACCATAGATTCATCAAATTTACAAATGGAAATTTTCAAATTGAAACTTGCTACAAATATGCCATATCGACAGAGAAAAAAATACAAGTCAGGTGGCAAAGCACAAAAGTTCGCAATCCATATGTGAGATTCAATCAGGAAATAATAGTCTCCTGTCCTGCTTCAATCATCTCAATGAGGGGCATTTTATTTGGGCAAGAATCGGTATTTGGAAAGTATTTATGCTTAAAAGATTAGAAATTTATATATACTATTTGTCCAATCCTACGATAATCAGCGAATGGAACTTAGTAAAAAAAAAAAAAATCCTTTTATTGTAGATGAGGTACTGATTCTGCAACTTATGGACTTTGTTGCCTGGGACACACAGAGTTGAAGTAGTAATTGATTCAGGATCACATAGTCAATCTGTGTCAAAGACAGGACTCAACCCCACATTGCCCTGACCCTGAAGCCAACATTATATCCACTATGTGAAGCTGCCTCTCATAATCACTGAACCACAAATGGCAATGGAACTTTTAAAAATAATTCACAACAATAATTTACAAAAGCAAGAGGCAATATAATTTGGGGGAGAGAGTTCTGAACTTGAATTCAAATTTATGAGATTTGGGTTTAAAACCCAATTCTGACAGTTTTTGAGATAGCTTGAAGTTATTAGGTCCACAAAGAATAGTATGATGTAGAAGAAAGAACTCTGAATTTAGAGGCAGAAGACTGTGATTTTTTGAATCCCAATACTCCTTTTTTTAAATGGGCAAATTTCTATTCCTCCTTGATCCACAATCTCCCACCTTGGAAGATTTGGACAAGATGATCCCTTGGGTCCTTTTCAGCCTTAAGTTCCATTATCTGATGAAGATGGACAGCACGCTTTAGTCTAAAAAGCAACTTCCTAGATTCTGGTTCTGAAGCTGACAAGAATTAGCTGTGTAGCTTTAAGCTAGACATTTCACTTCTCTGCATCTCAATTTCCCCATCTGTAAAATGATGGCATTGGACCAGATATGGTTTGTATGATCCATTTTAGCTCCAATGTTGTTTAACTATGTAATATTTGGTCCAATAATAGTGGGATTGGAATAAGCAATGTTCTTCTAGCCCAATTTCTTGACAATGTGCTAGAAAGAAGGAAAGGAAGCTTTTCTAGCCACTTTCCTGGACAGAGTTATCAGTTCTGCCTATATCTCTTCAAAACAAAATAGCAAATTCAATGAAGGCTAGCAATCGTGATAGATGAATTCAAAGAAAATAAACCAATGGCCAAGTTGATCAAACATTGACTCTGTGAAACATGATGGATGTTAAAATGAGTAAAGAATGAAAATGTTGAAGAATCATCAGGAGGAAACATGGAGAAGGTTGGTCTGATGTCTATGAAAAGTGTCTCAATTATTTTAGCCTGAATCTTTCATAGTATGTAAAAACTGTTGAGTATTAGCAGAATATAGGCCATGTGATCTTTTATTCCTCTGGTTTGAGGATTCAGTCTAGTTTACTTATTTTACTAATGTAGTTAATAATAATTATTAAAATAATAAATGTAAGTGATACAGAGAAATTTTTAAAAATGCATTTTCCAAACTTCAGACATAGGCCTTCAACAAGCTAACTATTGTGACATGTCTCAAAGCATTTCTCATTGCTATTATCGATCTTGTTATAAAGCCAATTTGTTTGATGGAGCTAATATCCTTTCTAATTATTACTTCATTTAAAGACAAGGCTGTAGTGGTAAACATCTAATAACAAGCACTCTGGGGAAAAATGCATTCATGACACTCCTTTAAGTTTAATTTGCATTGTTAACATTTTCTCCATCACTTTCCACAAATCAGCATAGATTTCTGAAGTATAAATGCTCTCACTGAAAATAGACTCACACAAGCAAGTTCAAGCATATCCCTGAATGTAAGCCACAGAGGCAGACTTTTTGGTTTCTAAAGACCCAGTATAACCACTGATTCATTCATGCTGGCTGTATCATCTACAGGCATATTGTCCAATGTAGCACCACTACCACCTTCATTCTCTTTCTCTGTACCAGCTTATTCATTGAAATAAAGATCCATGGTAGCAAGTAGATTTAGGTTGTTATGGAGAGAAAGTGGCCACCCTACTATAACCTACTATAACCATCTCACAGAGCTGGCATAATATGACCTTAAACTATTAGTCCTTCAGAAAACATGCAACTCATTAGGATCTAAGTTTTCTCCAAAGACTCTACAGCCTCAATTTCATGCAAGTAAATCTAAGAAATACATCCTGTTGTAGTGGAAAGGATATTGGATTTGAACTCAGTAGAACTGTGTTTTTGTTCCAGTTCAGCTTATCACCTTTGTGATTTGGTCTAAATTATTTAACCTGTCTGGGTTTCTTCTTCTATCTGAGTTGGAAACCTTTGGTCTAGTCATAGATCTTATCATGAGAGAGAATGATCACTCTGGGAAGTTTACCTTCAGCTAGCAGTCTCTGGTATTATAAGGATTTAAAATCAAGCAACGTTTGGAGAGCCAGCTTCCCACATTCCTTCAACTCTGAAGTCTCCCAGTAGTCATAGACAGAAGGTCCTTACTATTTATCTCTCTGTGTGCTCAAATTCCTTCAACCATCTTCAAATCTCCAAAGTAGTCTCCTTACCTTCACTCAGGGAGCATGCTGACTCAGTATTCTCTCAGATAATCAAAGGTCATATTCTCTTATACATATGCAATACAGCATAGAATCATAGATCCCTTAGGATACTGCCAATGAATGGGCAGTGATGTCACACTAAGAACTGACCTTACTAAGCCAAAAGTTTTCATTGACCTCTGATTCTTATTGCAAAATTCTGTCCAGCAATAGGATAAAATCAGCATGAAATCTTTTTCAAAAACGGGCCATATTATATACCAGAAAGACAATTTTTTCTCACAATATATTGCACTTTAAAATGAATCTTCATTTATCTGATTTTTGTGTTCTTGAAATAAAAATAAAAAATATTGCATTCTATTTCAGAGTTATTCCATTCAGTGATATTTTCATAAACAAATATAAATTAGTATAGTAGAGTTTTGGTTTTACCTTTCTTGCCCAAATATGAATTCACATTGCTGGAAAGTCCCAGGAAGCTATGAAAACAATTTTCTTTCTAGTACTTGGCATATAATTACAATATTCAGAATTAAAATTGCAATAGATTTCCAGTTTAGTTGCAATTGATTTTGAAAGTAATTTTCATAAATTTTCTTTCTCTCAAGTCATTTAAGATATTAGCTATCTATAACAATGTACAAGATCTATCTGTCATTCATAATGGAGGAAATTTTTTTTTCTTTTGAAAAGAGTGAATTTTACTGGCAGCTAGGTGGTGCAGTGGATAGAGTACCAGCCCTGAAGTCAGGATGACTTGAGTTCAAATCTGGTTAACCACTTAACACTTCTTAACTATGTGACCCTAGGCAAGTCACTTAACCCCAATTGCCTCAGTAAAAAAAATAAAAGAGTGAATTTTACAATAAAGATCTATTTGGGTGCCTTACTATGGGATAGACATTGACCTGGATTCTTGAAGAATATGCTCCAAGAGCATGAACTTTGATAGATCCCACTAAAGTAGAAAGGTATTTTATATATAGACCAGCAATGTACAAATTCATGTCAGAGGACATGGTTTGGAGGGAATAAACTTGGAAGTTTAGTGAGGCCTCAAAGTGAGGATGATTTCCCCCCTAGAGAAAATCATGAAGACAACAAAAGTGTGGATTTGCCACAGCTCATACTGATAAAATCATAAATGTTCGCAAGTATTCAAAAAAACAAGCAGAGGAGTTGTTTTTATTGGATATGACCTTATTTGAATATTGTTTTGAAGAGCAGGAAGCTAGGATGATTCATATATTTTCAAATTTCTTTCCCACGTATTCTTTGGGGAATGTTATACTCTCTCTTGAAAGAAGACACTAGCAAAGATTAGAGTTAGTCATTAGCAAAAGAAATGAGAATTTCCTAATTTGTTAAAAATGTCCAATTTTCTGATAAATAATTCCTATACTTGGAGTTGAAATTTAAAGTTGGGTCTAAATGTAACACAACAAAATTGGTGCCCTTCTAGATAATTTGGGGTCTCTAATTTGCAGTGGCAAATGAGAAGTCACACAAATTAATAAAATCAAAGAATAGTTCTCTGTTTCCCATGAAGCCTATAGCCTTCCCAAATTGGAAGTGCCAGATCATTCAGTCTGTCAATAAATACCAATTTTACCACACTGTTTATAAGGTGCTAAGGAGGGCAATATCTCACTCCTGTAATCATAGGAAAGGGCACAGTACCTGACATATAGTAAGCATTTAATAAATGCTTGTTGACTGACTCAATTCAGTAAAGTATGTTATTATTTAATGATTTATCTTTTCCTCTTCATCACTTAAATTCCTATCTACAGTTTAAAACTGAACTCAAAGGAAACTGTATAGTAGAGTAGAAAGAATGCTGAAGTCCTGAGTTCAAATTCCACCTCTGATGCTTACTACCTATGTGACACTGGGTACATTTCTTTATGTTTCTATGCTTTAATTGTAAAATGAGGGAATTGGATTCAATGATTTTTGAGGTTCCTTCTCAATCCATGATCCTACAAAATGCCACTTCTTCCCAGATGATTTCTAAAATCAAGCCCCATCCTATGCCATCCTCACTTCAAATAACAGTTCACTCCATGAAATTATCAGGCAATGTTACATATTGATATTTGTGTCTAATCTGCACTCTTCCAGAATGCAACAAATATATCATATTTCTACTTTGTATCTCTATCATCACCTAGCCCCACATTCTGAACATAGTAGGTGCTTGATAAATATTTGTTACTGTGGATACAGTGTTTCACCTGGAGTCATGAAGAGCTGAGTTTGAATTCAGCCTCAGACACTCACTTCCTGGGCAAATCACGTGATTTCTGTTTACTTCAGTTTTCTTATCTTTAAAATGGGAATAATGACACCTGCCTCTCAGGGTTGTTGTGAGGATAAAATAAGAGAATATTTGTAAAGGACTTTGTAAACTTTCAAAGCAAAATATAAATCGTAGCTATTATTATTTTTCTAACTATTATTCTTATTGATAAATAGATGAACATGACTAGATCTCTGTCTTCGAGAGATATAAGACATGCATATATGAAAAGTTGAAAAATAAAAAAAATACAACCATATCAAAGATGTCCCAAAATAAGAATATGATGCCTGGTATAGAGAAGAAAGGCTAAATGAATTTAGAGGAAAGAAACGAATATGGACTGGCAATTCTAGCAAGGACACAGTACTGACTGGGTCTTGAAGAATAGGTAAATCTTATATAAACACAAAAAGTAGTAGATTACAGGAGACAGAAATAGGAGAGAAAAGCTTAAGGTGGTAAAATATGGAGTATTTTAAGTATCTGACTAGAGAAAATTAGATGAGTTTTGCTGGCACTACTCTATGAAGGAAGCAGTAGAAGAGAAAAAGCAGAAAAGGTAGAATCCTCAAACTGTGGAAGGACTTGAGTGCTAGAATAAGGAGTAAGTAACAACTGAAGACATCTTAAACAGTAGGGAGACATGGTAAAAACAGAGGTTTAGAAAATTACTTGGAAGCTAGTAATGTCTGGTAGAAAAAGAGAGAAAAAGGTAGTAGATGGGAAAAGGTGTGGTAGACATTCTGAAGAGATTTGTCCTTGGAACCGATTCTTCTGTAAGCTCTTCAAATAGAGGAATTTTGCAATGTGCTCAAATTAGAAAAGATTCTTCTCAGATTCAGTTTTGATCCTTGTTCTGCAGGGATTTCAGTTTTTCTCTTCTTACATGTGAAAGCTAGAAGAAAAATGAACTGATTACATCTGTTTCCTGTTTGATATTTTACTATTAACACCTTTTAAAACATGTCTAATTTTCATGACTTATGAGTGATATGGTGACTAGAGAGCCAGACTTGATATGAGAAAGACTTGGATTTAAATTCTACTGTTGGCACATACTGGCTGAATGTCTCTGAAAAAGTCAGCTAACTTTTTAATTTGCCTCAGGGAACTCTCTAAGACTAAATTCAGAGGAGGTGCCAATATGCATTATTAAAAGAATTTTCCTCACTATAAGTTTCCTATACCAGTGGAATCACAGATCCAGGCTCTTTCCTTCATTCCTTTATTACTTTATTCCTTCCTTCCTTCCTTCCCAGATTTTGATGGTTTTGATGATTTTATTAAGAAATTTGTGAGAATTAAAGATTTCTTGAAAGATACAGCAACTGAGATTAACAGTTTGATTGACCTTTGATCACTAATCTCAAGCTTGGCATAAAACAAAAACGTGTTCTTACCAAATATTTTTGCCCACCACCATGGATTGTGCCCAAGACAGGATCAAAATTAAAGAGATTTTCTTACATATGGTGAAGGCTTCCAGATATTCCTATTTTCAGATAACTATATAACTTGTTGCATTAAGTCTCAGAACATAGCAAAGCATTCAAATGGCATCTGTAATCAATCACATAAATTCACTCTAACTATCCACATTAGAATAATCACGTGAATGATGACAAACTCTGAAATAAAGTTGAATGGACAGCTCATAGAGCTGGTCTGTCTATCTATCTGTCTATCTATCTTTCTATCTTTCTATCTATCTATCATTTATCTATATCTCAGACAAAATCTTTAAATAGATAATGAAATGCATCCATAACTAAATAGGAAGGAGAAAGTAAAATGGAGAATATTTAGGAAATTGTGCAGTTTTCTCTCTGAAACAAAACCTTATCTATTTTGATTTATTTATTTAAACTTAAATTCAGGGGGAAATTCAGACAGCACACCAGATAGAGCACTGGCTCTAAAGTCAGCACGACCTGATTTCAAATCTGGCTTCAGACCCTAAATGCTTACTAGCTGTGAGATTCTGGAAAAGTCACTTAATCCCAATTGCCTTGCCAAAACAAAACAAACAAACCTTAAATGGAAAAAAAAAAATAGAAAACGAAAGAAAAAAATTATCATGTCTAAAACCAATTTTTTTTAAACATGTAAATCCTTCTAATGATTTTATGCAACTAGAAATTAAAGAATATCAGATTATCTGAAGAATTAATATTGCAGGTCACCCAAAGAGCAATTCAGAAGCACATGATAGGTATGTATGAACTGCAACATTTTACTAATAGAGAATTTCACAGAAGCAAAATGAAGGACCACATCAGAGAGATGTGTAAAGAAAAAATGAGGTGAGTTGGTCTATATATCAAGAGTGAGAAATAAATAATGGAACACAAACAGGCTCCAGTGGGATCTACTAGATATCAAGAGAATAGAGGAAGGACCAACAGCACTGAATGAATCTAAATGGAAGATTTATCAGAGCCAAATAAAAAAGTAACCAAGAATAAGAAAGTGTGGGTAGCTGCAATCTGAATCATTTAAAAGTGTATCCACATTGATGAAATAATAATCTATATGAATATTGAAGTTTGTGCCAAATAGGATCAATATTGGGGTAGGCAGTTGAGTACTTAGGAGGTATTCAAAGACAATTTGTTGATTGATTAATTGATCTGTCTGAAAAAAATCTTTCCATTGGCCTTGTAATGCTGCCAAAAAATACCAGGTCACTTACTTCTTCAAACTAAGATAATATTTGTGAAATGCAATTATTACCTGGCTCATACATATATGGGATTCAAACACTTGAAGATCACCTGAGCCAATGATCTTTTTTCTAGATGAGGAAATAGATATAGTTGTGAAATCATTTATTAGAAATCAGTTGTTGATTTATAATTGGATTATTATCAGCTATGAGCACTATCTAGGATTGGGATTTTTCTAAGAATAGTTCTCTAGTTTCCTATTCAAAACTATTTCCAATTATCTGGTAGTCTTTCCCAAGAGAAAAGATCACATCTTGAAAGACAGGGGCCATTTGTAGATCAGCCAGGATTAAAGGTACACAGAATATTTTAGAAACTTTTTACCTTGACAGGACTAGGCAAATTGTGTTTCCTAAACCTCTCTAAATGGAAAATCTGGTTTTTCACACAAATGCTAAAGATTCATCAACACAGAGATTCCTGGAAGAAAACTAGAGCTTGATGATAAAGAGAAGCCTTTCTTAAACTGGGTGTGGTTGACATGAAGGCAGGCAGCCTGGAAACTCTGAAATCCCTAGACAGAGTGAAAAAATGAAAGGGAAAAAGAAAAAGAGTAACAGAATAATAAAATCATGAATTTAGAACTAGAAACAACCTTCTACTATCAAGTCCAATCCTCTAATTACTTGCCCGCAATCACATAAGAACTTAGTGGCAAATTTTGAACTTGTGCCTTCACTTTGAATTTAGTGAGAAGCTGATGTGAGAGATACCACATACAAGATGAGAAATAAAGAAGACAAGAAAAAAAAAAAAGAGGAAATCACAAGGTTAGACACAATTCCAGCTCCTTAAGAGGCAACTACATACCACACACATTGCTTCTGCAAATTCTGCAAAAAGGGATTTAGTGGGGAGGGGGAGAGAGAGAGAGAGAGAGAGAGAGAGAGAGAGAGAGAAAGAGAGAGAGAGAGAGAGAGAGAGAGGCAGGCAGAGAAAAACAGAGATAGAGAGACAAAGAGAGAGACACACACACATAGAGAGAAGGGAAAGAGAGAGAGAATTATGGAAGTGCTAAGGCTACAGATTATCTATCTATCTATTTGCCTATCTATCTATTAAAGATAATCTATTAAAGATAATTCCTGCTTCAAGGAACTAAAATATTAGAAGACAAAACATGAAAATATCTGAAATATAAAGATACAGACTGAAATGGAGAAATGCAGAGATGAAGAGAGATCTAGAGATCCAGAGATAAGAGAGAGAAAGACAGAAAGAGACAGAAACAGAGAAAGAAAGAGACAGAAACAGAGAGAGAGAGAGAGAGAGAGAGAAAGAGAGAGAGAGAGAGAGAGAGAGAAGAAAGAGAAGGAGGAAAAGGGAGAGAGAGAAAAAGGAAGAACAAGAGAAAGGAAGGGAGTAAAAGGGAACAAAGGAAGGTGGGGGGAAGGAGGGAGATAGAAAGGGAGGGAGGGAAGGAGAGAAGAAGGGAGAAAGAAACTCAAAAACAGAGTGGAATTCTTGCTTAGGCTATGAGGCCTCTAGTTCACTGTCTTCCCAAGAGCTAGCAACAGAAGCAGCAACAGAAAGACTGCAAATTACCCTGGACGTAGAATGCTCCCTACAGTTAAGACCAGAAGGCTTTTGCTTTCTGCTTCCTCGCCCTGATCGAGAAAAAAAGGAAAGAAAGAGGGAGGAAAATTAGGACATCATTGTGCTTTAGTCACACACACACAGGAGGAAATAGAAAATATTTCCATGCTTTCAGGTTTGTTTTAGTTTGTTTAGAGTAGCTTTAGTCTTTCTATCCCACCAGTCTGGGAAGAGTCAAGTGACTATGTGACCTTAAACAAATCTCTTAATAGCTGTGTGACTTTTGACAAGTCACTTGACCTGCTCTTAGCTTCAATTTCCTTATCTGTAAAATAGGAACAATAGTAGCATCTATTTCACAGACCTTGATTCACAGAATCAAGTGAGATTATATATGCAAACTTTAATGTCCTATATAAATGCAATTATAATTAATGACACTGGGCAATGAGAAATTGTCAAAAATTAGGGTGCTGCAAGGGATGTGAGTCAAAGGCCCGGTTCATTTGTTTACCCATTTTACTTACTCCAGACTTTGTGGTTGATTAGGAATGAGAGTGTGGGTGATTACTGTTATCCATGAGCAGGTAAATTGATCTCATCATCTTCCAGAGTTATCAGGAAGGAGAACCTTCAAGCCTTGAGCTGTTTCTCCATTCCTCTTCTTACCTTTAATATTCTCTGCAGGAGAGAGAGTGAAGCCATATAAGCCCAAGGAGTTAAGACAGTCCTTTTCATCACAGAGCTGAGCAAATATTAACTCATTCATCATCCCCCTGCCCTGGAGAGCTAAGGAAGCAGAGCCCAAATGGAGATAGGAATGTTTTAATCCCTTTTATAAATTCCAGTTCCAGTAATATGTAGTAACCCGAAGTTGTTTTTAAAAATACTTAAAATGCTATAGGACCTTTCAAACTTCCACTCTAAAGTCATTAGATAATTTCCCTTTTGTGGGTTTGGAAATGAAAAATGAGACAAAAAGGAATGCCACTGTACCCCAAGGAGCCACTTCACAGACTCTGGGGCACCAAGAATCAGAAAATTATAGTGTCAGTGCTTGCTGGTATCTTTAGAAATCACGTAGCCAACATCCTCTTTTTACAGAGAGGGAAACTAAGGGCCAAGGCAATAAAATGATTTGTTCTAAGTCATCTAACTAGTTAATAGTAATGGTATTATAAAAACTGAAAATCTATGTATATAGATCTAAAGAGAAAATTGATAGAGCAAAGCATGACTCTATTGAGCTGATGCATACATACATACACATGTCTGTATACATACATACACATACATACACATATATTTAAAATATTGGGGTCAATGTAATTTGCATAATAAATATTAAAGAAGAATGTTTTAATTTTAGCAGGGCAGAAAATAAATATTTTATGGAAATGCTTATTTTATTCTATAAATTAAAAATAAAAGAATAGTGATTACAATTTTTTACAGGCAGAAAAAGCCTAGTCTTTTGACTACTACTCTAGAGTTATTCAATGCTGGCTGATCAGGGGTAGAGAGTAAGGGAAAGGAGATGAAAAGGAAGTTGATAATTTTTTTTCTTTGAATCTATGCCAGAGATCAATTTTCTTTATCTAGCTAACTAAATCTTAATTGAAGAAGCATTCAACCTCAACCAGAAATACTTGAAAGAAAAACATCCAAATAGTTTTCAGTGGTCATGTTTAAAATTCCATGTGACAGAAAATTGTCGAATTTGAAGTCCTTTTGAGTAAAATATGAAGTCCTAGGGAAGAAACCACAGGTGAATAATTCCACGTTATCTCTGTAGCGTAGCTGCATCTGGTGATTTCTGCAGAGCATGAAATCAATAAATCCAGTGACCAAATAAACCACTCCAGCAGAAACGATTGTACTGTTCTTCCTCCTTTCCCCAAAAGATTCTCATCTGCTTTCTCCAGGGCACTTTATTTAAACTGGGTAATAATGGTGATTCATTATCACAAGGTAAGTTAAGTATCCAGTCTACCTGGAGACTGCCCAGGAATCAAGGATGTTTACTGAAGTGTGTTTGTCTATCTCCTCTGGAATCCATTTACCATCCTAATCTTGGTTCTGGTCAAAGTAAATGAGTAAAGAGAGGAGAGAAGTCAAATTTACTGCAGATCAATTTCATCCTTGACCACCCTAACATTCCCCCCATCTCGTTGCCTCTCCCTCTCTAGTGAAGGGAGTTTCATACCAGTTTCCTATATCAATAAAACAAGAAGCCCTAGTCTCCTCCACTCCATTATGTCAAGCACAACAGTAGATATTGAGGATAGATACAAAAACAAAATTGAAACAGTTGCTGTCTTCAATGGACTTACATTTTGCCAGGAGGTGGGGGGGAGGGGATATGTATACTAACTCATTCTTTTAATTCTCGAGCATTTATTAGAATCTACCATGTTTCAGGAGTTGTCCTAAGTTCTGGAGATAAAAATGAAACAGTCCCTGCCTTCAAGGAGCTTACATTCTAAAGTGGAAGACAGCCCATCTATTTGAAGGGCTAAGAAGATAACTGCCTTCATATTAACACTCACTAGCTCCCTCTCCATTATTCCACCAGTATTTTTCCTTCATATAACACTTTTGTGAAAGACCTAAGTGTTAATTCCTATTTATCTCCATGCCTCTAGCTTCTTCTTTAATATATCTTCCAGAGAGCTGCCAAGGTGCATATGCTAAAACAGGAATCTGACCATGTCACTCTCCTTCTCAAGAAGCTTTATGGGCTCCCAATTGTCTCTAGAATAAATTACAACCACCCTTTGTTTGTGGTTTAAAGCTAATGAAAATACACTCTAGATAGTCCTATGTTCTTTGCAGGACACCACTTTACACATACTGTCCTTCATCTTTGGAATAAACCTTGAAAAGGTTCTTCCTTAAAAGGTAAGAACCCTGGGGCAGCTAGGTGGTGCAGTGGATAGAGCACCAGCCCTAAAGTCAGGAGAACCTGAGTACAAATCTGGCCTCAGACACTTAATACTGCCTAACTGTGTGATCCTGGGCAAGTTACTTAACCTCAATTGCCTCAGGGAAAAAAATCAGAAGCCTTAGTTTTCTTCCAACCTCAGCCCCAGGGGCCTTTCTTGTAAACCCTCTTCCCCAATCCCAACAATTTCTTTGTTATTTTGTCTACATTTTGAATTTACTTAACTGTACACATATTGCCCCCCACCTCTGGGTAAAATATAAACCCTTTGAGGAGAGCGACTATTTCATTTTTGTCTTTATATTTATCCCCCAAATCTACTAGTGCTTAACATATTGGGGGAGTGGAAGGACACTATAGCCTCTGATTTTATTATTTTTTTAATAGAAAATGGTATGGAACTTCCTTTATCAGAGTAGATCAGAAACTGTTCTGTGAAGTTATGGTCTTAGTGACCTGAGTCAGTTAATAATAGTTAAGTACATTTGCTCAAGGGTATAGACTAAGATGTCACAGGCAGCACTTAAACCTAGGTCTTCTTGACACCGAGGCTGATTAGTGATCTGTATTTTTCTTGCCTGGAAACTTAATACATGTCTGTTGAATTCAATCAAACTGATTACTGTTCAATGAGGCATCAGGTTATCATCCCTTCATAGAAAAGATAAAAATCACAGAATGCCTTCTCACCAATCCACATGAGGTAAATATGACCCTTCTAATCTGGAGAATTTATTAGCAAAGGCATACAATAGTGACTACAAAAAAAAAGGGGGGGCAGACTTTTTGCTGTAATAGCTAAAGTTTGTTTGGGTGTTTAGGTGGTACAGTGGATAGAGCATTCGCCCTAGAGGACCTGAGTTCAAATTCAGGCTCAAACATTTAATACTAGGTTAGCTGTGTGACCCTGGGCAAATCACTTAATGCTGATTACCAAGCCCTCTTTCTCCCCTCTCTCTCCCCAAGAGCTAAAGTCTGTTCACAAACTTTGTGAACAGTCCTAGGTAAAATGAATCCATGTGCTTTTAATTCACATATATTTAAAAATCCATTAAAATGTTGTTTGGTTAACATTTATTTGATAACCAAAGAAACTTCTGAGCCTTTCTAAAATAAGTCTTTGAAGCTTTCCCCCCTAAAAACAAGAACAGAGTTTTGGCCCAGAAGCCACTCACTAGAACACCAAGTGAGCCCTCAGATTTAGAGAAGCCTCCCTCAGAGATGTTGGACAGATTCTAATTTTGGCCCAGTGAGCTTTCTTCTCTTGTGTATTCCAATAGTCATACTGCCTCCCTGTCCATCCACCCACACCTCGCCTCTGGTGGCAAAGATTTGGAATTTAAAGCTGACCTCATGTGTCTACCAGGGGGATGTTACTCACTCAACTCTCAGAATTCCCAGACACTCTCACCATCTCAGGGGAAAAGTCACCGAGTAGGCCTCTTGTGAGCCAACACCCTAATACTGTAAATGATCTCCATTGTTGATTTGAGAGAGGAGGAATTTGGGATGAGGAAGGAGAACCCCAAACATGCAAAATCAATTTCCAAAGTTTAATAACCTATGCTTCAGGATCAAGAAGAGACAGGTCAAAAGGACTTCCTGAGTTAAATAAAATAGTTTATGTTACTGACATTCAGGTTTTACGCCATGCAGAATCACCAGTCACCTCCTATCTCACATCCTTTTTCTCATTGGGCACCAGATGCCAGCCCTTTGGCTTATAGGAATGGAAGAATCAGGTTTTCCTTTACTGAAGCCCTCGTTGGAATTTGTTCATTAAAATATCCAAATAGAAATCAATATTTAGAATCAAATTCTATCTAGGAAGGGGAGTTGTTCCTGGGGAGGGTAGTCATCCTCAATTTAAATTGTTTTTAACTTTATAATTTGGGGAATATAGAGTTGCATGGGAAGAGAATCTATCTCATTAAAAAGAAGTTTTATGAAGCCTTCTTCTAAGTCTAGACTAACAGATGAACAATTTCCAAAAAAACTTTTGTAGTTCTTCAAGAAAGACTTGACTGTATTTGATAGGTTTCTAGAACAAAATGTTTACTCTTTCTACTTAAATTCGACACTGTTGTTATTTTGAAAGATGATAATCTTCCTCTCCTTGACAGCTAATGGCTGAATGATGATTTCTTCAGATTTTAAAAGGAAATTTACTTTAAAAAAGGTGGGAATGGGATAAGGAAAGATTTCCCTCCCCCTATCTTCTTACCCTACCCCCATTCCCTTCTTGGCTTATGAGAAAACTGTGGGCTTGGGAACTTCAAGAGTTTGTTTTCTATAATTCACTCTGGTTTGAAATCCCCTCAGAATGTTACTTCAGGACAGCAGACCACAACTAGAAAGAAAGAATGAAGAGGAGAAGGAAAAAAAAAACCCCTCCTTTATTTTAAAAAGAAAAGATCTAAAAGGATAGCAATCATTTCCATTAATGGAAAGAAAAGAATTCTTGTTCAATGGGCCTCATATTTCTCTCAAATCTTCTTTTTGTTCTCTAATATCAGGAAATGCAGTAGACATTTGTCATTAACAGCTCTTTGGGCTCTTCAATGCTCCTTCCACTCAGTACATAGTCACCCAAGACTAAGATTTTGCAAGCAAGCAGTATTTGTGTGCAGTGTTTATCTGATAGGCTAGAATTTGGGAAGGCAGGCTTTGGGAAAGAGTTTAAACAGTTCATAAATCATATGTAATTGAAAAGGATGGGGTCTCCTTTCTCAAAGCCATCCATTTTGTAAAAAACAAAACAAAACAATAACACAAAACTCTCTATTGGGGCAAAATTATAATGTACACTGAAGCTAAGAGTCTAATAAAGTCAGGTTGCCTCAGATCACTTGATGTAATTTATTTTTTTCTGGACAAATCATGAAATGCTTTCTATCATTTGTTACTTTTATATGATACTATCTCATTTGATATTGTCGAGTATACTATGCCAGACTGCATAACATTAGTGATAACAAAGACCATTGGGAGAAAAAAAAAACCTCTGTGTGTGTGTGTGTGTGTGTGTGTGTGTGTGTGTGTGTGTGTATTTGTCCATCTATCTATCTATATTTCTCACTGCTGTATCTCGGTTTCTATGTCTCTGTTTTCCTGTGTTTGTCTCATACTGTGGCTTTGTCTCTATCTCCCTGTCTCTATATATCTCTCTCTTCTATTTCTCTGGCTCTCTTTCTGGCTTTCTCTATTTCTGTCACTGTCTCTGTTTCTGTTTCCCTGTCTCTGTCTCTATGTCTGTCTATCTGTCTCTCTCTCTCTCTCTCTCTCTCCCCTTACCTCTCCCTCTCTCCCTACCTTTCTCTCTACTTTCTTTTTCTTTCTCCCTTTCCCTCTCTTTCTCTTTCTCCCTCTCTCCCTCCCTCTCCCTCTTTCTGTCTCTGTCTCTGTCTGTCTGTCTCTGTCTTTCTCCCTCTATCCTTTCCTCCCTCCTTCCTTCTCCCTTTCTCAGTCTCTGTCTCCCTCTGCTCTCTGTCCCTCTGTCTCTGTCTCTCTGTCTCTCTGTCTCTCTCTCTCTCTCTCTCTCTCTCTCTCTCTCTCTCTCTCTCTCTCTCTCTCTCTCTCTCTTTCCCTCTTTGCATAATAATGGTCACTGAAATCAGTGGGGGACTTTGCTGACTGCGTCATTTTTCATGATGAACAGCAGGTTAAAATAGTTCTCCAAATACCTAGACTTGCCAGTTTCCTAAATCCCAAATACAAATATTTTTGCTTTTTTGATCATTGATGGGACTTCACCTATTCATTTTATATCATCCTATCTGTATGTGATTTCATAAAAATCTTGGAGTACTCAGGAACTTTAAAGAGTTGTTTTATTTTCTTTCTTTTTGCTAAGGACCCTCTCTCTCCCTCGGTCCCTTCTCCTGCCCCATGAATGGTAACTCAAAGAAACCAATGTCCAGTTCTAAATAGCTGTATCATATATAGCCATTGCTCAGAGTGGAACACATTATCATGTTTGACTATAAGTTATATAATGAGAACTAGTGGGCTGTAGCAATATCATACTCTTCACTGTACCTGCCAATATGGCATATATGCTGATAATTGACATACTTCTGTTTGGTTAGTTCTAAGTCCATCTAGGAATAGAAATAAGAGTAGGAATTTAGAGTAGAACAAGAGTAGAGTAGAGCAAGGAGACAAGGAAAGCTAGTTCTACCTAGTAGTAATCCTCCGGATGACATTCCCCACCAAAGTAGCCTTCAAGGGTATCTTCTGAAATGAGACAAGTTGGAGGATGGGCTGGATCTTGCTGTTATGACCATATTGTATCAGCCTCTTGGTTCAGAAGAGTACTTCTTCTGCTTCAGAATAAACCCAGCACCTCAGATAGCAGAGCAAGATAACCAAAACACAAGATGTCTCCCAGACAGTGTGTACCTTGAACAACTTTGTTATCTTCTAGCATGAAGTGAGTTTAGTAAGTTCTCATGTTTATTGATTGCAACTAAAAATACTGAAATGTCACAATGACATTTCAAGGATATAACTGCCTGAATTCGAAGTGGGATTTATCTTTCACAAGGGGATTCTTCCTTTTGAAATTCATATTGTAATAGGTAGGGAGAAGTGAGCAGAAGAGTAGAAGAGGAAGAACAAAACTTTAGTGCTTTAGTTGACTGGGAGAACCATTATAGAATTTGAGATACCATTCAGCCATAATTGGCTTACTCAGTCCAGTAGAATCATGGTCATCTGAGACATAGAATTTTGAGCATCACTGAAAATGCCTCACTTTACATAGATAACTAATGAAAAGTAGATTACTATTTCAATTCAATCCAACCTTTATCACATACCCATTATGTTAAAAAAAAAAAAAAAAAGCACTATTCTATGTAGGCACTTAAAATATAAACACTCAAAAAGAAATAGCCCTAGATTTCAAAGAAATTAAATTTCTTATGAGTGTATAAAACATATAGACAAATAATATTGTTAATCAGACCCATGATTTCATTGGTAAAGGGAACTCATAAAGAAATTCCTTCCACTAACAAAGGTTGCCACCCATTCTACAACTTCAAGTCTTAGAGAATTGCCTTAGGCACTGGGAGATTGAATGATTTTTTCCAGGGTCATATAACCAGTGTGATTGAGTTAGGACTTGAATTTGGATATTCCCAAATCTGAAATGAGCACTCTATCGACTTTCTCTCATTGCCTTCCCAACTATGACAGAGATCAGTACAGCACAGATAAGATAGGATGAGGAAAACTGAGGAGGAACATAGGGAAGGTGATTCTGAAGGGTGGAGATGAGAAAAGAGTGCATTCATTTTGGGGTGTATATCTTCTATCATCCTTTCCAACAATGAGGTTTTTATTCTGTGATGGTCAGAACTCTTCTGAAATGCTTTTGAAAGTCACATGTATAGGCAAAGCAATAATTAGAATTTTCCATTTATTCTATTAATATTATCTATTATTGTTATTAATGTTATCTTCTGGCTACAGAGTTTTTTTCCCCCTCTCTGGATTCCCACTTCCTTTGAGTTTTCAAATCAAACTGGATGCAACAGAGGTCAACAGAGCAAAATGTCACCTTTTTTTTTTCCATTAATAATTGAGATTAAAAGTAAAATGCTTACATTTTTAGTACCTTCTGTGTTGTGTTTATATGAATATTTTAACAACATTTATGCACAGGTGTGAATACAGCTTATTTTTACATGCTATTCCACAATGGCAAAGCAAAAATATAGACTTGTCCTCTAAGAATATATTTTGGTCCAGCCCCAAAAACACAATGGGCAGAATGTAAAATCCAATTAAAATTATTTTACTATTAAAGAATGAAAGTAAATTAATTTAAAAGATATAGTTAAAATAAAATGCTAGTGATATCCTCCGGAAAAGGCTCAGGATTATAGATTTACTATGGATAGTATCTTTGAGGTCATTTTTCAGACTCCCTCCCCCTTTGTTAACAAATCAAAAAACAGGCAGAGAGAGACTAACTGGCTTGCTTAGGCTTATACAACAACAATTATCTGAAGTAAGATTTGAAGCTGTGTTTTCTCAACTTCAAGAGCAGTGTCCTATCCATTTTCAATATGGCACCTAGGCTACAAATGCTTATACGAAGTTTTTGAGACATTTTAGGGCACATATTTGTGTGTGTGTGTGTGTGTGTGTGTGTGTGACAGACTTTTATCAGTCTGTCACAGCCTATGGATCTTAGAACAATGTTTTATTAATGCATAAAATATATAGAATTACAAGGGAAATTAAGTCTATTTAAATGACTACAAAATATTAAAAACACACAAATTCACAGAGGCCAGTTTAAAAACATTTGTTGTAATTTATTCCAAAGAAATCAAAGGAAAGGGAAAAGGACTCATTTGTACAAAAAAATATCTATAGCAGCTCTTTTTGGTGGTAAAGAATTGGAAATTGAGATGTCCATCGATTAGAGAATGGCTGAACAAGTTGTGGCATATGATTGTGATGGAATTGGACTATAACAAATGATGAGCAGGATGATTTGAGAAAAGCCTGGGAAGACATGCATAAACTGACACGAAGCAAAGAGAATAGAACCAAGAGAATATTGAACATAGTAAGAGCAATATTATAAGGATGACCAATCATGGGAGACTTGGCTACTTGTTTCAAGATAATGATCAAAGGCAATTTCAAAGGACCCATGATGAAAAATTCTATCCATCTCCAAATAGAGAACTGATGAACTTTTAGTGAAGATGGAAACATACTTTATTTTTAACTTTATTTTCTTTATTTGGGTGTATGTTTTCCTTTGCAATATGGTTAATATAGAAATTCATGCTTTCACATGTATAATTAATATCATATAGCTTCTCAAGGGGTAGAAGAGGGGAGAGAGTAAGAGAATTTGAAAATCAAAAATTTTAAAAATAAATGTTGAAATATTGCATTGTGATTGGGAATTTTTTAATAAAATAAATAAAATATTTGAAAAGCAAGAAAAAAATCATCTACTATAGACTAAGCCTCTTTATACTTCAAGCAACAACAACAGAACCAAAACAAGTCCTTTCTTAAAAGACCAATCTAGCTCACCTGCTTCTAGATCAACCCCATGTTGTATGAAACTTTAGATGAAATTACCAAAGAGAAAGAAAGGAAGGGAAAATGGTCCTGGCTACAACCTGGCAACACTATCAGGTCTAAGGACCTAGGCAAGCAAATTACAGCCCCATAATTCTTCATTTATCACAATCCTTTTTTTCAGTATCCCACTCAATGTCCACATTAAATCAACTTCTATCTTACAAAAGCTAGTCCTTTTGTCTATCCTCATTTAAAAATATTCCTTCTTCTCTTGAAACCAAAATATTCATGTTCTTTATGTAAAATGCATTCCAAGACCATTGCATTCCAGAAGAAAGGCATTTGCTAAATTTCTTTGATGGTGACAACACTCAAGCTAGTACAATGTTAAATATTAAATTAAATATTAAAATTACACTTACAAACAATTATACATTATAATTTTTGTGCCCTATTCTTTCTTGGTTAGTATCATAGGAAGAAAGTATCACAAATCTGTAAGGGACATCAAAGACTATTCAATCCAGTCCTCTCATTTTACTAATGATATATATATATATATATATATATATATATATATAGTAACCTCCATTAATTTTCCTCTACTCTCAAATCAGAACCTCTGTGGTATTGTACTCCTTAGGCAAAGCCTCACCCAGATAGACTAAATTCAGAAGATAAATCTGGAAGCAATTCCAATAGTCCTGATAGTAGCTGCTCTCTACTTGGTGACTTTAGAAGAAAAGTTATCAATCATTCAAAGTGTTAAGACATTTAACACTTCCTAGCTGTGTGACCCTGGGCAAGTCACTTAACCCTAAGTGCCTCAACAACAAATAAATAAATAAATACATTTCTATATCATTAAAAAAAAAAGCAGCTTGAATACTTGGATATGTGAGGAAAGGCCTTCTGTTGCAACTAGAGATAAGCCCAGCATAGATCAAAATATAGAAGACAGTTTATTCTTTCATGCTCAGAAAGACACTTCAACTCTCAATAAATTTGTTTATTATTATTTGTTTTTCCTAAAAATTGATGCAAACATGAGATCTCAAAATATTTCTAGGGTTTCAGGGCAGAAATTAGCCCATTGAGAGTGTGAATCTATAATTCTAATAATGACTCCTTAACAATCTTCACCAAGGCTGACACCACCAAGAATCAGTTCTTCCATCATACCATATCTCTGAGCCTCTTTTTATGGTAAAATGAAGTTGGACTGGATGGGCTGTAGAATTTTTTCTACCTCCAATTCTTTGAGCCCTAATAGTCTTATGACATTTTTTAAAAAGTGAGGTCTAGCCAATCAATCAGATAATGGAGAAAGCCACAGTGAGTGAGTTAAATTATTACTGTGTAAAGAAAACTGCTGGCATTGTAAATTACATTTCATGTAGGGATACCAAGCACAAACGGAGAAAGCCCTGTGGTAGATGGATTATCATTAGCTTGTTCAAATCTATATCTGGAGCTGTTTAGTCACCCCCACCCCCAACCTTTCACATTCAACAAGAATCTAATTTTTATTATACTTTAAAAGAGAATCAATTTCAGAACTTTGGTATTTATTGTTATTTTTCACATAGGTTATGAGGGATGCCTGGATTTCTCCCATGTTTTTGAAAAAAATATTTCCAGAAATAAACTAAGCAAATGCATTTGTTACCTCTCAGTGCAAGAGGTAACACTTTCCCCACCTCCCCTCTGTGTTTTGCCAACTGCTTGTCCCTAATTTCCCTGATCATCAGAACAGATAGAGAACTTCTAACAGCTGGTTAGAATGTTTCCTCTTTAAACAATCTGTAGGAATAAGCAATAGTGGGGGCCTTCTTCTGGGTTCAGCGATCTAACACCATCCAGTCTTAGACAAAAATGTAATGGGGGACAAAGTTTTGGACCTTCCTAGTCTTCTATCCCTATGGCATCACCTCTTCCAGGCTCACAGTGCTTAATTCTTCCTCTTGAGTGCCCAAAGTCCTCTTTATACCTCTACCCTCCAGTTTGGTATCTCTATAGAAATGAGAGCTTCACATTTTTGCCTTCATCTCCAGTCCCCACCCCCAAGCCATTACAAATACTATACATCAAAAGTTTTGTGCCCTATTCTTTCTCACTTAATATCATAGATTGAAAGAGTCACAAATCTAGAGTTATAAGAGGCATCAGAGACCATCCAATCTAGTCCTCTAATTATACTGATGAGGAAACTGAGGCTCAGGAGTTACTTGAATGTCAATGTCCTAAATTAATACCTACTAAGATATTAAGGTTGAGTAAAGCTTAATGGTTTACCTTCCTGAGGATATTTGAATTTACCAAGGGACAACCAGGAAATATGAAATCTTAAGACATATATGTATATGATTATATGGTTATATAAATATATACATATGGTTACATAAAATATAACCTTAACTATGAAATTTCAAATGACTTATAAACCAATATTTATTGCAGAAATATTTTGCACAAAGTTGGATTTCCTGGTTCTTCTCAAGTCATGTCATGTAGGTAACCATTTACTTTGCCCGTGATATCTTCTAATTTGCTTGAAGTTAAGGGCTGTATTTACCTCAACTCTCTGTCTCTGCACTATGTAATACCATATCATGCATACAGTATATAATCAGTAAATGCTTACAGCATGAAAGATGTAATCACTTACCTGATAGAATCAATGAATAAAATCAGGAAAAAAGTTTATAGAATAGTGATTCAGAGTTGGAAAGGATCTTGGGGGCTACTGAGTTTAATGTCTTCATTTTATAGTTAAGAAAATAGACTTGGAGATGTTAATTGATTTGAGTACCATAACCAAGCTAATAAATGTCTGAGGTTTATGAAGCAGCTCTTTTTCAATGCAATTCCTCTCTATTCACTACATCATGCTTCCTTTTAGATTTTCATTATTAATTTCAGATTATGAAATTATTGGGATAACTCTCAAATAAAGAAGAAATAATCACAGAATTTCAGAGTTAGAACAGACCTCAATGGTCATGGAGTTAGATCTCTTCTATAATAAAGATGAAAATTGTCATCCAAGCTTTGCATAGAGACTTCCATTGATGGAGACCCTACAACCTTCCAATCAATCAATTTCATATTCAGACAACAAATTATTACCTAGGTTTTGTTTGTTTGTCATACCAGTATTTGAATTTAAATTTATCTAATTCTAACTTCTATCCATTGCTTTTTGGTCTGCCCTTTGTAACAAAATAATGTATATCTAACCCTTAAAAATATCTCTCTTAATGATTAGGATTCTTATGTTTTCATTATAAACTTCCCTATATCAGTGGTAGGATCTATTGAAACACTAAATAACATCATCAAATCACCTTCATACAAATGGCCTGATTTGGTGATTATCAATTTAGACCAATTTAGTGGCCATCTAGTCCAACTAACTCATTTTACAGAGGAGGAAACTGAGGCTCACAAAAGTTTGACTAAGTTCATACAGGTAGTAAAGAATGAAGTAAGGGTTAGAATCTAGTCTTTCCAACTTCAAGTCCATCTCTCTTTCCATTGTCCTATACTGTCCTAAACCTTTTGCCATGTTTTAGAAAGAGCAAATTAACAGGTTCATATGGAATAACAAAAAAAAGGTCTTAAATTGTAACTTCAGAATCTATGTTGTTAATATCAAAGTTTGTTTTATTACACATAAAATAAAGGTTCCATTTTCTTTTTTGATGAAACCTATAGCCTATTTCTGCTTACTACTATATGGCATATAGTCAGGCTTCTTAAACTTTTTCTATTCAGGGTCCCTTTTTTGCCGAAGAAAATTTTACACAATCCTAGGTATAAAGGTATGTAAAATAGGTATACAAATCAAATATTTCCTGATAATAAACCATAATTTCATAACTGCTACATTCAGTTATGAGACCCCATATGAGGTCAGAACCTATAGTTTAAGAAGTTGGGATATATAAGAGCAGCTAGTACATAGCGCAGTACATAGAGCATCAACTCTGAAGTCAGGAAGACCTAAGTTCAAATCGAATCTCAGACATTTAATACTTCCTAGCTATGTGATCCTGGGCAAGTCACTTAAGCCTAATTGCCTCAGCCAAAAAAAGAAAAAGAAAAAGATGGGGTATATAGGTCATGCCTTAGCAATGATGTGAGGTTTATTCATAAGTTTGGATATATATCTTTCTCTTCTCTCAGATCACCCAAACTCTTTGATTTATGGAAGGAATTAAGGCTGAACTGAGTAATGTTTCTGGTACCTTGATGGATATTTAATCATTTTGCTCCAAAAAGCAAACATACCTCTACATATAGAGCAGCAATTATTCCCTAAAGCTTTTTACAACATTTACTAATAGAAGACTCTTTCCAGGCACCTATGGGGTTTGCTATTGCAGGAAAATATCAAAGATGATTTAATAGTTTAAATCATATGGGCTCTACAGGTAGAGAAATGGATAAAGGAGGGAAAAATTCAAATTTCATAACTATAAATTTTACTGGTATCTACTCTATAGATAGCCACTCAATGTCAATGGAGCTAATGAAAGGACCACTATCTATTTCCCCTCCCCTGTACTTGGATCCTCCAATAGAGGATTAATGGAAGAATATGAACCAAGTTGCACAGCATAAGAAAGCATGAATGGCTTAGAGAAAGCATTCACAAAAATGATGTCATAGGACCAAAGAAACATGGAAGTCAGATTTTACTATTTCTTGAGGAAATTATGGATTCAAAGAAACATAAACACAATTTAACCATGCATATTGAAATCTAGTCAAGATCAATCCTTCTCTAATGAACAATGTTGTGCCATCTTTAATAACTTTCATTACTACTGTTGAGTAGCTATAAGTAAGTAATTTTCTCCTCTGAGTCTCAGTTTCCTCATTTGTAAATGAAGAGATCAGACTAAATGATCTCTGAGATCTCTTCCAACTCTACATCCTGTAATGAAAACTTTCCAATCATTCTTAAATTTATTTTTAAGCGTTACTAAAATATTTCTAATGTTTTATTTTAAATTCAGGTACACCTGACATCACAATGTAGAGACATATGAAAGAGAATGAGTTGTCAAAATACCACAATAAAAGCTCTTTCTGTAGCAGTTTTACAACAGGCTGGAAAAATACTGAATGATTGGAGAAGCACTGATTCTAAAAATTCTGTAGACTCAAGAGTTTTATTTACAAAAATGGCTTGAATCTTTGGTTCTGAGCCATATGTTAAATATAATACTTTGGAGTTCTACCCAGCCCTACTCAAGCTATGGTTCATTGAAAATGGATGTTCCAACATTCATTCAGCATTCAATAAGCATTGAATCATTTCCTACTATATGCCAGGCATGGGGGTGCAAAGACAAAACAGGACAGACTGCCATCAAGCTTACATTCTACTGGGGAAAAAAACCACATGTACCCAGAAAAACAACAATTACAAAACAGATGAGAAATTATTTCCATTAGTGAGGGTGCTTTCTCCTGGGGGGCTCAAGAAGTGGCATTTCAGCAGAGCTTTGAAGGAAGCTCTATATAATAGAGGGGAGAAGTGTGTACATTTTAAGTATTTCATTGTTGTTGTTTCATTTCAATTATATTTGATTCTTCATGACCCCATTTGGAGTCCTCTTGGCAAGGTACTGGAATGGTTTGCCATTTCCTTCTTCAGTTCATTTTACAGAAGGACTAAGGCAAAGAGGGTTGGGTGACTAGATCAGGGTCATGTTGCTATTAACTGATTATTTCATCTGAAAACTGTTTACAACATTTGATCATTTGTCAATTAGGGATTGTTCTCTTTTTATAAGTCTGATTCACTTTTCTATATGTTAAAGAAATAAGGCCTTCCTCAGAAAAAAAGTGTTTCAATTTTTTTTTTACAATTACTATTGGTAACTGTATTTTCCTCCATTCTATTTCCCCTCCCCATTTATTCTATCCTCTCTCTTCTTTCATCTTGTCCCACCTTAAATGCATTTTTTCTGACTACCTCTTTCCCCAGTCTGCCCTTTCTTCTATCATTGCTTCCCTTTCTTTTGTTCTCTTCCCCTTCTAGTTTCCTGTAGGGTAAGATAGATTTCTATACCCAATTAAGTATGTTCTTCTCTCTTTGAGCCAATTCTGATTAGAATAAGACTCACTCATTCGCCTTCGCCTACTGATTTACCCCCTCTACTGTAGAAGCTTTTTCTTGCCTCTTTTATGTGAGATAATTTATTCCACTCTGTCTCTCCTTTTCTCTTTCTCCTAATACATTCCTCTCTCACCCTTAATTTTACTTTTTTAGATATGATCCTTCATATTTAACTCACACCTATGCCTTCTGTCTATATATACTTCTAACTGCTCTAATTATGAGAAAGTTCTTAGAAGTTAGGGGATACTTCTTAGGAAATATCATCTTCGCATGTAGGAATGTCAACAGTTTAACATTATTAAGTCTCTTATGATTTCCCTTTCCTGTTTACCTTTTTATGCTGCTCTTGAGGCTTGTATTTGAAAGTCAAATGTTCTATTCAACTCTGATCTTTTCATAAAGCATGCTTAAAGTCTTCTCTTTCATTAAATATCCATTTCTTCTCACCCACCCCCCAAAGATTATACTCAGTTTTGCTGGGTAAGTGTTTCTTGGTTGTACTTCTAGCTCCTTTGCTGCCTGAATATCATATTCCAAGCCCTCTAATTCTTTGATGTAGAAGCTGCTAAATCTCGTATTATCCCAACTCTGGCTCCATAATATTTGAATTTTCTTTCTGGGTGCATGCAATATTTTCTCTTTGATCTCAGAGCTCTGGAGTTTGGCTATAATATTTCTGGAATTTTTTAATTGGGGATCTCTTTTAGGAGGTTGCCTGTGGATTCTTTTAATTTTCATTTTACCCTATGGTTCTAGAATATCAGGGCAGTTTTCCTTGATAGTTTCTTGAGAGATGATGTCTAGGCTCTTTTTTCTGATCATGGTTTTCAAATAGGCCAATAAATTTTAGGTTATCTCTCTTTCTATTTTCCAGGTCAGTTGTTTTACCAATGAGATATTTCACATTGTATCCAATTTCCCCTCTCATTTTGGAGGGTTTTGTTTTATTATTTCTTGATTTTTTATAGTCATTAGTTTGCATATATTCAATTCTAACTTTTAAGGAATGTTTTTTTCTTCAGAGAATTTTTATGCCTGTTTTTTTTTTTCCCATTGGCCAATTCTCCTTTTTAGGGTATTCTTCTCTTCCTTGGCTTTTTGTAATTCTTTTACCATTTGACCTTCTCTGCTTTAAAAGTGTTATTTTCTTCCTTTACCAAGCTATTGACTCTTCCTTTCATGATTTTTTTTGCATCCCTTTCATTTCTTTTCCTAATTTTTCCTTTTTGAGCTCTTCCATGTCCTAAGAACAATACACATTTTTTTCTTGGAGACTTTGGACATAGGAGTTTTGTGTTTCTTATCCTTTTCAGAGTGTATATTTTAATTTTCCTTGTCACCATAGTAAATTTCTAGGGTCAGAATTTTTTTTCTATTCTCTGTGCATTTTCCTAGTCCATTTCTTGAATTTTAATCTTGGTTATAAAGTAAGGGTCTACTTCCCCAAGCTTCAGAGATTTTGTAGTTGTTTTCAGACATACTTTTAGAGACCTATAAGTTTTCAGTTCTTCCAAGGTGATATGATCTAGGGAGATGTGTGATTTCTACTCTCCTAGTCTGTGCTTTTGTCTGTGAGCAATCACAAGCACTCTTTTGTGCCTTGGAACTCTGAGAAAGGTCCCTGATCTACTATGGCTTCAAACTCTGGTGTACTAGAGCTCCTCCTTGCCCTAGCACTGCCACAGCACTTTGATCCAGATCTGAATGTGGGGAAAACAACAGAGTTCTGCCTCAGTAAAGAATACTAATAAAGAGATCCCTGTAATGTCCTTCCCGTCAGTTGGTTACTCCTCCCACGCCATCTGTAGGCTGAGAGCTCCAGAAGCAGCTGCTTTCACTGCTGATTCAATGGCTCCCAATGTCTACTCCTAGTTTGCTGGGGCAGCCTGCATTGGATTGTGGTCACCCAGGTGCAACAGACCTTTCCTATCACTCTTCTATATTCTCTTTAGCTGGGAAATTATTCCACTCCATTTTTTTTATAGATTCTGTTTCTTCAGAAATTATTTTATGACATCCCTTAAACATGTTTGGAGGATTTGGGAAAAGAATTCGATGGAGTCTTTTATTAATCCTACCATATTTTTTTTTCAGATTTACATTCTGTTGAGATATTGTCCTGGGTCCTGTTGGCTCCTGGCTTTCTAATTATCTCCCTAGAAAAGATGTAAAAGTACTCCCTTCAACCCTTTGTGGTTATGGGTTTTTACATTAATATATTTTTTAAAATATGCAAAATTCTCTTGGCAAAGTGATCTCTGTGATTTAGTATGAATAATCTGCTCCTTACTCTGCCTTGGGTTTTTGTTGTTTAGTTGATAGTATGATGACATTTATTGGTTAATTTACCAGAGCTATCTTCTTCTTTCAAAGAAGCCTAGAGAATTAGAACTGGATAGCCAGATGAAGAAAAAGTAATTTGGGTCCATGAAGACCCTATTCCCTGAAGGGGAATGAATCTCTATGATTGATTCAGGGAGCCATTTTTTCCAAGAAATAACATGGCAATGGCCAACATACAAATAATTCCTGACCCAAGATAGCTGTGATGTTTAAAAAGGTTTAAGAGACATAGTTTCTGAATAATTTAATCATTTAATTAATAAGGCCAGAACATTATTAATAAAAGAATGGACATTTAGTTATCTCTCTTAGACAAAAGATAATCATGGTAGTAGTGCTTATAGTTTTATATATCGATTAAAACAATGGGTGGTCAGTGGCACTGAATGACCCTAACACAGTTAAATTATTTCTACTCAGATCACCCATAGCTGTACGAGACTCCCAACTTTGGGTTATCTAAACAAAAGTTTCTGGCTCCATCCAAACTTTAGAAGAACATAATATACTTCTCCATCCTAGACTAAAATCTTGCAAGATTGATTAGGGTCTGACCCAAATCAAGGAAAGGCAAAGCAACTTCATCAGTAATGTACATTAAAAAAAAGAAACTTTTTAAAATAAGAACTTTTGAAAAAGCGAAGAGCCTCTGAATCTCTTCAAGATAATCTCTCACATGGCAGCAGAGTGGGTAGAGTGGGACAACAGCAGAGTTTCTGGCTCCCTTGGAGAAATTCCTGAACTAAATGGAGGAGGTGAACTGCAATATGTACAAGAGTCAGAATGAAGAGCAGCAGGTTCTCAGACTAATTGTTCTCAGGATAATTTATACTTTTAAAATTATTAAGGACTCTCCCCCAAAGAGCTTTTATGTGAATTCTATCTATATTTACCATACTAGAAATTAAAATGAAATTAGAAATTAGAATTAAAGTTTAAAATGAAAATAGTTTAACTTCACAGACCCTTTGAAAGGATCTCAGGAACCCCTATATGTCCCTTTGTAATACTCTGAGTACCACTGGTTGAGCAGAACAAACCCAGACCATGTTGTTTTTTATCAGTGATACAAATTGTATTAATGTTTCAGCTCCCTGACAAAGACTTTCAATTTCTTATTGATTGAAATTACTTTCCCCTTTTGAGAAAAAAGAGTTTTATAATAGGATAACAGTATAAGTCTAGACAGCACTTGAAGAAATGCCAGTTTGAACCCCTGGAGAAAGGAGAATGGACTTAACTGTTTTGGAATTTGGGTATGAACGTTTTTAATGTTTTGGATGGAAAGGTTTTTCTGACATATTTAATATTATGCTATCCTGAGTACTTGCACAGGAACCAAAGGCCGTTTTCCTTTTGTTGTTAGAAATCTAGAAGTTTTGTGTAAAATGTTTACATCATCTAGTTAGCTAACTAACTCTCTACCTGTCTCCATCCATCTTTATCCATCTCTCTCTCTCTCTTTCTCTCTCTCTCTCTCTCTCTCTCTCTCTCTCTCTCTCTCTTTACCTATCTATCCATCTATCTCTCTATCTTCTGCTTATCATCATCTGGCTATTTATTTCTCTCTAGCAACTATATCTGTAGCTTCTCTCTCTATGTGCACATTTACATCTAGGATCCACATAAATACATTAGCTATACATCTACATAAATACATATTATATATAATATATGTATACCCAGATATACATATACATGCACAAATATGTCTGTATAGTCCCAAAAATCTTGGTGTAGTTTAAGCTTTAATAGATTGAAATTGTATTAAGACCTTTGGAATAGCCACTATTCGTTATTTGACCTTTCTTTTAGATTTTTCTGGCTTTGGCACGAGCTCTTTAGCTAATATATTAAGTTACTTCATCTCACTCTCTCTCTTTTTCTCTATATCTTTTTCTCTCCCTATAACTCATTCTCCTCCCTTGTCACTCTTTCCCTTCTTTTTCTGCTTCTCTCCATTCTCTTCACCTTTTCTCTTCATCTCCTTCTCCTTTTCTTTCCCACTTTCTCTCTCTTCCAGCTCAGTCCCTCCACACCACCACACATACTTTTTAAAAGGCAGAGAAACAGAATTTTTTTTTAAAGGCAGGACACATAGAACTTACACAATTCTACAAACATAGTTGTCAATATGATTTTTTAAAACTGTGACAATTTTAGTTGGATTTTCATAATGGCAAAATGATTCATTGGTTCCTATTAGGTACAGTAGTTACAACATATTTTTTTAAAAAGACATCTCAATTGCGCAAATTCAAGAAAAGAGAACTTGCAAGAAATTCACCCTTTCTCCTCAGCTGCTCTATCCCTTCAGCAATGTTTGCCTCTCTATACACACAGCAGCCACTCAAGAGCAACTTTGGCTAACTAAGCCCAATGGTTTGGCACAGTTAATAATTGATTCTTCCAGATAAGAAATTGACATTCCTCAATTTTCAAATAAAAAATACAAAATATAATATTTTATATATAATGTTTTATAATTATATATAATGTTTTACATTATATATACCAAAACTCATAAATAGGACAGATTCAGATAAAACACAGATCAATTCATGTTTGCCTAGATTTAACAACATTTGGGGAAAAGTTTAAGACAGCTATATTTCCACTTTATAAGCAGAGATAAAATATTTGATATATTGAACATGTTGTGATCCAATGCCTATGTTTTTCAAGATTTATAAAACATATAAAGTAAGGTTGGCCCTTTGGTTCTAAACATCCTCAAAGGAAAAAGACAAGTGGAAAAATATGTCTATTATTAGAGCTATGATATATGATTGGATGGACAACCCATAGAGCCCATCCATCAGTACATATATCTTGGACAAATACAGCAAATAGATTAGAATTAGGAACAGAATTAAAGTTAGGTTAATAAATGCTTGTTGATTGATTGCCTTGCCTTTGGGGAATTGCACAGGTCATTTAATGACCTCAAATATCTCCCTGAAACAAAGGCACATTTTTTTTAACACCAGTGATCTTTGAGAAGATATTGAGTGTGTGTCATGAAATACCAGTCTCTGAAAAATCAAAGTTGAGGGATCACCCAAAGGACAATTGAGACACATAGTGAGTGTGTGAACAGACTTCAACATATTAGAAATGAGGAATTAATTATGTAGGAGAAGGATGGTATCAGAAATGTTTCAGCTTGAAAAAGGTCAGTGGATCACTTAGCAAGAGCTAGGAATAATCACTGGAGTTCATATGTTTCATTGGTATCCACATAATAATGCCAAGATAACTAGTCAAAGACACCTGGTTCATGAAATGGCCCCTTGTGGAAAATTTACAGGAGAGATGAAATGAACAAGATAGGAAAAGCAAGATAGGAATAGCAAACACAAATGAGTTCCCAGCTCCATTACTGGAGAACATAATTACATTCATAAAATCATAGATCAATTGAAATAGCAAAGACTCAAAATATAAACTAAAGGATGGTAATATGTTTTGTATTTATTTTCCATTGGATTCCTTTTAAATCCTGGGGTCCTTGAACCCCAAGGGACGGTGGCTAGATTTCAGATGACTTGTGAACCTGAATAGGAAAAAAAAATGGCATCTTTGTTTTTACTATCTTCTAACAAAAATTTAGCATTTCCTTCAATTATTCAAAAACATTCTTAAAAAGGATGCCAGGGTTTTTGCCTGATTGCCAAAGGGGTCCATAATACAAGAATGATTAAGAACCCTTGCTAAACAGTGCACTTCCCAAGCAAATTGGCAGTATAATTAAATTTACCCCTAAATCTATGTGTTTGCATCTGTTTAGGAACCTTTCTATTGCATAAAACAAGATCTGTTGTAGGAAAGAGATCTTAAAACAATAAAGTCTAATTCAACCTGCCTCCAAATATTAATATGACTAAGGAATCCCCCTATATAAGGATACTGCAAAATAGATTTTTGTCTTTCTCATCCATTTTGGTCCTAAGGGTTCAATGCTTACCTTCAGTGTCTGCTTTATTGTTCTAGTATCTTTTAATATATCTTTTAGAAGATTTAACGTTTTCTTCGAATGCTTTTTTTGGTACAACTCAAATTCTGTTCACATTATCCTATTGTCCATTTACCCATGAAAACACAAGAAGTCTGACCACAGAATGAATAAAACAGAGATCCTAGAAAACAAAACAATAAAAATAAAAATACAAAGTCCCTATGTCTATAGGGAGAGAGGAGGAATAGGAAGCAAAAAAGTAAAATATTCATTCCAGCAGGTTCACAGTTCTACAGAATGCCAAAGAACGAGTTTGTCTTTTTATTCTTCACTGAAACAACAAAAGCTTTTGGCATCCTGTTAATCTAGCCCCATCTTCTCCTAATTGACCCTATATTACTCTCCATTTGGGAGAAAAAGAACCATGAAGTGAATTGCATTTTCCTACAGAGAAGAGAGAGCTACGTAATTTTCCAAAAATGTTATTTCAACAATGAGATACTTCTTCAGAATTTTTTATTGATGGGACAAGGACGATGCTAGGGAAAACTCAGCTGTAGATAGTCCCACAATCCACCCTGAGATGTCTCAATAGTCTGAGCCCTCAACATTGTATTTGTATTTAACTTATTTATTTATATATTAAACAATATTGTATTTAACTTATACTTTAACATATTTAACATGTATTGGTCAACATGCCATTTGGGGGAGTTGGGAGGGGGAAGGAGGGGAAAAATTGGAACAAAAGGTTTTGCAATTGTCAATGCTGAAAAATTACCCATGCATATATCTGGTAATGAAAAAGCTATAAAATAAAACAAAATAGTCCGAACCTCAGTCAGTAACTGTTTTTGATTTTGAGCCATTTGGTGGAATGCTATTCCAAAATCTCTTCTATTCTGGGTCCTATCTGCCTCCAGTCCAAGGGGAGATGGTGGCTAAGACAATAGTAGTGATTGGCCTGTATAACACATAATACCTCCTTTCTCTTTCTCAAGATACCTTACCTTGTTGCTTTAGCTAGGCTGACTGGCCTAGTAGCAATTGGAGGGTTATACAACATATGCCTAAATATTAGTAATTTTCCTAACTAGGGTCAATAATTGTGATTGAACTCATAACTTTTTCTTTAAAATGATCTCCCTAAAGCCAAAGAAGAGAGAATCATTTGAATCTTAGAAGTCCTTGTATTTTCCTGAGGCTTAAAATGATTCAGTTATTGAAAAAATGTTGTAATTATATTGTGCCCAAATCTGCCATGTAGTTCTGTCCTTTGGGAACAAACAGAATATGTATACTTTATCTTTAAAGACAATGGTCACATATATTTCTGGCCTGTACCTGATGGGGGGAGGGGGGACACTATTTTTTTATGACTTAAGAGAATTTTTCAGGATTAAAACAAGGACAAGAAAGACCCCAGATTGTACCTGCTGCTATGTGATGATCCAACTGATGTATATGTGTATGATTTTCCCCAAATTGCCAGCGGTCCTTTAAGCTGCCAAGGCAACGTAGGGGTCAGTACAAATAGAGATTCGACAAAGATGTTTGCGCTATAAAGAAACAGTATAAAAATGATGGATGAGGTCCTCACTTATGGGGAATCAGTCTAGCCTCTTCAGACATGTCATTCTTGCCATTCCCAAAGTACCTAGCGATTTAAAAGAGAAGTTCAGACATTCGCTCCTTTTGCAAAGTGACAGATGAAGTGAGGCAACCCGTTTTTCCCCTTCTTAGAATTCCCTTGACATCACAATGATTCATCACATAAGGACAGATCTCCAATTTTCCATCACTAAGTTTCATCAACTAACAGCCAAGGAAGTAGTTAATGTCCACACTAAAATATGAGATAATTGTTCCCTCTTCAAAAAAAAAAAAAAAGAGTATGTTAAGTTAGAAAGGACAAATCCCTTCTTTCTCCCTCCAAAGGATCTTAAAGACAAATGATGTTTAATAGTTAAATGAAAAAACCTATGTGGCCTTTTTTTTTTTTTTTTTTTTTTTTTTTGGCAAATGCCAGAGTTTCTTGCTTTCTCCAATGTGGTTTCCAAATGGCATAAACCACCAATAGACATTCTCAAGGATATAGGACATGCAGCTGTTTAAGGGGAAAAATAGCAACTCATGGGAGTCAGGGAGCATTAGGTCTGGAATATTTAACAATCACCAGAACATCCACAAGCTTCCCCAAAGTGTCTTTGCTGCTAACCATCAGATGTCCATGACAAAAGGGTTAGGAGGAAAGGAGGGAGTTGGGCTATTTGAGGCAAAGCTTGGGTCCTATGAGACATGGTGGGAGGTAAGGCAGCATGGTTTATAGGTTAGAGGGTTGTACTTGAAGGCAAGAGGACCTGGGTTTGAATCCAATCATAGACATTTATTACTTACATGACCCTCAGGTAATAACTTAACCTGGCTTGGCTTCTTCTTCTGTATGTGTAAAATGAAGAGCTTAGACTCAAGGACTTATTTGTTCTTTTCCTATTCCAAATCTAGAATCCTTTATTTCTGAGTAATGCCTTTATTTGTAGATATTTTCCCCATTAGTGTTTATCTACTTTCTTTCTCAACTTCTTATTTTTGGGGGGGAGAGGAGGCAATTGGGGTTGTGACTTGCCTAAGGTCACACAGCTAGTTGTGTGTGAAACTAGATGAATCCATATCCTCCTGACTCCAAGTCTAGAGCTCCATTCACTGCCCCACCTAACTTCTCTTTCAACTTCTTCTTTTTAAAAATCACATTCAAATTGTCTACTTATCACTTTTAGCAGCTAATACTGAACTGGAGATGGTTCATATGACAAGGATAAAGAGATATCTTATTTTAATTTTAAATCTCCTCCACATTCAGCACAGTATCCTCTGCCCCTATAGGCATATGCTTAACAAATATTGCTGAAGTAAAGGATGAAGGGCAATAACTGGGCTATAGGTCTTAAAGACTGGATTGCATTAGACTACCAATGGTCAGTCGGGAGCCTGACAAGTTATTGGGAAGAACCATTTCGAGTAATCACAGATATGAATGTGAATAAATAAAAAAGGGATAATAAAGCACTACTGCTATATAACAGATTTTCATTTTCTCTTTCTTTTTATTTCTTCCTTCCTCTTTCCCTTCCTCCCTCCTTCTTTGTTTCTTTTTCTTTCCTCCCTTCTCTGCCATCCTTTACTTCCTTCTTTTTTCTTTCTTCCTTCTTTCCTCCCTTCTTTTAGTCCATTCTTCCTTTCTATTTTCTTCCTCCCTCTCTGCTTCCTTCCTTCTTTCCTTCCTTCCTTTCTTTCTTTTTCTTACTTTCTTTTTTTCTTCCTTCCTTCCTTCCTTTCTTCCTTCCTTCCTTGCTTCCTTCCTTCCTTCCTTCCTTTCTTTCTTTCCCCCTTCCTTCTTCCCTATCACTTCTCCTCCCTCTCTTTCTCTCTATTTTTTTTTTCTTTCTCCTTCATCACCCAGAACAAAGCAAGTAGAATTCCTGCCTGGGATAGAATTCCAGGATGAAATCTCTGGAATCATCTCTATAGTTTTACCAATGGCACAATCTTCATAATAGCTAAATCATCTGCAAGATCAGCCAATGAATCCAATGGGTTCATTCATTCATTTATCACAACTTTTTTTGTTTGGTAATCATCTGCCTTTTTTCTTAGGCTATGATTATTTAAGAATGCTGCTACTCCTTTCCATGTAGAGAAAGACCCTGTTGAATTTCCACCTTAATTTAAGTTCATTTTGCTAAAGAAATCCGGCTACTCACAAAGGCATAGGGCACTATCTATGTCTCCTTAGAATATCCTCTTTCATAGCATCCTAAGGAATAGGACCAAATGATTCAATTATCTAGCCTGCCTTGAGATGCTGCCTGATAAACAAGTATAGCTTATGTGTGGATTGAACTCTCCCAGAATAGAAATTTTTCATCCTAAATTTCATATTGTATTTGCTATGGAGACATATATTTGGAGCCAAAATACAGTACAGGTCATTCACTCCAATCTCCTCATTTTACACATAAGGAAACTGAGACCAAGGGAGATTAAGGTGCTAGCCCAGGATCACATTTAACTAGTAACTATATGAGGCAGGATTTAAACTCAGGTCTTCCTGACAAACATTGAGAGCTGAATAAATAACGCTTATTGTCATTGCTATTTCAGAATCCAAGATATGAACTCTCCAGACTATACCATCTAGTTTCCTCTAATCTTGTAATCGCTTATATTTTATTTCATGAAAGAGCCACCTGAAACACATTCACAGCAATTCCTGTTGTTACTTAATTCCTGTTATTGAAATCCAGGAATGAACATCCTGGATTTCAATAGGCTTATATCCGATTACCTAAAGCCATTCTGAAGGTATAATCATTGCTTAATATTAATTTATCTTCATTAATTGGCTACAGTTGTTGTTTATCCTTCATTCTCCAAGAGGAGTATAACATCAGGGAAGTGATGCCATGACATTCAAGTGAATTGGATTGAAGTGAGGGACAATCATGTAAAGTCTCCAGCCTTACTTCCTCACTTTCTCCTTGAGAGTCATCTGGATCCAGTAACAAGATATAGATCAGGACTACTGGATTTGCTTCTGGATGCACTGGAAGACTGGCACATTTAAGCTTTAGTGGATCTCAGTTTGACTGAGGTAGTACCCATTCAGTGATTAAGGCTAAAATGACCTCTTTTACCTCATTAAAAACCAAAACCAATCTGGAAGGGATCCTCATACAGTAACAATTACTATTTACATTCAGTCTGAACCAATCAAGAGTCAAACAATTGACTATAGCACTTCAAGAGGCAAACCACAGTGGTCTTGGAAACTATCAGAGATGGAAGTGGGCTCAGAGTTCACAGAGTCCTGCTCCCTCTATAAGATTTGAGCAAAAATCCCATCTACAACTTTCTGGATGAGAACATCCCCCGCCTTTGCTTGAAAACATTCAGAGCAGTGCTTTCCAAGGAAGCTCATTCAACTTAGGATAGATCTAAATGCTATAAGTAAGGATAATAAAAAACTAGAACTTATATAGTGCTTTACAAATATTACTTCAAATATTTTATCATCTCAACAACTTTGCTAGTTAGGTGTTATTATTAGTTCCATTTTTAAGATGAAGAAACTCTGGCTTAGAGAGATTAAATGACTATTCCAGTGTTACAATAACTAGTGTCTGAGACCAGATTTGAATCCAGTCTTCCTGGCTCCAGGTCCAGCACTCTACCCATTATAGTACTCATATGATTCTATCCTGTCCAAAAATCTGCCTCTCCACAGATTTCTCCTCTACTGATTCTAGTTCTATCTTCTGGAGGCTGTGAGGAGCGGAAGGAACTACCAAAACTGGATGCCTGTTTTACAAATCAAACAGCCCTTCAGATCTTTGAAAACAGCTATACTGTATTTTCTTCCCACACAAAGCTTTCTTTTCTCTAGGGTAAACATCTCTGGTTCTTTCAACCACTACAAAGGGTTTCTTACTACCCTAATCACCCTCCTCAGGACAATCTCCTTCAAAAAATGTAGCACCCCAAAAGAAGATGCAACACTCTAAATATGGTCTGACCAGAAAGGACTTCCCTTGTTTCAGAATTAGCTTTCCAAATCAGAAATGTTATGGGGTTTTTTCCCCTTTTATTTTCTTCAAGTGATACATTCGCTAAATGAAACTATAGGGAAATTCTATCTCTAATTTCAAAATGATGATGATTTTCCTTATGATGAGACATTAATCAGATTTCTTTAACCTCAAATGATCTCAATAAGTTAGAGTTTATTAGAAAATATATTGCTGCAGGCCCTTTGTCAAAAGCAATAAATCTCAGAGCACACATGAAAATTTGCTGTCACAGCTATTGCAAAAGAATAGGAATGGTACCAGGCCATCATAGACCTTCCAACCAAAAAATACATAAAGAGAGAAGGTCAAATCATTCCATCTTCCTGGGCCTCAATTTCTTTACCTGGGTTTGGACTAGGTCATTTCAAAAGTCCATTCCACTTTAAATTCTATGATCCTTCTATCATTGGAGTCAATTTATTGTCTTTAGGCAGGTCATGTGTTAGTTCTACTCTACAAGGGAGGCTACTGAAAAACAGAGTGGTAAAACTTAAGATCGCACTACTGCCCAGTGATAGAACTTAAATCAGATTTCACTTCTTTCCCCATGGCTCTGCTAAAGGACTGAGTAATTTCAGTGAATAAACTTACATGAAGATGTAAGGTTGGCTCAATGGTTAGTAATCTGGCCTCAAAGTCAAGAAGAGAAGGGATATGTTTGGCTAGCAGCCTGATGTTTGTGAGTCTGAGTAAATCACTTAACTCTTCAAGACTCCCTGTATTAATGAAGGGAGTACCTCAACAGGAGCATCCTACAATGATAAAATCACACATTTAGTCAAATGTGACACCTGGAAGGGACCTCAAATGTCCAAATCCCTCATTATACACATGGCCAACTGAGGCTAAGAAAACAAAACTGTGTCCAAATTAATCTGGCACAAAACTAGAACTCAGATCTTTGGATTCCCAGAGACTAAGCCTCTCCTGTTATAAACTAGGTGATGCGTTTGATAGAATGATGAGCTAAGAATAAGAAAATCCAGCCTCAGATACTTGCTATTTGTGGTCTCAGCAAGTCACTTAAACTCTAGTTTTCTCAACTGTAAAACATGAATAATAAATAGTACATACCTTCTAGGGTCATCAAAAGAACCAACGAAACAATATTGGTCACTATTAGCATAGTGCCTGACACATATTAAATGCTACATAAATGTTAGTTATTATTATTAATAATAAAACCTATTTCTCAGGGTGAATATCAAAAGAGATAATATTTGTAAGTGATGAACATAATGTTAGGGACATGATTGGTGTTTAATAAATACTTATTGCTTTCCCTTATCCCATGATTAATTACTTATTAATTTATTTTAAAACCTTTTTTGCCCTATATACTTCATGGGTGAGAAGGCTTTGTTGCCATGGAAATCATATTTAAATCTTGTTTTAAAAAATCTTTCAGCTATATTTGGGCTTATCTATCATATAAAATGAACACAAGCAATACTTCAAAGTTTGCAAAGCATTCTACATGCATTGTTTCATTGGAGTCTTATCACAATCCTATGAGATAGGAATCCTAGGTCATAGGAATCATAGGTCATACAATCTGTGAGTATCTGAAGCCAAGTTTTCTTGAATCAATGTTTAACATTTTTTCCATTGTCCTATGTTATTTCTATCCCATCTCATTCTCCAAAGGAGAAGAAACTTCTTTTTCCTAATGACAATGTTGGCGTATGTATATTCATTATTGCCATGTGTGGGTTGTACTTGCTCCTGAAAATAGGATTTCATTTATTTGTATGGTTCAAAGCAAAAATCACAACTGGGGCAGCCTTTAGACAATATTTTAATTGTTTCTATATTTAGTTTTAAGACACACACACACACACACACACACACACACACACTCAACCACAGATGAATAGAATATTAGAATGAGACCTTAAAGACCATTGAGTCCAACTGTTTGATTTTATAGAGAAATTTAAGGTCATACAATTTAATTAAATACAAAACTAAAGGGACTAAAATTTATTCTGACTTCCAGTTCAGTGGACTTGGAGAGCTTATGCAACTTCTGAGTCTTTATATCCTCCTTTATAAAATTAGGCTAACTAATATTTCCAATAGTTGCATTACTGGGTCAGTACAAAGATCATACTATAAGATGATGCTAAACACTTGAGTAAATTAACATATGTGTACTAGGAGACTGGTCAATGAGAACCCAGTCCTTCCTGGTGAATTTTATAAATCTTGCTCATATATTTCCCACCTGGTTCCAATCAAATATGTGGAATTTTAAAAGCCTGTCTCGGGCATGTTTGACAGGGATTGGTACTGTGTGTGATGAAAAGTCTAATAGCCTGAAAAACCCATGACTGATTCTGTCAATCATGTAGGTAGGAATTGAGTTTACATACAAAATAGACTTCTAAGAATCTTCTCAGTTTTTTCCTACCCTAGCTCTCACATCAACACCATGTGTCCATGAGCAACATGGCAAAATAACCAACTGGTTATTTTGTGTTTATTCTATCTTACCTTAAACAAATCCCACTCTGGGATGAGAGTGGTCAGGTATCTTGTGATCTTGGGGAGTTCCATCAGAGGCTTCATTTTAGTGACCAGGGTCAGTAGTAGAATTCAATGAAGGGGAAAGCAATGTGTATTTCACTACTAATGGTTGAGAAAAGAGGGGACACTTGCAGATTGATATGAAAAGATAGTCCCCCCCCCCAAATGGTGGCAGTTATAGAGAGTATGACTCCTCATGTCATAGAAAAGTGTCAAATAAAAACTCTAGAAAGAGTCCACCAGAGAGCAACCCCTCTAGTGGAAACCTCATCAGGACTGCAAAAAGGAAGAAAAGACTCTCTGGGGGCAAGAATTGGAAGATACCGTTTTGCCATTTGTTTTCTTTGCACCTGTCCCATTATCTTTTTGTTTAAAATTTGAACCTACTCTCCTCACTGTGTATTTGTTATAAGGAGACTTCAGCCTCTCATTAGTTAGTTACCCAATAAATATATAACCTTAAAGCTCTATATTAATGAAAATTATTTTTACTGATACCAACATTGCTACTTATTACTAAAACCACAAACACTATTAGACACCATGCCCAAATCATAAATCATGCTGTCTCAACCTGATAATATTTTAGATAGGGTGCTACAAATTCCCAAAAATTCACAAAATATATTGCCCATTTATAGTCTTTGAATACTTGAGTTGCTACATTTGTGCATCAATTTGGGGAGAGTTGAGGAAAAGGGAGAATAATACCCCACCCTTGAGTCCATAGCAACTGGTTCTAATCTTGGGACAGCCCAAAGAAATTCAGCTTAGCTTATTATGTCTCAACATAGGGTTTATTCTGGGAAATCTTAAAATATAATAAATATGCACTAGATATTAGTATAAGGGTCTTCTTCCCCCACCCCTTCCCCTCCAGGTCTCATACAAGAACTTAAGGTAAGAATACAAATATATCAAGTATAGAGCAGCCTTTATTTCTTCCCACAGAAAATTCAGATAGCACACAAACTTCATCACATATAGGACATTGCCTGTAAATAAATACAAATACATATACCCACTCTTTCCACTCCAGGTCCCATACAAGTGCTTAAGGTACATACATATATCAAACATAGAGCAGCCTTTATTTCTTCCCACTGAAAATTCAGAAAGCTCACAAAATTCATCACAGATAGTATACTGTCCATAAATAAATGCAAATACATATAGATATATAAATGTCTATATAGTTATCTATCTATTTATCTATGTGTGCATATGACTCAAAGTAATTCCTAGAGACAGGTCATAATTTTCTATGTTTATTTCCACATTCTACCAGATTCCTGAAGTCCTTAAGATTCAGTGTTACTATGTGATTTGGACCACCCTAAATTCTTCCCTAAGAAGGGAAATGAACTTGAGGTTGTCAGTAGAGTAATCCTTCAACATTCTAGTACAGCTAATTTTCCATAGCAATGCATGCAGTAACCCCCAGACTCATTGCACTAGCTCATGGTTTAGATACTTTCCTAGAGTGAAAATACACATGGGGTTAAGAGAGAGGTAACACTCCACATTCTGTGTAAGTTTTTCACAAACACAGCCACACACACACACACACACACACACACACACAGTCAAAATACAATCTCTCTCCCTCTCTCTTCCTCCCTCTTTTCCCCTCCTCCTCCCCCACCTCTGCCTCTCTCTGTTTCTCTGTCTCCGTCTCTCTGTCTCTCTGTCTGTCTCTGTCTCTGTTTCTCTGCTTCCCCTCTCTCTTCCCCCTTCCCGTCTCTCTTGTCTCTTTGTCTGTCTGTCTGTCTTTCTGTCTGTCTCGCTCTGTTTCTTTGTTTCTTTGTTTCTTTGTCTGTCTGTCTTTCTCTGTCTCTGTCTTTCTGAATCTTTCTATCTCTCTTGTCTATTTCTGTCTCTCTGTTTCTCTCTGTCTCTCTCTATCTGTCTGTCTCTGTCTGTCTCTCTGTCTCTCTCTCTCTCACACACACACACACACACAGACACACAGACACACACAGAGACACACAGACACACAGACACACAGACATACACACACACACATTCTCTCTCTCTCTCTCTCTCTCTCTCTCTCTCTCTCTCTCTCTCTCTCTCTCTCTCTCTCTGTCTCTCTCTCTCTCCTCTACGGACATTTAGGTCTCTAGCACTACTTTGTTAGCTTGGTCTCTCACAGAAAAGAAATATACTTAGGGCTCCATGGCAGGAAAGTATCAACCACCAAAAACCACTCCTTCTAAATAACTCACTAGAAGAACAGAATAAAAAGTTCAGATCTCAGTTTTTATACATTCCTCTTCTGTTGCCGGGTAGCATGGGCTTAGGAAGTTTCTTGTCTCTTAAGACAAGCCTAGGTTTCTGAATGCTAGGATCTGGGATGACTTTAAAGGCAGCCTCGCAGAAGCTTTGAAGGACCATCATTTTTCTTTATCAAGCCAGCTGCATAGCAGGAAACTTCAAAGCTCTTGGCTGATTTTTCCTATTCCAGCTATCCACTACAAATTTGGAAATTTCAGTCTGACTACACAGAAAATTTGGAGCACTGTTTCATAGCAAAGAACCCTCCTCAATGAATAATTCATGTTACCATTTCAGCCTACAGACATTCGATCAAGCAGGAGTCATAGTCCAGAAGTTTTTAATAAGCTTCACACATTGCCACTTGTCAAACAAAAGCTGTAGATTCTCCCTTTACCCATTCACTGGCATTTCTTCTAAAGGACAAAAGTCCCCAAGTCTCTGCTTTCCTTTGTTCTTTGGCTCATAATACGAAGATTTCAAATGCCTCATAATGTAACGAAACTTTTTTTTGTGATTTGCTACTGAACTATATATAACTTCTAGTCCTTTTTCCTCCCACCCAAGTTTTCTCTGATTATCTATCTTCCTCCCAAACCTACTCTACTTTGGGGACTTGGAAATAAACAAAGGGGGGGAATGAATGGGAACCATGCAATGTTACTTCAGAGGAAGTTCAAAGGAGTTATGTGTATGTGTACACACATACAGCACAATACATATACATACACACGTAGGTACATATGCAACACACACAATTCAACTACTCATACCTGTGTGCATCATACAAAACATATGTACATGTGTGTGCCATCCATGTACATGAAACGCACATGTGCACCACAGTATATGTACATACAATAAATATTCCTACATACACATATATAGACATATACATATACCCACATGTGTGCATACATGTGCTTATACACAAATACAATGCATATATGCATGATATACATATCACGATATTCACATATGCATATACAGTGAACATGCATGCTGTCTGAAATGTATATTTGCATGCATATATGTGCTTGTGTGAACACAAATGTGCCCGTGTGTGTGGTATGTTGATATGCACGTGTACGTATGTACATATGTGCATATGCATTGCATACCAAATACAATACATACAACTGTGTATGCATGATATGCAGATATACACATATGTGTATACATATACACATGCACATTCATCTATATATAGATGTATATGTATACATGTACATAAACACATATATACACACATATGCATATATGCACACAGAGAGATGTACTATTTTATCTTATGGTATAATGGAAGGAACACTTACTAGAATTTGAAAGGTCTAGGTTCAATTTCTAGAGTTGCACTTAGTAGTACTAAAAGGCATCTAAATGGTTCAAGGGATAGAGTCTAACAGACTCTACTATATAATATATGTATATATAATATAAATATCTATAAATTCTTATTTCCTTCATCATTGTGTAACATTGGATAAGTAGTTTCCTTTCTCTGGGTCTTAGTTTCTTCCTTTGTAAAATGAAAGGAAAGGTTGCGCTAGATGGACTTAAAAGTCCCTTCTATTTCTAATTTAAGTCCAAAGCCAGAGTTCTATGTTAAAGACAGTCTCCATGGTAATGACAACTGGGCCTTTATTCAGGTAATATATACCTCTGGCTCGTGGTCAATCTGATATTGAACTACAGGCAAATACCCTGCATACTTACAACAAAAACAAATGGGATTGCTATAACCCCATCTCAGTCACCTTAGGAGCCGATCTTCATTGGTAGGTAGTTATAGTTATAACTTATAGTTAGGACTCTATCATTATAGAATGAACTTATAAATGACTAGATAGATTGCTACTTACATTAAAATGTGGAGAGATACCATGTAAACAGCGAGCTGAAAATCTGGGCTGTTACGCAAAATGGAGGTTCTCAGAAACATATTGTTAAAAGTATAAAATAAAATGCCTATGATTACAAAGAAAATCAATTGTTTGAAAATGCTGCTATCAAAAATATTTTTAAAACATGTTCATGATCCCCCAAATTAAGAATCTCTGTGTTAAAGAATATGGATCTCTTTAAGATCTGATGTTCTGTGGTTCTGTGTTCCTTGTTTCCAATGTACACATTTTGTCAACAAAAGAGAAGATAGATGGGACAAGGAACAGAAACTCCAATCTAACTGATACAGGGAAAGATAGCAATGATTTAGGAACACTGATATAGATGAGGAAGACAATGATTTTATGAAAATGGCATATTTAAATTTCGATCCTTTAAGGATCTATTATTTCATAATGCTCACTTTATCAAAGCAGGCTAGTGCTTCTCCATATTTGCAAAAAGTGTGCCATACATTAGTAAATGATATGCATGAATTACCATAACCCCATCCATCTAATCATCTAATAATATTTCTCTGCCCCAAGCATATGTACAGCATGTCAAGCCCTGCATCCAGAAAACTCTCTTGTTCAATAAGCCCTATTATTTGCCGGATATTTGCCTTGAAGAAATGAAAGTCAGCTTCATGCCATGAGAAAGAGTTAGAAGATTTTAATGGAGGAAAAAATTCATAGAGAGGGGGAAAAGGCTTTCCTTTTTGAACTTAAATTCTATCCCCCTCACTTTATCCTTCCTAAAAGATGCTGTGTTTTGAATATATAACTTCTTCAATTAAATATTATTCTTGCTGTTAAAACAAACAAAAAAAAAAACCCAAAACTGCTGGAGACTAGCCATGTGGAGCATGGATCTGTAAGCCCATTCTTGAATAGGAAAAAGGTCCAAAAAGATCCTAATCTTGGGAGCACGTGCTAGACCCTTTAAATGGGATATTTGAGTTAGTCAACAAGCATTTTTTAAGCACTTGCTATGTTCCAAGCACCATGTTAAGCATTGGAGATACAAAGAAAAGCAAAACTTATTTCCAGCATCCAAATATCATGCATTTGAATTGGGGGAGACAACATGTAAATAACTAGATCATGAGATTATGTAGCAGTGAAAGGTAATCTGAAAGGGGAAGACAAATACCAGCTAAGGAACTGAGAAAGTGTCATGAAGAATGTGGATTTTGAGCAGATTTGGAGGAACTCTGGGAAGCTAAGACAGAGGGATAAGAGTGCAGAGGATACATAGAGGGGCAATCAATGCAAAGAAAGGAGGTGGGAGTTAAGATTGATTCCTACTAAAGACCACTAAAACTGTAAATGTACTTTGTTCTTTGAGGGAAGATGTAAGCGCACTGGAAAAGTGGAAAGGGAGTAGGTTATAAAGAACTTTATATTTCAAATTTATATGTCAAAAGTAGATTATTTTTCATTTTGAAGGTATTGGAGAGGTACTGGAGCTCATTAATCAGGGGCAAACTTATGTTTTAGAAAAATCACTTTGGCAACTGAGTGGATAATGATTTGGAGTAGGGAGAAAGGGCCTTTGCAACTAGTTCAGAGAGAAATGAGGAAGACCCAAACTAAGATTTTGACTATTTAAGTGATAAAAAGATATAAGAGAAGTCACAAAAGTAGAAGCAATATTTTAAATAGAATATATATGTATACATGGGGGGATGGGAGAATTAAGAGCTAAGGAAAACATTGAAGTCATAAATCTGATTGCCTGGGGATGATGGTGCTTTTGACAGTAATAATAATAGATAGAGAAGTTGAGGGGGGGAAGCAAAAAGGGGGAGATAAAAAATTCCATTTTAAATCTATTGAGTTTGAGATTCCCATACTAATTGCACATCCAACTTGAAATATCCAAGAGACAACTGAGTTGTGCAATTATAGTTTAATAGATAAAGGCTGGATTTATAGACCTAAACATCAGAACTAGACCCATAGAAAATGATGAGATCATGAACAGAGAATGTAGAGTGAAAAAAGAATAGCAACCAGAATTGAATCTTGGAATATACCTATGGTTAAGGACATTACATGGATCTCAAACATCCAGTTTGAGAATAAGCAATCAGTGGCTAAGATGACAGGAAAAAATAATGAATGTTGGAGGGGATGCGGGAAAACAGGGACACTGATGCATTGTTGGTGGAGTTGTGAACGAATCCAACCATTCTGGAGAGCAATATGGAATTATGCCCAAAAAGTTATCAAACTGTGCATACCCTTTGATCCAGCAGTGTTTCTATTGGGCTTATACCCCAAAGAGATACTAAAAAAGGGAAAGGGACCGGTATGTGCCAAAATGTTTGTAGCAGCCCTGTTTGTAGTGGCTAGAAACTGGAAAATGAATGGATGCCCATCAATTGGAGAATGGCTGGGTAAATTGTGGTATATGAATGTTATGGAATATTATTGCTCTGTAAGGAATGACCAGCAGGATGAATACAGAGAGGCTTGGAGAGACCTACATGGACTGATGCTAAGTGAGATGAGCAGAACCAGGAGATCATTATACACTTCGACAACGATATTGTATGAGGATGTATTCTGATGGAAATGGATTTCTATGACAAAGAGACCTAACTGAGTTTCAATGGATAAATGATGGACAGAAACAGCTACACCCAAAGAAGGAACACTGGGAAACGAATGTGAACTATTTGCATTTTTGATTTTCTTCCCGAGTTATTTTTACCTTCTGAATCCAATTCTCCCTGTGCAACAAGAGAACTGTTCGGTTCTGCAAACATATATTGTATTTAGGATATACTGCAACATATTTAACATATATAGGACTGCTTGCCATCTTGGGGGAGGGGGGTGGTGGAGGGAGGGAGGGGAAAAAACGAAACATAAGCGAGTTCAAGGGATAATGTTGTAAAAAATTACCCTGGCATGGATCTGTCAATACAAAGTTATTATTAAATAAAATTAAATTAAAATTTAAAAAAAGAGAATAAGCAATCAGACAGAAAAAGAGAGAACAAGGATAAAGCAATGTCCTAAAACTTTGGGAGAAGAGAGAGAATGGTCAAAAATTTCAAGTGTTGCAGAAATGGAATGCTGTGACTGTGAGCTAGTCATTTCTCTCTTGGACTTCAATTTCATCATATTCCTAAATGAGATTTGTACTAATGAGCTCTAAGACCATTCTGGATCATAGGTTGACCTAGGAGCCAGAACTTTAGAATCAAAGGAAGGAGAGTAGGCAATGACCTAGGAAAAATTAAATGGTCCGTTAGGAAGCTGTGGGTAAGGAATTCAAAGAATGCTAAGGGAAATAGAGTGGTCCACTAGCCTAGAGCTCTGCATCATACTGGTGATCTAGGAAGCCTGGCATTGTTGACAGAGGATCATTTTCCTAAACTCCAAAGAGATGATCTCAGCTTCTTACAATTCACTTGCAAGTCAAGGCATCACCTCCCCATGTCATGGTCCTTTTGGAGAACAAAGGACAAACAATAATATTTTACCATACTCCACAATATCAATTCCTCTCTACTCGATCAGGTATTGGGACTTTTTGTCTATGTCTCCATTTCTGAAGATGGGAGAAAGAAAAAGAAAGAAGAGAAGTGCACTAACAGGTGAGTAACACAATCAAAGACAAAGACAAGCAAAGAAGAAGGACTCAAAAAAATCTATCAGGGCAAGGATATAGCCCCAGGAATGGAGAATGGTAGGAAAAAGAAGTATATCCAAATTTCCTGGGAGTTACTGTGCTGACTGGCTGAAGACTCCATGATTGTTTCCCTTTCTTCTTATGAATCTCCACAATTGCTAGGACACATCACTGTTCATTAAGAAACCAAAATTCACCCAGTTCCAGGATTTTCCTACTCTCATACCCTGCTCATCCTGATCATTCCTAAAGCCTTACTATTTGTTAATAATAGCTTGGAACTTCACTAAGACTTTGGAGATACACTGTATAAAATGGGAAAATATTAATGTAATATATCCCTGTGTATGTAGTTTAGCTCTAATATTTCTTGTTACTTTTTTCAGATTCAGTGTACAGCAATAACTTATGTGACATTCTTATCCAGCATGTTCTTTATCATCAAGCCATACTTGAAACAAGTAAACTCAGTGGCAAAGGGATTTAATTATGAAACATAAACAACATAAAAAAGATAATATAGAAGGAATATAAAATAACAAAAGCGTTCTCTACATCCATTCGCAAATAGGATGCTAATCCCATACATTTCCCAAAAAGAGAAATGGGATAGAACCATCCTGAGGAAAACATATTAGAGAGTAAGGATGCTATTCCTGGGTTCAGAGCAGTTAGGCTGAGAAAACTGTTAATAGAGTTCTTTCTGATATCAGCATTCTCTCATGTCTCTGGTAAATATGAGTCTTTTGGAAGGGCACACTGAAATATATTGAAGACTCAACTTAACTACAAGGTAATCAGGACTCTTTCCAAATTCCTGTTTAGCATCCCTTTCTTACTGGCATCTCCAAATTCAGTTCTCTTCTATTTGGGGGCTTCCCAGGACTCTCAGAACACCAAGACCTTTTCTTCCATACTTTTCTCTCTACAAGTTTTGTTTCTCTTTCTTTCTCCCATTCACACCATCTCCTGTCTGTTCTGAATTTTAAGCCTTTTTCCAGGTAAAGTATATCCCACCAGCTTCTACCCTATCAAACTCATCAAAATCCTTATCTGGTGATATCACTATCCTTCAACTAGATATACAGCCTTCTCATAAACATAGTTTAGAGAATCTCTCCCAATGAATGTTGGCTTCTCAGATCTGAACATTGAGAGAAAGAAAGTTATCCTCCAGATTTTTTAACCTTGATCACACTTTTCAACTTGAGTTGAAAGGAAGCTTATATCAAATGATATGGGACCAAGTAGAAATGGGACATTAAAAGTTAGCTTTGGGTCTCAGATGGGATGGAAGAAACATATGCTCTTCATTAGAGGGCATCATGAAACCGTTGCTATTGCAAATACATGAGAGGATGAGATGAAGAGTAGAATCTAGGGAATAGCTAGCAGTGTAGTCTGTCTAAAACTCACTCAGAGAACATGGAAGGGTGTGATATAAACTTAGTGTGGAGAACTTGACCAAAGCCAGATTGTGAGGAATTCTGTTTTAGCTTCATAGTTACAAAAAGCCACTGAAAAATTCTTGAGTGGAGGGGTGAAGGGTAACATGGTCAGACTAATGCCCTGGGAAGGTAAGTTTGGAGACTACAAAGGATGTTTTGAAAGAGAGAGATCCTGGAATTGGGGAGAATAATTAAGAATTCAGGACAATACTCCATTAGTCTAAGGTTTTAGGAAGACCTGAATAAAGGTAAGAGTGATTAGGAAAAAAGAAATGAAGCTAAGAGATATAAAGGGAGGTCTTTCACCTCTATTCTTTTCCTCTCTCTAGTCTGTCCTTCATATTACTTTTCTTTTACAGTGGTATATACAGTTCTTCTGCTCAAAAACTTTCACCTCCTCAGTAAAGTTTAAATTCCTTTGCCTGGCATTCAATATACAATCTTTACAACCCGGTGCCTCCTTTTCTTTTTGAATCTATATCTCTTCTAACACTTGGTAGATGAAAAGAATGAGTGATTTATAAATATCTGTTAAATGATTGGTAAGGCTATTCTGTAACAGACTTCAAGGATAAAGACAAGCATTTTATGTGCTCCTTGGTGAACATAGTTTTAACTTTTTCTAGTATAAGACTTCCAATTCAGTTTTACAATTTAAGAAATTGTTTGGCCCAATTATCAGGTTCTATTTGTTATTCAGGGCATCTGCTAAAGGGTGAAAGATCTCCAAAGAGTTGTTAAAATGGCTTTGAAACTATTTTTATTGGTAAATCAGAGCTGATGGAGTAAAAGCTATAATTTCTCAGCTATCATCTATACCTCTTAGAAAACTAGATAGAAGCGAATAGTGATTCATATAAAACAGACATAAGGCTTTCTCACCAACATATCTGTAAAGTAGGTAGCCATTGGTATAAGATGAAATACTGACTGTCTCTCCTATGTCACTAGCTCATATAGCTACCACTGTTAGAACCTTTGTAGAAAAAGAGAAGGGCCCTTAAGTGCTCTTTGGATAGGAATGCCTAAAACATGATGCCAACTCTGCCCAGCTGTCAGCTTTCTTCTTTCTCTCTCTTTTAATCATTCTTTTTTTTCCTTTTCCAATTCTTATTCTCAGTTTTCTTCTTTATCTCTCCTCTTTTTGGAGAAGGGAAGGAAGCAGTATGGTATTGTAGCTAAAAATCTAGACTTGAAATCAAGAAAGCTTTGGATTCAAATTCTTCCTTTGACAGTTCTTAGCCAGATCACCCTGGGAATTGACTTAATCTCACCAATATTAACTTTTCTCACCTGTAAATTGGAGATAACAATATCAGTACTTATCGTAGGAGTGACAAGATTATAGAATAATACAGACAGATACAGTGTCAGGGAGATCTCTGGTCAAATCCTGCTTCTCATACAAATTGTCCATATGACTCTAAGCAATCCATTGAAATTTCTGTGTTCAGGCAAATGTCTCAGACTATAAATTCTAGATAGAACAAGTACCAATCTGCATTAATAGGAATTTTCTTATTGGGATTTCACAATAAAATAATTAATTTATATAGATATAGTTCCCCCAAACAAAAACTTAACTCCAAAGGCTATTGTGAAATTCAAATAAGGGAACGTAGGTAAAATATTTGACAAGCTTTAAAGCAACATATTAACTTCCATTATTATAATCTTTCTCCCTCTTGTCCATTCCTGAGTCATGCTTAGTTCACTTTTGGCTTACTGAAATTTTTTTTTCAATGCCTTCTATAACTAACGTGCTCTAATCAAAATCTTCATTAAACAAATAGAAAATCCTTCTTTCTGCTTCCAAACCTAAAATTCTTTATTTCAAACAATTTTGTTTTTAAAAAAATCAGGGGAAGCTTATTAGATTGTTTTCAATGTTCCCTCAATGGGGATAGGGAACAGAGCAGTCCCTTTATTGATATATGATAGATGTACAAAAGTAATTGAGTTTTCCCCCTAGTGTTCCTCATTTAAAGCTTAGGGCTCATTTTAAAATTAGGACTTAAAAATATATGATTTCATATATAAAATGCCAGGGTCTGATCTTTTCCCAGTGAGCAAAGCTACCCTTCACTAAATCACTGGGCCCATATATATTGTATATGTCATAAAAATATAAATTGCATAAAAATTGTGTAAAAAATGGTGTCCACGGATAGTTTTCTTTTTTGGAGATTTATTGATCAGGAATATTGAGTAGAGAGGCTGATACTTACCATTTTGACCTGGATTGCTTTCAAAATGATCTTGGTGCTGCTTAAGACCCACATAAAAATAAATCCCTTCCATATGGGCAGAGCTGATCCTAGAGATAAACAAGATAGATAGACAGCTAAGGTGTAATACAAAGCAGAGCCAAGGAAATCTTTCTAATACAACTTCTTATAAATGTACATTTTTGAGACCAAAAAAGTCAACTGTGGTTTCTTGGCATTTGTTTTGCAATTGAGTCTATAAGCAGTAAATTAACAAGTATTTATTATCACTGTGATAAGCACTAGATATATTAAGGGGAAAAAAAGCCACAAATATGGTTCTTACCCTCAAGGATCTCACATTATAGTGGAGGAGATTATTCATACAAAATACATAAAGTGTAGATAAAAGGTATCTTAGAAGAGATACTCTGGGGAAGGTACAGGTAGGAGATTCTCTGTAGAAAATGGGACTTAAATTGTGTTTTGGAGGAAGCCAGGGAAGCTAGAAAGCAGAATTAGGGAGAAAAACATTCTGGGTATGGAATGCAAAAGCACAGAAATGGGAACTGTTGGAGTACTGGGGAGGCAGAAGAGCAAATAAATCCAGTAGAGCTAAACTATAGACAATATGGAAGGAAGTAAAAAGTATAAGACTGGAAAGGTAGTATGGGGATTGGTTCTAAAGGAGTTAAATGGAAAATTATAAGTCAGCAAACATGTAGTAAATGCTTATCATTTTAAATTAATAGTGACCAAATGCCAGGCATTCTAAATAAGTACTGATAATACAAAGAGATGAACAAAAAAAAAGCGTTTGCTAAGTGCCTGTTAGATATTAGGTACAATGTTAAATGCTTTACAAATATCATTTCATAACAACCCTGAATACCTATATGAGAGGTAGATACTATTATAATGATCCCCATTTTAGAGAGGAGGAAATAAAGACAAACCAAAATTAAGTGACTTGCACAAGATCACAAAACTAGTGAAAGTGTAAGATCAAATTTGAACCAAATCTTCCTTGTTTCCAGGTTCAGGGTTTTATTGGAAAAAAAATTAATGTTCATTTTAAAAATTTAAATTTTTTCCCTAATTTTATCTTTCTGTCTCTCCCTCCAGTCCTTTCCCCTTCCCCCCATGAGAGCTAATTAATCTGATATAAGTTATGCATGTTAAATCATGTAAAACACTTCCATATTAGTCATTTTATGGAAGGAAATTTGAGTGGAAGGAAGAAAGGAAGGAAAAAAAGGAGGAAGGGATGGAGGGAGGGAGAAAAGGAGAGAAGAAGGGAGGGACAGAGAAAGAAAGAAAGAAAGAAAGAAAGAAAGAAAGAAAGAAAGAAAGAAAGAAAGAAAGAAAGAAAGAAAGAAAGAAAGAAAGAAAGAAAGAAGGGAGAAAAAGAAAGACAAAAAGGAAGAAAGGAAAGGAGGAGGAGAGGAAAGGAAAAGAGGAAGAGAGGAAAGGAAAGGAGGAGGAGAGGAGGAGAGGAAAGGAAAGGAAAGGAGGGAAGGAAGAAAGGAGGAGGAAAGAAAAGGGAAGGGAAGGGAAGGGGAGGGAAGGGAAGAGGAGGGAAAGGAAGGGAAGGGAAGGGGAGAGGAGAAGAAAGGAAGGGAAAGGGAGAGGAGGAGAGGAAGGAAGAGGAGGGGAGAGGAAGGGAGGGGAGGGGAGGGGAAGGAAGGGAACAGGAGGGAAGGGAAGGATGCTTCAGTTTGTATTCAGACTCCATCCATTATTTATTTGGAAATGGATAGCATTTTTCATCATGAGTCCTTTGGAATTGTCTTAGATCACTATATTGTAGAGAGTAGACAAATTATTTACAATTGATCACCATACAATAATGTTGTTACTGTATATAATGGTCTCTTGATTTTGTTAACTTTACTTATAAGTTCATGTGAATCCAGGTTTTTCTAAAATCATCTTGCTAGTCTTTTCTTATAGTATAATAATATTCCGTTATAATCATATATCATATTTTGGGTGGAGCCAAGATGGCAGAGAAGGCACAGGTGACTTTCTAAGCTCCTCTCATCCCCTCAACCAACTATTAAATTCAGCCTCAAAAATAGCTCTTCACTGCTAAAATTCATGAAGATTAGCACTACAATTTACCAGCCAAAAATAATCAGGAAGATGGCCAGGAAAGGTTTGTCCTGAGGGGCCAGGAACAGACTAACACAGGCAGCAATTGTCCTGAGCAGACTAGGGGCAGGGGTGATCTCTGTGGCTAGAGACGACTCTGCTATAGGCTAACTGCTCTGCCTTGATTACAAAGCAATAAACTGGCAGAGAAATTAAAGCCTAAAACAGAGCGTACTCTAAAAATGCTAGAACCTAATAAGATCTGGCTTTAATCACCCAAACTCAGAAGGGACTCAGGCAGACCCATAACACAGCCCTGCAGCCACATCCTGCAGTTTGGGGCTTTTGTGAGGGTAGTTACAAATCTGCCTAACAGGGGTGGGTACAGCCCGGGGCAGCCTCTTATCTGTACAGTGGGGGGCAATAGAACTTCCCCAACAGAACTGTGCTTCCCAGGGCAGAGACACTTCCGGTCCCTGCAGGGCTCTTCACTGATCAGCCGCTAATACCCACAGCCCCAAGGTGGGCTTTGGCTTGGTGTAGTGAAACTTTCACTGCTCAGTGTCTAGCCCCAAGGGCAGTCATTAGATCACATAGCAGGGCACTTTTCCAGCTCGGCCCTGCAGGCCTGAGTTACTTCCTAGTGGGAACTCTTTCCCAGAGCACTCCCGTGCCCCTTGCTGCTCTTTATAGCCAGCTGGCTACCCATCCATACACCTATCACTGCTCTGAGGAAGCTGGTAACCTCCTGGCCCTGAAGGCAGACCCTACAGGTTTTAACAAAAGGGGTAAAAAAACCAAAAGGACAATTGATAGCTTCTGTACAGAAAGAGAGCAGCATTTCAACTCTGAAGAGACTAATAGCAGACAGCCTCCAGACAATTGTTGGTCCCCAATACAAAAGGCAATCCTAGAAGAGACTATTAAAAACCTTAAAAGAGAACTAGAAGAAAAATGGGGAAAGGAAAGAAAAGCTATGAAAGAGAGCAACAACTTCCTGAAATGTGAATTGGAAAACATAAAAAAAAAACTCCCAAGAAGTTCAGGGAAACAGAATTTGTGAATTGAAAAAAGAAAATAACTCACTTAAAAAAAAAAAAAAATTAGTGAAATGGAAAAAAAATCCCATAGAGCAAAACAACTCATTTAAAAATTCAATTGGACATATACAAAAAGAAGTAAAAAAAGCTAATGAAGAAAATAACTCACTAAAAATCAGAACTGAACAAATAGAAATGACTGATTCATTGAGACATCAAGAATCAGTCAAGCAAAACCAAAAAGATGAAAGATTGGAAAAAACTGTCAAATATTTATTTGGGAAAACAACAGACCTGGAAAATGCATCTAGGAGAGATAAGCTGAGGATCATTGGACTACCTGAAAATTTTGATGAAAAAAAGAGCCTATATACTATTTTACAGGAAATCATCAGAGAATTGCCCAGAAGTAATAGAATCATAAGGTAAAATAGGTGTTGAAAGAATTCATCGAACACCTTCTGAAAAGGACCCTAAAATAAAGACTCCAAGAATATTGTGGCCAAATTTCAGAATTTTCAGACCAAAGAAAATTTTCAGACCAAGAAGCCAGGAAAAAACAATTCAAATACCGAGGTGCCACAATAATGATCACTCAAGATCTGGCTGCCTCAACATTAACGGATCGAAGGGCTTGGAATCTGATATTCCAAAAGGCAAAAGAACTTGGAATGCAGCCAAGTATAAACTACCCAGCTAAGCTGAGCATTTTCTCCCATGGAATAAGATGGACATTTATTGAAACAGAAGAATTCCATTTGTTTCTAAGGAAAAAACCAGACTTAAACAAAAAATTTGATCTCCAACAACAGGACTCAAGAGAAGTAGAAAAAGGTAAAATGAACTCTTGAGAACTGTATTTCTGTTGTGAACATACATAAAAACCACATATATAATTTGATTTTACTGATATAACATAAAAAAGGGAAGTAGAAATGGAAGGGGGATAGTGTCAGAAAAAGGGAAAAGGGGGGAAAAAAGAGGGAAACTACATGTGACGATGAGGCAAAGGAAACCTATCATATCTGAGGGAACTTAGAGAGGGGGAGGAACATTGTGTGAATCCTATTCTCATCAGAGTTGGCTCAAAGAGGGAATATTGACATTTGTTTTACAGAGAATCTTCTCTCACTTCACTAAAAAGTGGGAGAGGAAAAGGGAAAAGGAAAAAAAGTAATAAGGGAAGGGTACAAGAAAGGGGAAGGGATTCAAAAGGAAAAGGGAGGGATCTTAAAGAGGAAGAGCTGCGTGACCCAAGTGGGACTAAAAAGTTTAATACTTTAATAGGGAAGGGGAGAAGGGGGACAAGAAAAAGAAAAGCATAATCTGGGGATATTAGGATGGCAGGAAATACAGAATTAGTAACTTTAACCATAAATGTGAATGGGATGAACTCTCCAATAAAGCGGAGGCAGATAGCAGACTGGATCAAAAGTCAGAACCCTACAATATGTTGTTTATAGGAAACACATTTAAAACAGAGAGATACATACAGAGTAAAGGTAAAAGGCTGGATTAGAATCTATTATGCTTCAGATGAAGTCAAAAAAGTAGGGATAGCCATTCTTATCTCAGATCAAGCAAAAGCAAAAATTGATCTAATTAAAAGAGATAAGGAAGGAAACTATATCTTGCTAAAGGGCACTATAAACAATGAAGCAATATCAATATTAAACATACATGCACCAAGTGGTATAGCATCTAACTTCCTAAAGGAGAAGTTAAGAGAGTTGCGAGAAGAAATAGACAGCAAAACTATAATAGTGGGAGATCTCAATCTTGCACTTTCAGAATTAGATAAATCAAATCACAATACAATCATATACCATAATTTATTCAGCCATTCCCCAGTTGATGGGCATCCTCTTGATTTCCTATTCTTAATTGCTACAAAAAAGAAGTGCTACAAATGTTTTAATACAAATAAGTCCTTTTTTCCTTTCCTTTGATCTTTCTGGGATACTGACCTAGTAGGGATATTTTTGGGTTAAAAGTTATTTGTAGTTGATCATCATATAATAATGCTGTTACTATATATAATGGTCTCTTGATTCTGTTAACTTTAGTTATAAGTTTATGTGGGTCCAGGTTTTTCTAAAATTATCTTGCTGTTCATTTCTTATAGTATGATAATATTTCATTACAATCATATACCATAACTCACCCAGTCATTCCTCAGTTGATGGGCATCCCCTTGATTCCCTATTCTTAATTGCTACAAAAAAGTAGTGCTATAAATATTTTAATACAAATAAGTCCTTTTTCCTTTCCTTTGATCTTTTTGGGATACTGACCTAGTAGTGATATTTTGGGGTCAAAAGTTAAATTCAGCTTTTAAAATTTTTTCCTTCTTTATTTTAAACTTAAATAGAAAAAGAAAAAATTGTCCTGTGCACAGCAGAACATAAGAAAGGATTCAAAATATGAAGCAACAAATTTTCTTTTGAAGAAAACTATATAATAATATTGTACATTGTATTCAGAGTTATCCATTTTTTCTTTGCTTCCTTGTAGGTTTTCTTTTGTTTTCTGCTGTGCACTTTTTACCTTTTTATTTTATTCTTTTTCCCCTTCCTCTCTCCCTCCCTCAAGAAGGCTACAAGTAAGCTCATATACACATATGGACATATACACAGACAAATATTCAAACATACATATATACATAAGAATATATACAAAACAAATGCATATATACACACATACATATACATGGGTATTTATAATCATACACAAACATACATATATATACACATACATATATACTATATTATAATTGTTTGTTCTCTGTTTCTCTGAAGTTTCTCCATCATAAGTCCAAATCTTTCCATATTTTCTTAACTTCACCAACTCATTATTTCCCACACCACAACAATATTCCAATTTTATACAGTTTAGTTATTTTAATCTAAAACAATATTGATTAATATGACTGGCATATAATGTAGTTTTCCTAGTTTAATCCTTTGATTAAATCTACTTTAATTTTAACTTTGTCTGAGACCATGATGACTCCTCCTGCTTTTTTTCAATCTAATAAATTCTACTCTTGACCTTTATTTTATGTTTGTGTGTATCTCTTATTTCCTATCATTCCTGATTCTTCTACACTACTTCTACATGCTTGATTTCCTATTACTTACATCTATCCCTCTCCAAGGATCCCTCCCTTATCTCCTCCATCCTATCCCTCTTTATTCATTACCATTAACCTATACACCTTATCCCCTTCCTATTATCTATACATCCTTCTATATCCTTCCATTTATTCTATTCCCTCACCCTTTTATTTCTTTATAAATTTAAAAGACATATTTTCTTCTAAATATATATGTTGTTCTCTTTTCAATTCTGATCTAATGTAAATAGGGTTCCTTCTAAAATCCTTTCCCTTATCCTCTCCCTCCCTCCCCATTCCCTTACCCTCTTATTTTTTCTGAATTGAGAAGGCTTTTATGCCTTTCTAGGCATTTTTCCCTATTTAACCCATTCCTGATGAGAATTGGGTTCCAGAACTACCAGCTCTTACCCCACATCTAATTCCTCCGTGTCAGTTCTTCCTTCTTTCCTCATTTGTATAAAACTATTCTGATTGTTGCTTTCCCATATTTGAATATTTTTTCCCTTTTTGTTCATAATATTTTCTTTTTAACTTAGGGGTTTCAGAATTTGGCTATGATAATTCTGTAGTTTTTTTTTTTTTTTTCCCTAGGAGCTCTTTCAGGTTGTGATTATTATTGAGGGTTTTTTTTTTTTCTATTTCCACCTTCTTCTCTTGTTTTAACACTTTAGGACACTTTTTTTTAAATTATCTCTTGTATTGTAATAAAATTCATTTTTTGATTTCTTGTATTTATTGTAAAAAGATTCCACTTTGATCATAGCTTTCAGGTATTTTTGTTATTTCTTTGTTTTTTCTTCTTGATCTCCAAATCAGTTGTTGTACCTGATTCTGTGATTCTGCCCTGAAAGGACAAGTGGACCACAAATACTCCTTCTTCCACATGACAGTTCTTGAAGACAGCTGTTATACATTTCTGATTCTTTCTTTTTCAAGGCTAACTAACCCTTGTTCCTTAACTGATCCATGCTTGGCTTTATTTCCATCCTTCATATTATCCTGACCCAAACTGACATAAATTCATTTCAGAATAAGGTACTCACCCCATATGGCATTTATCATGCCATATTTATCTAGTAGTTGGTTCCTATTGAAATCCTTAAAACATCCTGCATGGTCATGATACTACCTTTGACATCTGAGATGTTTCCATGTTTTCTTGCCAATGTTAAGAAAATGTGTTATAGAAAATAGGAAAAAAAAAAAAGGAAAGGAAAAGAAAGTGAAGGGAAGGAAGAAATGGAATATAACTCATTGTAGAAAATAGAAAAGTAAGAAATGGGGTATAACCTATGCTTCCCTAATGAAAAAGTTAAAATAGCAAAAAATCTATAAACATAATGCCATGAAAATTAAATTTTTAGTGTTCCCTCTTTGTGTTACATAGAGTTTGTTAGTATTAATATGCTGGCCTACAGATAGCACTGGAAGATAGAGGAAAAGAAAATTACTTATCCACCATGTTGAAGTATGTTGAAGCCAATGTTTTGCCAACCATACTGGAGAATTGCTTCATCAGCTTTGTGTAAATCCTTTAATGTTCTTTCATTTGTTCAAATTGGAAAGAAAAGTTATTCTTGCTTTCTGCAATGGATGGTCATTTGATTTGAACTAACCTGAATTGAATTGAGTAGAATCAAATTATGGAAATATGACAATTCACTTTACTAGCTAAAATAATCTCTGGCAAGTTGGATAGTAAAGCTTTTATAGAAAAAAGATTAAATCTCTCTTGACCATTTAGCATTTCTTCTTTCATGTCCTATAGAAAGATGCATCCTTTTTCGTCACATAATCATGAGATATTACAAGATTGCAATTCCATGAAGACCCAAGAGTAAATCTCTCTTGGCCATCTTATTCTGGCATATAGTTCCGTTGTTACTGTTTGTTTTATATCCCATAAAAAGATGCACCCTTATGAAAAAAGGACCCTTAGCCTAAGATATTATGAGATCACAATTTCTGGAAGACCCAAATTTTAACAAAAAGTCTTAAAATAATGTCCTATTAATTTTATTAATGCATGATGGGAAAATCATAACTAAGTAGCAATGCTTTTGAAAAAGACCTGAGGATTTTGGTGGACTGAAAGTTGTGAGTTAATAGTGTCACATAGAAGTTATATATATATAGAAACACAAAATATGTATATGTATATATATACACATATATATACACACACATTATATGTATATACACATATGTGCGTGCGCAAACATGTACATTTATGTATGTGTGCATGTGTGTTTACATTGTGTATATGTGGGTGTTTGTATATATGTATGATTATATAAATGTATGCACGCATGTATGTTGTATGTATGTATACATATATACAGACACCTACACATACAAAGACTGAGACAGAGCTAGAATGCCATTTTAGACTACAGTGAGAGGCAAAATGTCTAAGAAGAAAGAGGGAGGTTATAGTCTCCACCACACAGATCACACTGGTGTTACTGTTTTCAAGTCTGGATATTGAATTTTAGAGAGGACACTGATAATTCAGAATGTCCAGATGAGAGCAATCATAGTAATGAGAAAACTGGAGATTAAGTCATGTAAGGATTATTTGAACAAACTATGAATGTTGAGCTTAAGGAAGAGAAGACTTAGAGGAGATAGAATAACCTTCTGCTTCATCCCAGAAGACAAAATTTGATCCAAAGCATAGAAATGGCAAAGATGCAGAATTTTGCTCAATAGAAACAAAAACTCCAAATAGCTTGAATGGTCCCATAGTGAATGGATTGCCTTAGAAAGTACTGGATTCTCCTCACTTTGCTTTTAAACAAAGACTGGATAACCTCCTGCTGAGATTATTACAGCAATAATCATCTGTCACATATAGCTTGAAAATGAGGGACCTGGGGCAGGTAGGTGGTACAGGGGCTAGAGCACCAGCCCTGAAGTCAGGAACACCCAAGTTCAAATCGGACCTCAGATACTTAATACTTCCTGGCTGTGTGACCCTGAGCAAGTCACTTAACCCCAATTGCCTCAGGAAAAAGAAAGAAAGAAAGAAAGAAAGAAAGAAAGAAAGAAAGAAAGAAAGAAAGAAAGAAAGAAAGAAAGAAAGAAAGAAAGAAAGAAAGAAAGAAAGAAAGAAAGAAAGGAAGGAAGGAAGGAAGGAAGGAAGGAGGAAGGAAGGAAGGAAGGAAGGAAGGAAGGAAGGAAGGAAGGAAGGAAGGAAGGAAGGAAGGAAGAAATGAAGGACCTGTCCAACTCTATGATTCTGTGATCTGTCATCCTAAATGATAAATTTCTGTAGAGCTTAGGAAGAATAAAGTACAGCATATGATTATATGTGTATGTATCTATAATTTAAAGGAAATCTAGATAGATAGATAGAGATATACATATCTATGTATATAGAAAGACTGATGGATGGAGAGATGAATGAAGAGACTGATATAGAGAGATATACACATAAATCTCTGTAGACATTGATTATATATATATACATATATAAAGACAAATAGATAGATAGATGATAGATAGAAAGAAAGAACTGCAAAAGAACTTAAGGAGTAATTATTTTCTTAATTAAAGGAAAGTAGAAATCACTAGAGAAATAAAAATATAGAGACAACTTCTATATTTCAGCAGGCAGGCTTTTTAAAAGAAATATACATCCATGTTACTCCTTCAAAGTTCCATATTAAGCTCTGAAACCATTTACATATGTCATAATATGTCTTGTTTTTAAGTCCTCTTTTCTCATTGTATTATTTGAATGTCAGGGAAAAAAAACTGGCTTTGATTAGCTGAGTTCCATATTGTATGAATTTGCTTGGCCTGAGCCTCAGAGGCATAGAGTTAACTTATTCCAGTTCCATAGCAGAAGTCTGTAGCTCATTATCACAAATACTTCAGCACTCAGAAGCAATAGCCAGTTCTTTTCAAAGATCCCAGCTAGTGACACTGTATTCTATTTGTCCCCATGCAAGGTCACACAATGAGTCAGTGACAGGAGAAATAAGGGAATCCAGTACTTGGGACTTCATCCCAAGGTCAATCTAGTTCCTTGTTGGAGAAAGAGGGGAGGAAAGATTTGTCATCTTATGGAGCATGTCCAGGAAAGAACCATCCAGTGAGGGAATTGTGGGGATGGCTTAAGTGGATGGATGCCTGCTAGAAGTGTGATACTAGGGCTTGGCTGGTAGGGGAACACATATGAAGCTTTCGGACCTGTAGAATAAGTAAAACCACAAATTCAGTCCATGAAAGTGTCCAAGCTATAACATCTTGCTTCCATTTCCATGTGTTTTCAAGCAGACACTGAGTCCAGATTGCTGAAGAAAGGTTTTTCAGAAAGAGCTGTACAGATCTGGATCTCATTTATTTAAGTAGGAAAACAAGTTATAATGAAGAATGAAGGGACTGTGGGTTCAGAAAGAGGCTCTGTGTTTAACTTAGGCACTTCTTAAGAAAGTCATTGATGTGGGCACTCTCTCAAAAGATAATCTGCTGGAGAGACAATGGGATGTTGCTGATACTGGAATCAGGAAGATATGAGTTCAAATTCTCTTCTTAGACACTCTCTAGCTGTGTGACCTTGGGCCAGTCATTTAAACAGGCAGTGTCTCAGTTTTTTTATCTGTGAAATCAAAGGGTTGGATTTGATGGTTCCTAAGATTCTATTGCTCTAGGTCTATGAACCTTTACAACTTCATAAATGTTTTCATAACTGTCTCATCTATGTCTAAAAAAATTATTACAATTGGCCAAACCCTTTAATGATCAGCTCCTCCCCCATAAAATCTTGTCCATCAGCAAACACGTGCTTGTTTGAAAGAAGCTGTCCAAAAGTATGATCTGTTGGCATATGCTTATGGAATCCAGGATTACCTCTATGCCACAGTGAGGCACTGAAATGGAATTTTAGAAGTAAAGGCTCATTTATGAAAAGAATCAAACTAAATTACACGTGTGAGGGGGAAAAACCAACATTCTGAAAAGATAAAAGGTATTCTTCAAGTGAGGCTGATGCAAAGAATCAAATTCATCCTATGCTTCCCATAAAAGACAAAATTTCAAGAAAAATTAAAAGAAAATGATGCACTATGATTATGGCCTGGAATAATTTATGAAACAGTAGAATTCAACTGGGCAGTTAGTGCCTAGTGTGCCAGGTCTGGAGTCAGAAAGACTCATCTTCCTAAGTGCAAATACAACCTCAGACACTTAATAGCTATGTGATCCTGGGCTAGTTATTTAACCCTTTCAATTATTAAGCTCTTCATTTGTAAAATGAGCTAGAGAAGGAAATGGCCAACCGCTCCAGTATCTTGCCAAAAAAAAAAAATCCAAATGAGATCACACTGTATTAAGACAACAACAGGAACTCTAATGCATATTCCCAAATGGTGATGAAATTGTTGCTACTGACAAATAACAATTCATGCACTTTGCATTAATTGATGCAACTGTCTCTTCTTTTTTGACCATCAATCCTATCACAGAATCTCAAAGTAAGACCCACACATACACTATAATATGCTTAACAAATGGTCATCGAGTCCTGCAAAGGCAGGAAGTCTTCAAGTGAAAGAAAACCCATTACCTATAGCCCCATAGAATTGAGACTCAAAGGACCAGGAAGCTACCGGAGCAATTTATCATTGTTCAGTCATGTCTGACTCTTCATAACCCCATTTGGGCTTTTACTGGCAAGTTACTAGAATGGTTAGCTATTTCCTTCTCCCAGTTCATTTTACAAATTAGGAAAATGAGGAAAACAGTGTTAAGTGACTTGCCAAGGGTGCTTGTAAATGTCTGAGGCCAAATTTGAACTTAAGATCCTGACATTCCATCTATTGCATCATCTAGTTGCCCCTGAACAATGGGCAGAAGTTCACCCCAAAAGGCTGCTGCCTCAGGAAACAGTGAGCTTCCCTTCATCAAAGGTCTTCTGATATTAGCTGCATATTCCAAATGTTCTCCAGAAAATTGGTGTTCAGGTGTATCAGATGTTTTTTCATCTTCTCTAACACACTGCTCTCATGTCCCCAACATGTGGGACTCTGATTCCAAATAGATGATTTCTGAGGTCACTTTCATATCTAAATCTGTACTATAATAGTGCCCATTTTCTTAGCAATTAACCCCAAGATGACTTCTTCCAATAAAACTGGAAACTGGACCTACTCTAGTTAAATATTGGTTCTCATTAGTTTCCTGACTATTTGATACTTAATCAAACAACATCGGTGAATGCCCTGAGGTTGGGGCAAGAGGGCTGTAAGAGCTAATGAGCAATTGGGACTATTTGTGAGAAAATTAGGAACAGAGTATTGAAAACTAAAAGGAATCCAATCCAACCTGAGCTCATTTTGTAGATGAGGACACTTTGCAACAACCCTCCTATTATAATTCTCATTCAGTTTCAAGAGCTCCGGGAAAGGTTTCCTATTAATGGCAGGTAATTTAATCACTAGGTTAGACTGGAAAAGAAAATCTTTATCATTTTTCATGATATGAACTCTCATAATAACTGAGATCTTTGAAGAATGTGAGGCAGATAATTTTAATTTCTAGGCTGCTCTGGAAAGTCTGCTTGTTTTTAACAGAAGCATTCACTATTCCTGGGTTTTACTAGATTTCACAAAGTACGCAATAAAATGACAGAACTTTCATATTTAGCAGCCAGGTTGCACAATAATTAGAACATTTGGCCTAAAATCAGGAAGAACTGCATTCAGCTATAACCTCAGACACTTTCTAGCTATGGGCAAACCATTTAGTTTCTTTTTTGCCTCAGTTTCCTCATCTATGTTATGAGGGTGATTATAATACCTTTCTCCCAGGGTTGTTGTGAGGATCATATGAAATAATTCTTGTAAAGTGCTTATCAGAGAATCTGGCACATAGTATACACTCTATAAATGTTAGGTATGATGATGATGAATATGGTTATGATAATGAAGAAGAAGAACAGGAACAAGAATAATTAAGAACAATAAGAAGAAGAACAAAAACAAGAAGTTCAAAATATTCCAATGGAAATTATAGAAAAAACAAATGGAATGATTTGATACTAATTGATGCAATGCCATTTATCCTACACACATATGTTGAAAGTTAATTAAATCATCCCTTTATTAACAAGTAGAGATACTCATGCAAAAGAAGACAAAAGCCAGAAAATTCCATGCATACTCTTTCAACACCCTATTAAGTAAGTATTCTAGGTATTCTAGAAAAAAATTTTAATTAAGGCCTTCCCTCTTTCTTACTTAAATCCCCATAACCTTCTCTGGCTCCCCACTTCATGCAATGACTAGACTTGAATTTGCTTTCATAGCTTTTATGTTTCTTTTGCTATGTTGCAAAACACATTCCACAATCTTAAAGGGTCAGATGTGGCTGACCTTAATAATGAACCTCCTGAGAAAAGGGACATAAAAACCAGTTGGGCACAGCATGAAGGTTTGACCTGAATTCAGTCCTGACTCAGTAATCTTATCATGGCTGCCAGTTTCTGGAAGAGTAAGTTTCTTGGTTGTTTATATGTTCCCAAGTTAAACATCTCCTCTGTTAATTCATCGCTTTACTCAAATATTTTGCCGGATGAGTTCTTCCTTCTCTGCCTAAGTTGTATTTAATATAGACCTACCCCACCCTGATGCCCAGGCCAAATGTGATCTGATCAACAGCTCTGAGGCTAAGCAACCCTCTCACTAGATTTATAGTTGTAGGCCAAGGTAATCTGCATCCGAGGATGAAAGAATAGGAAAAAATGAAGAGTGATGACAAGAAAACAGCCAGAGACAGAGAGTTTTAACCAGTTATTTGTATATGAAATGATGTCTACTGCTGAACTAACCATGACTTAAACCCCACCACGTTCACAGCTTATGATATAAAATGTATCTCAGAAAAGTCAAGACCCAGCCAATTATCCACTCAACAGTAAAGGTATAGAAATCTCTTTGCTGATTTCTAATTTGAGTCCCCAAGTAGCAGGATGTTCCATTTTGCAATCTTGAAGAAGTGACCCATAGAGTGCATTGAGTTCCTGTTTGAGGAACTAAATGTACCACACCCAGACTAATAGTCTAATGAGGAAATTTATGAGTAAAGGGCTCCTTTCTGATTTTGCCCCCATGCTCCTGGGGATTGATTCAAGAATGGTGCCTCCCTGTGGTCAGTATCTGATCCAAATAGTAGACCCAGTGGGAGTACCACCCTCTGATTAGGTCTATGAAACATGGCTCAGGGAGCCATGACTAATACAAGGTCACTAAGGGGACCAGAAGTATTAAACCCTCCACTCCCAATGCTAGTTTCTGTGCTCTCTTTGAGATGATGAAGCAACCTAAAGAATAATCCAATCCCCCAACCCCCTTTTCTCTTCATCCAGCCAACCTATTAGAAAGCATCCAGAAGACCCACTCCTATTTACCTAACTCTTGATTTACCAGCTACTGGGAATTTGGTAGGATGGTGTTTTATCTTCATTGGTTTCTTTCAACAATACTTTTTCCTCTTACTCTTTTAACATTTCAAATAAAATACTTCAGAATATTTGAGTATATGTTTTTACTTGAAAGCGATTCTAATTCTCCCTTCCCTCCCCCCAGTTCTGGATTCATAGGTTGCTATGGCAAAACAAACAAAACCAGCTCATGGTAGCTACCCTCTGCCCCCATCAAATTTCTGGATTTAGTCCAGGTTTTTCCAGTTTTGTTAAATATTTTTTAACTTGTGATTGAAAACCTCTGAGAAACCAAGGTATCTCCATACCACAGCAGGCTTTTGAGTAGGTCTTTAATAAAAGTTCAAAAAAAAAATAGTATCTCTTCAAAAATAGTCATAATTACAGACAAAACTTTGGCTTGATTTAAGCAGTATCAGAAGAGTTAAGCAAAACCCAAGACCACAAGTCTATGGTGCCCTAAGATTATGGTTACGAAGTCATATCAATAAATCAAACTCCATTAAGCTTCTTCTGGAAAAATATTATTTGTACTGAAGTGACTTTGTAGCCTGTCATTTCAGGTTTCATTATTCCTAGACTTTTGCCCATCAATATATTTTTAAACCAAAATATTATTTGAAGGGATCTAATTGCTTACTGTCTGGGGGAGGAGGCCAGGGGAAGAAGGGAGAAAAAAATTTTGGAACACAAGATTTTGCAAGGGTGAATGTTGAAATTATCTGTATGTGTTTTGAAAATAAAGCTTTATTTTAAAAAAAAGAAGAAAATAGGAAGCATTTTCCTTTTAAGAGAACCTTTCCTTTTTTGCAAAGAAATAAAACTTGCAAAGAAATGTTGTAAAAGAAAAGAGATCCAACATCAAATTTGTGTTTGCCCAGTGTATGAAAACAAAAAATAGAAGCTGTGTATATTCTTTTTGTGTCCCAAGTTTTGTATCTTGTGCATTTTTGAAATTGTCAGAAAAAATTTATTTCCTGTACATTCATTTCCTGCTACAATTCAGAAAAATATAAGTTTTTTGAAGGCAGTGAAAGTTTGTTTTTGTCTTTTATTCTCTGTGCCTTGTAAAAAGGATCATAGATTCAGAACTTACAGGGACCTTAGAAGCCTTCCACTCCAACCTTCTCCCTTTTCAGAATAAGAAACTGATCCTCAAAAAGCTCTACCTAAACTGGCATAGATCACAAGTAATAAGATAAAATTTGAATTAAAATACAGGTTCTTTGACTCCAAATCTAGTGTATTCTTTTCAACATTATGCTGTTTTTACATTTTAATAAATGTTCATTCAGTTAAAATGAATTCCCAAATAAAATTATTTTAATTTTCATTTTGTTTTTTCTCAATTACATGTTAACTCAAATTTTTAACATTCATTTTTTTTAAATTAAGTTCCAAATTTTCTCCCTCCCTCCCTTTCTACCTTGAGAAAGCAAGCAATTGATATAGATTATACACGTGCAATCATACAAAAAATTTCTATATTAGCCATGTTGCAAAAGAAAATGCAAACAAAAAAATCCACCAACAATAATAAAGTAAAACAGTGTGCTTCAATATGCATTTAGATTCTATTAGTTATTTCTCTGGAGATGCATAGCATTTTTTATTATAAATCCTTTAGAATTGTTTTGTATCATTGTATTCCTGAGAATAGTTAAATCATTCACAGTCAATCATTTTAATATTAACATTAAGTGTTTTCTTGATTCTGTTCATTTCATTTTTCATCAGTTCGTGTAAGCCTTGCCAGGTTCTTCTGAAAGTATCTTACTTAGATGAAATTTCTTTTTTTTTCTTCTTTTTTAAAAAAAAATATTTTTTTCTTATTATACCTGTATATTAGCTTCTTTTTTTTAAGTACACATTTCTTGAGAGCTCATGTTGTAAGAGAAAGATCAGAACAAAAGGGAAAAACCAAAAGAGAGGAAAAAATAGAAAAAAAGAAGTAAACATAGCATGTATTGATTTACATTCAATCTCCATAGTTCTTTTTCTGAAGACAGAGAATGTTTTCTTTCCTAAGATTATTAGGATCACCTTGGATCACTGAAGCACTGAAAAGAACCAAGTTTGTCACAGCTGATCATCATACAATCTTGCTGATACTGTGTACAATGTTTTCCTGGTTCTGCTTGTTTCACTCAGCATCGGTTCATGTAAATCTTTCCAATCCTTTCAAAAATCAGCTTGTTCATCATTTTTGTAGAATAATAATATTCCATTACCTTCATATACCATAACTTATTTAGCCATCTGATGAAATTTCTTAAACAAGCTAATACAACCAATTCTCAGTTATCTGTACCAATGAAGAAAAGGATAGCAAAAGTATGTGAAACTCATAAATGCCTTCATCTTATTTTGTATAATTTAAACATTCTTCTATACCCCACTTTAACTTGAGCTGTTAACAAATAGTAACATGTGATATGACATTCAATGACTTATCATATCTTCCCTCCCCCTTACTTTACCTGTGGAATATTTTATTGTCTAACTGGAGTTAGCAATTCCTTAAAGTCATAAGATCTGGGTTCAAATCTTGCCTTTGATACTTACTCATGTAATCCTGGTCAAGTTAAATAGTCTTTAAATGGTCAAGACATATACTTATTATACTCTAAGATTCTAAGTTTCAGAAAAAATGTCCTTTTGCATTGATAGAAGGAGGTTTCTCAATTAGATGTGTCCTATATCAATGGGAGTTCCCATTCCTATGTGTAATGATCTGTATACACAGTCCTATGATGGAAGTTAAGATTGTCACAGAAGAAGCATATAGTAATTCTTGTCCTGGGGGAGGGGATGGGGGTGGTGTCCTACAATCTACTTTGATAGCCATAATGTATGAAACCACCAAATAGCAATGCTAGCCAGTATCAGCTTGGAATCAGGAAGATTGAGTTTAAATCCAGCCCCAGGCTCTTATTGTCTATGCTGTCCTGGGTGGGTCACTCAATCTTTGTCTGTCTCAGTATCTTCACCTGCAAAATGAGGATAATAATTGTACCTAGTTCATGGAGTCATTGTGAGGACCAAATGAAATTATAAAATATTTAGTGTCACATTAAAAAGCCTGGCACATAGTAGGCACTTAATAAATGCTTATTTCCCCCATCCCTCTCCATGGGATTGTTAATATAATCAAATAAGACAGTTTGAAAATGTTTTACAGCCATAGAACACCACAAAATTCAAGCTGCTATTATAGAAATACCAAAATATATGAAGTGCTGACAGTATTTACAAGTCCTTAAGCAGTTTATGAAGAATAATTTTTAAAAATGTTTACAGAACAATTTTGAGGGAATAAGTTATTTTGACTATTATAAATGCCCAAATTAACTTTGAAAGACATATAAAGAAAGATGCTATCTACATCCAGTGAAAGAACTGATAAGTAGAAGTATGTCTAGAATAACTTTTCTTATACACACATACATATACTTATTTATGTTTAATGGTAGCCATCTCTAGAGCAGGATGGTATGGGGGTAGGAAAAGAAAAAAAAAGAAATTTACTCGATAGTTTTGTTATATATTTGAAAGAAACAGCAAGTTGTACTTAGTAGATTTATAGTTTCATGTGCAATCATCTTTTTATTGTACTTTTTATTGTATTGTATGGAAATGCTTGTTTTATTCCATAAATTAAAAAAATAAGTAGTAAATTACCGGATTATACTTTTTTCCCTCTCTCTTTCCCCCAGTGGCTATACTTCACATGAACTCTTCCCCAGATTCCCCTGTCTTGGTTCTTTCATCCTCCTTCACCTGAGGCAGCCTCCCCAATCTTTGAGGGATACTGGTGCCTCCTCCTACCATGAGTTTGGGGAAGGGGGTCTATTTCAGAATTTACAAGTAAATGTGTCTTCAACAGTAAGTTTGCCACTTTCCCCAGGTTTGAAAATTACTAGTATTAGTTCTGCTCACAGGTTGCAAATACGCAGTCACTCAAAGTCGCTTAGCCATTCTAACAAATGCTAAAGTTCTCTAGGTTAGTCATTGGAAATCCATTATATTGGGGCCCCACAAGTCACTTTCCTAACATAACAAAATGGCATTCACAATGCCATACCTTTGTAGGGATTAAAATAAGAAGCAGTTACAGACCTGATTCCATGCCTTTTTCAAGGGCTAAAGCAAGAGGCAGTTACACACCTAAGGTGGAGTTGTCCAAACTTCTTCAAAGGCATCCCTGTACTTCTGACAGACTTTCCCAAACTGAGCTTTCAAAGAACCCGGATGTAAAGAATAACTAAGGCCAGCTAAGAAATAAGATAACCACAAAAGGACAAAGACTTTGGCTGTCAGCTGCGGAGTTAGCATGGCCAAAATTATGAGCTTGGACAGCTCTCTCAGGCCGTTTCCTCGCCTGAGCCTGCTAAGGTGCTGCTTTATGTCAGACAGGATGAGTCAACTCTCACAGGAGTCTGCCCTAATGGAAAACAGAGAGTACTCTGGCCATCAGTCCACAGTGCCTCAGGTTCAGACTGGGACCCTGGCCAGGCTTGGGGGAGGGATGAGAAGGACAATGGGCTCCTGCAAAAGGGATGATTGGGGACTGTCAACCACAGAAGAAGCTTATATCCAAAATGTAAAAGGATGCATGTGGTTTTTGTCTTAAGACTGGAGCATAACAAAGAACCAGTAACAGTGAATTAAAAAGAGAACAATGGCTTTTGTATTCTTCCAAATGCCATCTTTCTCAAGTTAAGTTTCTTGCAAACTTAGATGAGGAGGGCTGGAAAGGGAAGGACTCAACTCCTATCTTACCAACTAACAATATTATATTAGAATTTTTTTTACCAGATATAGTTTATTTGATCTAGTTTCTATATCATCACACTAGTCCAGGATTTCATCATCGAATGCCTGGATTGATGGTGACTTTCTAACTGGGCTATGTCTTTTCTTTCTCCATTCTCTTCTAGACTCTGCTGCTGCCAGTTTAAACTTCCTAAAAACAAAGCTCATCACGTTACAACTTTGCACAAAACATTCAGAACATCTCACTGAAGGTAAAATCCTGAGTTTGGAGATAGATAGGTAGGTAGATAGATAAATAGATAGATAGATAGATAGATAGATAGATAGATAGATAGATAGATAGATAGAATAGCTAAGGTGGATAGCATAGAGTATTTTTATGTCTGTGCTTGTGCAAGAAACTGCAACTTGGAAATTAAAGCCACAAAGAGTCAGTTCATGAATATTTTAATGCACCTACTATGTGTCTGGCTGTGCTTACTGATCTCAGAAAGAAAGGGGGTGGAGGGTATGTTCCTGACTTTTAAAATGTTTTCCAAACAAACAAGATGTGTAAAAGTATTTGTTGGCAATAATCAACAGAGGGAAGACATTAGCAGTAAGGAGATAAAGCAGGACTTGTAGAAGGTGAGTGTGCAGAGATGAAGCAATCTGGAGAAGCCAGGAAATAGAGATGAAGAAGGGAAAGAATTTCAGGCATAGTGGACTACACAGAGTCAGAAGAGTGAATGTCTTTTCTGAGGAATAGAGAGGAGACTACAGTTGTGGGATCACCTAGGACATAATGGGGTAGAGGGAAGGAGTAGGTCTAAGAAAACTGAAATGGTAAGAATGGGGATAGGTTATGAATGGTTTTGCCAAATAGAAAATTTGTATTTGATCCTGCATGTGATAGAGATTCTCTAGAGTTTATGGACTATGTATGGGAGAGAAGAGCAGGTGACATGGTCAGTCTTACTTTAGGAAAATCAATTTGACAGATGTATTAGAATGGGAACCTTGAGGCAGAGTGCCCAACCAGACAAGAATTGCAATGGTCTAAATGGAAGGTGATAGGGAACTTTAATAGGATGGTGTCAGTGTCAGAAGAAAGAACAATGAGAATAATAATGAGAGCTCTAATTCAGGTAGAATCAGAAGAATTTGGCACGGATTGGAAAGGAGGAGGAGTGGTGACCTAGAATGAGGAGCTGAGGATGACACCTCACTTGTGAGTCAGGGTGACTGGGAAGATGGTGGTATTCTCAATAGTAAAAAGAAGAATTAGGAAAAGGAGAAGGTTTAGAAAGAAAAGATAATGAGCTCAGCTTTGAACTTGTTGAATTTAAAGTGCCCATGGGACATCTGCTTCAAAATATCAGTTAGGCAATTGGAGATGTGAAAATGAAAATTAAGTGAGAGATTATGGGTGAAAAAGTAGATTGAGGAATTATTAGAACAGAGATTATTGGATCTATGGAAGCTGAAATCGCCAAGCAAAATGGTATAAAGTGAAAAGAAAAGAGAGGTCAGAACAGAGCCCTTGCAGAGCACTCATGGTTAGTGGGTAAGACCTGAATGAAGATCCAATCTGGCCTTCACTTTGCTCCTCAGCTTCAACACCCCACTTCCCATCCTTTGTACTGACTGTCACTCATATCTAGAATTCCCTTCCTTCTCATTTCTACCTGGTAGAATCTCTCATTTCCAGAGATGGTTAAGTACTTTTTTTACATAAAACCTCCTTTGAATATTTGGTTATTCATTATGTTAATTAGTTATTAAATCTTTCTAAGTTGTTAATTTTTACAATGTTGTCATATACATTGATATTTCATTATGGTGTATATGTATAAATTGAGTGTTTAATGTAGCCAATTTTTTTTAAAGCCCATATTAGTGATGGCTTATGAGTTAGAATCCAGAGAAGACTCTGAGCTTCAAAGAAACACAAAACCTACATAGTTAATAGGGTAGGATGAGTGCACGTTTGCATAGAATTAAAAGTGGTGAATTTTTTTAAACCTAGTCAAATGTCATATGTTAGAGTATCTTTTAAACCATGACTGCTAAAGTACTTGTTTATAGTTTATACTTTCCTAATGTTCTATTTTGGCTGGGTCTCACAATTACATGAGTTCATCTCATAATTATCAACCACTCTGTTTCTCTATACAGAATAACCACTTCCCATCTTCAAGATTTTGTACTGACTGCTTCTCACATCTAGAATTCCCTTCCTTCTCCCTTATTCTGCTTTGGAAAACCTTAAATGATTTCCATGGCATAGCATTGTTGTATTCTAAATAGAAGATCAGAGTCTCACTTCTACCCAAAGAATACAAAAACCAGGCTAGTTGGAATAGTTCTGCCTTTCAAACTTAATTAGGTCCCCAAATGGAAATGACAATTCCAAAAAATTTAGATCTCATCAGTTTTTTATATGATTACTTTTCCCTCCCCTTTGCCTTTATCCTAGTATAAAGCACTTCTTAATTTGTTGCTAATATAGCCAGCTAATTATTAAGAGAGCAAAGGACAGTGAAACAATGTGGGATGTCAATGAGAGAGTGAGAAAGTAAATGACAAAGATGTGATTTTTTTTTTACATTATCTATTGCTATTTTGCCCTAGGAAACATTCTTATCCAGATTTTTAAAAGCTATTTATTCTGTTAACCCAATATGCCTCAAGCCACCATATCTAAAAATAATAGTTATTATTTTGATGTTTTAACCATGTCAGAAGGAAGCGATGTTTTCAGTTCTAGCAAGTGAGCTGATGGGATTTGTTTAATTGGGAAAGGAGTGACACCTTAGGGTTCCACAAGAATAGTTCTAATCAATTCTGTGCCTTGATTTATCTGACACAAGCCCCTTATATCTGGGGAACTGCCATAACTTTGACATGGAATCATCTTGGTCGATGACCAAATTGCATTGTTCTTCCAAAAATAGTTGGAGAACTTTCTTTTTAAGAGAAGTGTTTATCTCCTCAGTACTGAAGCCAAAAACAAAGATTTGGATGGAAATAAATCCTGTTATAAGCACAGAAAAGCCTCAGAGCTATTAACGACTTCATTTGGGTAAAATGAAAAATTGAAAAAAAACTGAAGAATAAAAGAAGTAAGACATTTGCACAACACTAAGCTTGAGGGAAATGCTTTTTGATTTGTGATATTGTAATTCCCCAAGAGTATTGCAACTTTAATTTTAAAAACTTGGAAAGAACAACCAAGGACATAATTGGGAATTTTTTAGTACCCCGGGGCAAACGGCACAATATGAAGCATGTCCTCAGCTTGGAGGAAACTGCATAGTCACAGGGGACCTAAAGATCCTGGGATGTACTAGGTGGTGTGGAAGCAAAAGTGGAAGAGCTGAGCAGAAGCAGAGCTGAGTGGGGAAGGAGGTCATTGTAACTTGTTACTGTTTAGCCTCTCATTTTCATGCGTTCTTCTTATACCAAGAGGTTCAGTTCTTCAGGTTCTGTCAGAAACCTCTATTTTTCACACCTTGGGCAAACTCCTAATTGCCTCCATTAAAGTTGGGCTCAATAACAGGATCTCCTCTTATTGTCCTAACTAAAAAGGGAAACTAGAAAATGTCGACAAATAATCTGCTCAGGAGAGTGTTAGGACCATGGATATTTAGGTACAGTGGGAACAGAAATTTCATGACACTGAGTCAAGAGGCAAGCCAAAAATTGGCTTCTGCCAAATCCTATTTTGATATATTACTGGTTGTATGACTATGGGCATCTCTTTTAAATGTTTAATGTCCCAAGGCAGCTTTCTAAGACTACAAACAAGGGTGCTGAGGAAAGTTCCTCACCAGAAACTAAAATATAGTAGTAGGCTATTAGTTGTATTTGAGTAGTAACAACAATTTAAAGGATATAGTTGTACTAGAGTAATAGGTCTAGAGGAGAAGGGGCAGTAGATGATTCAATGGATAGAGCACTGGGTCTGATGTCAGGAAGAGCTAAATTCAAGTTGGACCTAGATACTCATTAACTGTGTGAACCTGGACAAGTCCCTTAATCTCTACTCGCCATAATGGCAAACTGCTCAAGTTTCTTTGCCAAGAAAACCCAATAAACAATATGGACCATAAAGTCATAAAGTGTCAGACATGACTAAAAAAAGAAAGAAAAAATGATTACAAATGCTTTGGAATGAATCCCAATATTTGAGGTCCAATGAAGCCAGATCTTCAGATACTGGAGAAACGGCCTTTCATCACAGGGAGGAATTTTGGAAATAAATTCTCACCTGGCTTTGGGGTCATCTGGGAACAGATGTATCTGTGTAAAAGTAAGAGATGGCTAGGTCCTTATAGAAGACTCATCAGCCCTTAAGTGGTATGGGCTGGATAAAAAATAAAAAATAAAAGATGTTGTCTTGAAGATATTGGGAAGAAGAGAAATCTTGGGCTCTGAGGAAGTGAAGAAAGGAATCTACAACTCTGCAGGGACAGCATGGATGGTCAGAGGTAGAATGAGGAAGTCTTGGCCACTAGTGGCTATAGTGGAATAAGGGCAGTAACCACAGAATATGCTAAGGAAGGTCAGTCAGTCAACAAGCATTTCTTTAAGGCTTATTATGTACTCATAAATGTGCTATGCTCTGGAGGCACAAAAAAAGATAAAAAATTATTGTGTACTGCCAAATTAACTACTAAAAATAAATGGTATATGCATTTTGTGAGAGTCAAGGTGGGGGCTAAGTTTTTGTGTATCATAGATTCCTTCTGGCTGTGGAAGTCTATGAACCTCTTGACAGAATAATGTTTTTAAATGTATAAAGTAGAATACATAGGATTGCAAAGAAATTCAATTATATGGAAATATGGTTATTTATATATGTGTGTACACACACACACACACACACACACACACATATGAATCCTTACTACTTTCAAGTCTAAATCTTGTCATCTTCAATATGAGGAAAGCCACACATATCTGAGATCAGTGCAGCTGAATCTTCCAGTGTACTAACTCCCTAGGCCCCAGAACCAAAGGATCTAGGAGATTTCTTTCCAATATATTTTACTGATTTGGTAGAGGTAAATACTCTAAGCTAAATAATGTCTAATAACTACCAAAAAGATAAAGCCAAAATTTTGTTGAAGAGAGGAAGAATTGTCATTCACATGGGGAAAAAAATATCATTCGTGAGACAAAAAGTTCTAGATCAAAAGATTCTAGATCAAAGACACTTAATCTGGGGTTTGTGAATGACAGAGAATAGATAGATAGATAGATGATAGATAGATGGAAGGTACATAGAGAGATTGAAGATACTTAAGTGGATAGATGATGGATTGTTACTTGTCCATTGTTCTTGAAAAGGACTGTGACATTAGGAAGGTGATGCCATGACATGTATGCAAGGTGAGGGAGGACTGTACAAAGTCATCTGCCTCACTTTCCCTTCCTGAGCCATCAGGTTCAGTGGCCAAATATAGATTAGGATGACTGGAGATGGCCCTGGATGCGATGGGAGATCTTGGCTTTTAAAAATTAAAGTCTTCAACAAGTCTCAGTTTGACTGAGACTGAACCCATTCAGTGAGATAGGCAAGTAGATAGATAGATAGATAGATAGATAGATAGATAGATAGATAAATAGATGAGTAGGTAGATAGATAGACTATTTCAAAGTGGTTGGTTTTCTTTGTAATCTTAAGGATTTTGTTTTCTTCATTTAAAAACATTATTCAGAGAAAGTGCTTCATGAGATTGCCAAAGGTATCTACAGAAGAAGAAAGGTTAAGAGCTCAGCTCCTATTAAGGCCCTGGGAATCACAAAAAGCCCGAAAGCCAAGTCTGCTAGCTTTCAAGGCATCAATTTATCCTTATAATGATCCTGAGGACTAGGGTGTCTGCCTTATTTGCACAGTCTCTGAGAGACTACAGATGTTTAGTGAGAATTCCAAAGGCCTTCCTCCTCCCCAAGAGGAGTAAAGTTTTGGAGGCTGATTAATAAAACATGTGCAGTAGAGTAAACACTGAAACTCAAAAATTCTTTGCAGTATACATTGTGGTTGGCAGGACTATCCAAGATAAAAGGGCTCGCCTTAGTTGCTGACTCATACTGTAGACTCCATAGTCTGCACCCATCTTGTATGATCTGCTCATCCCAGAGCTCTGCTCTGTATTTGCTTATAGAGTACCTTGCCCCATTTCACCAAATCCTCAACATTAAGATGAAAAGGTCCAAGGAAACAAATGATGCTGTCTTGTTCTGTTCTCCCTGCCCCTTTCCACCTCCAAGCCATTCCTGTGGATATGTCTAACTCCACAGACAGACTTTAGTCTGAGGCTTGTCCTCTTACATTTTTAGCTTTGTACCTAATTTCAGGAGAATTATTGTCATTTTTTTTCTTCAGAGAAACACTGATTGCTCTTCTTTATGAGAACTAAAAATCTTCTGGCAGGACACTGGGCTGATATTAATACAGACTGTCCTGGACTGCATTCCATTTTGTGTACTGGAGGCTTCTCAAGGTATTCTTTAATGAAGAATTCTGGGAGTTCACTAAGGGTGTGCTATTCCTTGTAGCCTTCATGAAGCTTTCTGTTCATTCCATTCATTAGTGTTTTCTTCCCATTCCCAGCCCCAAATGACTTGTATGGTCTTTACCAGGCTTCCATATCCACAACTTACTACATCAGGCCTCAACCATCCCATTGTCTTATGCCACTGATCTTAACTTGGATCTCTGGGTCTAATGAACAGGTGTTTTACCCTATCTTGCCAGGAAGAAGGCCTCTTATTCACTTCCTAAATTCTTCTCTCCATGCCTCTGAACAAGTGTTACCTTTTTTCATTTAAAAATTTTATTTATTAGTTTTTGACATTTACTTTAATAAGATTTTTATTTCCTTTTTTCCCCTCTCCCTCCTCATCCCTCCCCAAGATAGTAATCAATATGATATAGGTAGTACATATACATTTATATCAAACATATTTCCACATTAGTCATGTTCTTTTTCCTTTTTTAATCTCTTTCTTCCTCTTCCCAGAACCCCTTTATAAGTTTTCTTAGCTGAATAGAATGTAAATTTGCATAGAGCTAAAACTGCCCTATTTGTGTGTGTATGTGTGTGTGTGTGTGTGTGTGTGTGTGTGTGTGTGTGTGTATATATATATATATGAAATCCCAGAATTTAGGACATTGTTTGTCACAGAGTAAGCAATTAATAAATGTTCTAAATCAGTCTCACCCCGCCGCCTTGTTAGAATCCTATATTTCCTTTAAAGTTCAGTTCAAGCCCCTTTCATTTCCATGAGGTCTTTCCTGATCCCCTCCTTCCTTATACAAATGTTTCACTCTCCCCCAAATGACCATGGATGCATGCTGTATGGACTTACGTAACCCAAGTTTGTCTGAGAATGTTTGCCTAACATGGTAGTGCCCTCAGGAGCCTTTAAAATAGCCCCTACTACATGGGAGGTGGATTTAGGAGGGAGGACAGTAAGAAGGGTGAGTAACCTCTTTTGATTGCCTGCATCTTTTAAAATGGACAATATGAGTTAATCACTTTTAATTTTTTTATAATATTTTATTTTCCCAAATACATGGAAAGATAGTTTTTCAACATTCATTTTTGTAAGACTTTGTGTTCCATTTTATCCTCCCCTTCCTTCCCTCTCCTCTCCCCAAGCATTCTGATATAGGTTAAATATGGGTCACCCAGTTTTACATCACTTTTTAAAAATCCCATTTCTCTTTTAGCCACAATTCTGTGCTGCCTTGAGACAATGGAGCCATAGAACGAGAGTTATGGACTGATCCAATGAGAGGGGATAGATTTTTTTCCCCCTCTACTCTTCTTTTAATCCAGCTGTGAAAAATGGGTTGGGAAGGGTGATGATAGCACCTGTTTCTGTTCTGTTCTGCTTGTCCTCCTCAGTTTAAGGTACAGGAGGGAATTTTCATAGGACATGGGAGTTTGAGTCATGATAACAGTGGAACCAGATTAACAGGTGGGAGATTGCAACCAGGCAGTGTATCAGGAGAACTTCCTAAAAAAATCCAGGATGTCTGGGCTTCAGGCCCATAGTAGATTTTGGCCTTGGAACTGAGAATGGGCTATGTAGGAATTGAGCTAAATTATATATCTAATCCCTTTCCCTTCTCTAGGGACTGAGGTGGTCCAAAGAAAAAAGGTGATTATATCTCCCAGTGTTAGGCAAGTTTGTTTATTTATGATTGTACCTTCTGAAGTGAGTATTTCTATGTAAAAATTAATCTAACTGTTAGCATCAATACTCTGAGGAGCTAGAATATAGGGTGTGACCTTCCATCCCTCAGCCCAGAGGAAATATTCACTGCACAGTCATTTTCTAGATGTAAATTTGATGGAATCAGTTCTGTGTTGGAACTAAGTTAATTTATGAATCTACTCCTCCAGAGACTGGGATGGTGAGAAGGAAAGTATGCCCCAGAGGTACTAAGAGAAACTCCCATACTTTTGTTCTTGCAATATCTTTGAAGTAATCATCCCTTTTAAAAAGCTATGCAATGATAAGTAGTTAAATGGAACTGGGTTGCTAGTCTTAGGCCCCTAACAATAAGAGAATACTGCCAGAAAAGTCAGTGCCATCAGAGAAAAGACTTTTCAAACCTCAGGAAACTTAGAGCAAGATGATACATTGAGGGAGACAAAGACTGAGACAGATACAGAGACAGAGAATGATAGACAAAGAGACAGAGAGAGTCCTAGAACATTCATATTACATATGTATTTCCCCAAAAAGATTATAAACTTCTTGAGGAAAGGAACTCTTTCTTTCTTTCTTTTAATTGCAAAAATATTTCTTGGGATAATAAATATTCTTCCTTTTTATTATTATTATTTTTCATGTTCTGACTGTAGAACTAAGGTTATAATTTAAGAGGTATTTTGTGCATTTCAAGGGCTATATTGCAGAAAATTCAGAGGGATATAAATATTCATTCTACATAAAGGGTTATTAACCTGGGGTCCATGAAATTTTTTTTTATTTTAATAATTACATGTCCTATGTAATCCAGTGGTTACATATAGTCTAGGATATGGTCTTTATTTATTTTATTTTATCCATTATTTATAATATGTTTATTTTAACATTGTTCTGAAAAGGACTCCATAGGCTTCAACAGATTGCTAGAGGGATCCATGACACAAAATTAAGAACCTCTATTTGTTATTCAAAGCTCTCCATAATCTTGCCTCCTCCAATCGGTTTAGTCTTCTTCCATTCCAACAAGTACTCATCAATCCAGGAACACTAGTCTCCTGGCTATTCCATGAATAAGACACTGCATCTCTCAGCTCCAAGCATTTTCTCTAGCTGTCTGTCATGCCTAGAATGCTCTCCTTTCTGTTCTCTACTTACTGGTTTTCCTGGGTTCTTTTTAACTTCTAACTAAAATCTCCTTTTTGGGGAAGCCTTTCCCAACCCCTCTCACTTCGAGTGCCTTTTGTCTCTTACTTATTTCGTTTTTATTTTGTACATAGCTTGTCTGTACATGTTTATTTCCTTGTTGTTTTTCATTAGATTGTAAGCTCCTTGAGGACAGAGACTATCATATCTTTTTGTATTAGCACAGTGAAGCACATAGTATGGCTTCATATCTATGTATGGATTCACTGACTCACCTACCCTACATTCTCCCAACAATAAGGAACATGCTGTTTACTCTGATAGAATGTGAGCCGTTTTTAAAGACATAGAACTTTTCATTTTTCTCTTTGTATCTACAGTGTATCACATAATACCTGGTACACAACAGATATTTAATAAATGGTTTTTTGAACTGAACTGAATTGAACCATCTTTGAAGGATGCTCAGAAAATGTTTCACACTAAAAAAAAAAAAAAAAAAATGAGAGGGGGTTTAGGAATCACTGTAATCCATAATCAAATTCTAGGTAAAAATGCCCTACAGGGATAAGATATATGAATCTGCAGTATAGAGAGAATCTAACTTGCAGGAATGCTTACCCACAACCCAGATACTGAGTGCAGATAGATTCAGACCTTAGAGAATCATGAATGAAGATATCTCTGATAGGCTTGGAGTTCAGCCTACAGCTTCAGGGTCATTGTGTCCAAGTAGACTGCACTACTTGTCCCCAAGATGTCCTTTCCTCCCAGCCCTCACTCATTTCTGATTGCCTAACTGTCTGTAATGAAGCCAAGCGTGTAAGAGAGGAAATCTAATGACTTAGACTAGAGCCCACCATAGGTATACCCTGTAAGCAGCTGGCTTTAGATCAGTAGCTTTAAAATCAGACAAAAACATGAGGATTTTCTGGAGGGAGAGGGAGAATTACAGTGAGTGAGAGAGGAAACAGGAGAGAGATGCATATGGGCAAAGCCATCTGGTGTGCTGCAGAGAAGTAACTGATACTGGCTGGGAACACCAAGACATGTCTAATTCATGTGGATGCTCCTTAATGTCTCCCTTTGACCCTCTCGGGCTTGGTATTTTTCCAAATATTAAGTTTTTACTTCTCTGAACCTCTTGCTATTCTCTTCTTATCCAGTGAGACACAAACTCTACACAATCTTTCAATCATATTTATATATGCCCAGCGCTATGGGAAAGATTTGGGGAGAGAAGGAGGAACAAGGAAAGAACAGAGCCATCAAAAATGAGACAAGGAAGAAGTTCAAGGCAGTTAAGAACATCATAATATGAACTTCATCCACCTTGATATTTTGCCAATGGAATGACTTAGCTGTGTGTCAGTGTGGGACAGAAAGGCAATAATTCAGTCTGGGGACAAGGAAGGGAAAGGAAAAGACCAATAGTCAGGTAGAGTTGAGAGAATATGAGAAATCCAAAATAATTTTATTATTGTACATTCTACTTCATGAAGTCTAATTCTGATGTCTTATAGGAGAATAGAGATAGCTTCTCAAAGACTATATTATTGAAGAGTAATTGCTGTCAAGTTCTACAAAGTTGAAAATTCTTTTCTCCATCATTCAACTGAAAATTACTTATTAAGCATTTGTTAATATATTACTATGTGTTAGGCACTGGGCTAAGTACTGGACATGGGGAAAAAAAAGATCAAAGATGGTCCCTGTCCTCAAGGAGCTCCCATTCTAAAGGGGGAGACCAAATACATTTTGACAATATAATTAGTCCAGTGATTAATATATATTTGATACCTGAGGACCAGTCTATCATTAGTTCATCACCAAATTGGTAACTATCATCATAATTAAGGATAACATTTAGACAGCACTTAAGATTGGCAAAGGATTCTACAAAAACTTCATGTCGCCCATAATATGTGCTATTATCTCCATTTACAGAGAAGAAAACTGAGGCAGACAGAAGTTATGTGGCTTACACAAAGTCACATAACTAGCAAGTTTTGATTCTGAATTAGAAATCAGGTCTTCCTGATTCTGGGTCTAGTGCATTACCTAGATACTTCTAAATTTGCTTTAAGAGCTCTTTGAGATAAGTGCTATTATTATTATCTCCATTTTACAAACCAGGAAACAGTCTGAGAGGCAAAAGGTGATTAGCTCAAAGTCACTTAGTAACTGTTTCAGGCAGGCTTTTAGATCAGTACTTCCTAACTCCACATCTACTTAACTATTCTACCCAACTGAGACCTGTTGAAGATCTTAGCTTAAAAAATCCAAGATCTCCCACTGCATTCAGAGCCATTTTCAGTCATCCTGATCTATATCTGGCCATTGGACCCAGATGGCTCTGGAGAGGAAAGTCAGAGCTGATCTTACACAGCCCTCCCCCACTTCAATCCAATTCACCTCTCTGATGTCATGATCCTCTTTGATAATGAAGCACAAACAACAACCAAACTGCCTAAATTAGTCACAGCATGGGGTTTTATTTTTTCCCATTATAATATTTCTTGAAAATGTTCTATTATAGGGCTTCTTAAATTTTTCCCACTCGTGATCCCTTTTTTCCCCTGAAAAATTTTTACATAATTCTGAGTATATAGATGCATAAAATAGAACATGAATCAAATATTTACTGTCAATAAATCATAATTTTATGACCCCTCACATTCAGTCATGAGATTCCCATATGGGGTCATGAACCACAGGTGAGAAAACTGGGGAGTTATTAAGTCATAGAAGAATGTCAATCTGTTTCAGGGGAGAGAGTACCCTAACCAGAATAGTTCCATCCATTACACATTTATCAAGTGCCTACCATAAGTGAGAAACAGGTCAAAAAATGAAAAAAAAAATTTTCAGTCAAGTATCTGGAATTTACTAACTTGTTTCCTTGCTTCCAGATTTTCTCTTTCTAAACTATCCTCCACATCAATGCCAAAATTATCTTGATCTGACCGTGTTACTCTCTCACCCAAAACTCTTCAATGACTCCCTCTTACTTTTAGAGTGCCAAACTCTTCAGCTTGGCTCTTAAAGTCTACCAGAATCTGTCTCCAGCTTATCTTTCTAGCCAGTTTGTTCACATCCCTCCCCTTTAGCTGTTCTATATCCTAGCTAAATTGATCTACTTGCTATTCCCTGAATGTACAGATTGCCCTATGAACCTAGAATGTATTTCTTATTTGCCTCTGCCTCTTAAATTTCTAACTTCCTTCAAACCTCAAGCAGGAAACCCTTCTTGGTTTTTCTACCTCTCAGTGTTTTCTCTCTCTTCCAGATGTTATACTGATTTATTGTTTAAGTGTAGTATTCCCCAGGAAACCCCTTGAGATCAAGGATTTATTTTTTTCTCTGTGTCTTCATAACTTCAGTGTAAAATATGGTGCCTTATACTTAGTATGTACTTAATATTTTTTGAATTAAAGAACTGAAGTAAATAATTTTTTTAAATGTTGTTCAGTCATTTTCAGTCATGTCCAACTCTCTGTGACTCCCTGTAGAGTTTTCTTGATAAAGATACTAAAATGTTTTGTCATTTCCTTCTCCAGCTCATTTTACAGATGAGAAAACTGAGACAAAGTTAAATGACTTGGCCAGGATCACATAACCAGTAAGAGACTGGCTTTGAATTCAGAAAGATGAATTTTCCAACTCTGGGTCTGGTGCTCTATTTACTATATTTCCTACCTGCCCAAATAATAATAATAATAATGACACATTTATGTAAGCACTTTAGGGCTTATATACTTTTCCATTCCCTCCCACGTTTTGGGCTAAGTCAGGTTATTCAACATGCCATGGAGAGAGCTACACAGTAACAAAGATAAACCTCTGCTACCTCTACTACAACTTCCAGAATGGATTTGACTGAAGTAGTAGGAGAGAGACACAAATCCATTGAAGTATTTATATTCTCATATAAATTAAAAGTGGCTTAAAATTTAGAGCTAGGGAAATATCTTTTTCTTGGACCAATTCAATATTACAAAGGCATATTGGATCCAATTGAGAAACTAATATAATATAAATAACACCACCACCATTAACAACTAGTACTTAAACAACACATTAAGATTTACAAAGCACTTTATAAATATGGTCTCATTTGATCTTATGAAAAATAAGTGCTTTTATGATTTCTATTTAACAAGTGAGGGAACTGAGGCTGAGACATATTAAGACATGACTGGCTCAAGGTCATCCAGTCACTAAGGCAGGATTTGAACTCTATCCACTGAGCCACCAAGCTGCTACTAAATCCCTATGGGAAGCAGCATATTACTAGTTTAGCTTTAACTTGACATGAGATGGAAATAGTGCTCATTTGAAAGTTTGTTCCTGGCTCTTCACCAGTGGCCTTTGTAGAGTTGTCTTGAGACATTTAATAAAGCATTCATGCATTTTGATCCCCAAAAGCTAAGATGGAGGGAGAAAGATTTGGAACTCAAAATCTTGTAATAATAATGAATGTTAAAATTTTTTCTTGACATGTAACTGAGGGGGAAATTACATTATTAATAAGATTTTTAAAAGCTAAGATGGTCTCAGCCAAGCCAGAGTGTCTGGTTCTCCCACAAAAAGGTAATTTCTTCCCAGAAGCAGATTACTCTGCCTAGAGATAATCAGGGAATACTTATGGCAGAACTATACCAGTGGGGAGAATGAAAACATTGGATTGGCATATTTAATGGTTCTCTCCTTTTTTCAACATTTTCCTCCAGTTTTTATCAGAGAGACAAAATCTTGGTAGCAATAATTAGTTTCAGAATAAAGTGTTTCAGATGTCTATTTGTATGAATGGCACAAATTGACCTGAACATAATTAATATAAAACACCATTAGAAGCTGGAATGAAAAGGCAATTTGTAGAGTACTTCATGGTTGCTAACAGCTGCCCTCTTCATTCAGTCACTTCATTTGTTTAGACTGATTTGTATTACTATCCCTCTTTAGGGTCGAGTATGCATCTAGGGAGTGAAAGCATTCATCCAAATTCAAGAGCTCTGCCTCTTGGGGTTGTCAGAGCTAATAGGAGACAAGAATTGAGTGAGAAGGTAGAAAGGGAACATCACCGAGGTCTTGGGCGATGGTACACCTGGGGTCCAGGAGGGATCAAGGGATCAAACCTGACTTTGCATGGAACCATCAGGAAAGACACCAAAGGTGGGGTGGACATCCTTGCTCTAGGGCTTATACCTAATGAGAATAATAAAATACTAAGTCTGAGTTTGAAAGGGGCATTAGCGTTCCAATTCTCTGTTAAAATGTTAGTCGATAAGCTTTCATTAAGCACTTACTGTGTGCCAAGCACTGTGCTAAGCACCATAGGTTATTTTTTTTTTAAATCACAAGGCAAGGCAATTGAGGTGAAGGATCACATGACTAGGAAGTGTTATATATCTGAGATTGGATTTGAACTCAGGTCTTCTCTGGTGTTTCATCCACTATGCCATCTAGCTGCTCCAAGACCACAGGTATTAAGAAAAGTAGAGTAGACATTCTTTGTTTAGAGCTATCCCTGATGAAGATGATAGAATCCTGTCTAAATATGGAAGATTTTAGTACATCATCTATTTCAACTTACTCATTAAACTGTCATTTAATAATCTTTTATTAAGCACCTGCTACGAGTTAGACAGGTGCTGAGGGCTGAGAATACAGAGAAAGGCAAAAAAGAAAAAGAAAAAAAAAAAAAACAGTTACAGCCATCAAGAAGCTCATAAATTAATGGAAAAAGATTCTCACTCAATATAGAATTAGTTTCAAAAGAGAAATAGATCTCTGTCCCCTGAGTTTTCTGTGACTACTTATCTCAATACAGGTTACATATGGTTAAGAGGCTATAGTTTTGCTTAGCAAAAGATTGTGCTGCATTTCTGGAGGGGGGCAATGTAAATCAGGGCTGAGTGATTTGCCCAGGGTCACACAGTGTCAAATCTCTGAGTCAGAATTTGAACTCAGATCCTCCTGATTCCAGGGCTCTGAGAAATGTGTTGTGTTGTGTTGAATGTACCAGTTGAATGAGAATCCATCTGAAAACTGAATTGAAAATGAATAAAGGCCCAATAGTTTGTATCAGACAGAAATATTTTCTAGGATTCCTCGCATGTTTGATCTCTGTTGTCATTCAATAGAGAATGACAGGAATCATTCTTCTGAGAAGCTTCTGTTTCCCATCAGATAACATTATTTATCATCACTATGGACATTCCAGCGTGTATTCAGACTTCAAACTCTACAAGATATTTTGTTCTGATGAGTTTCCCAACATGCTATGAATTTCAGGGCCAGCTTTTAGACTGTGCCAAATACACTGTCACACATTGCCCCAAGCATCTGGGCTCTGTTCTGTCAGTCCTCCCTTCCAGCATGTCACAAGACATCCTGCACCTGGGCTCGGGCAGAGAGCCACTTGGTATAAGCTCCTATCATAGACCTCTGGTAGGAAGTACTTGGGGCCAGCTTTCATTATCAGCAGTAAATGCCTCTCCCCACTCCTTCCCATTTGCTGTAGGTCTTGAAAGAAGTCAGAAACCTCTGCCCTTGCTTCCTGAAGCCCCCTGTCTCCTCCAAGTTCTGATATTACACAGATCTCCCTGAAATCCAGGGACGGCTCACAGCATGCTGTAACCTACCAAAGTCACTGGGTAGGCAGTGGGAGGGGAAACATTCTTCTGGGAAGAAAGTGATTGCAACTTTTAAGAGTTTCAGATGTTTTCAAAATTTCCATATAGATGGCATATTTTTGAAGCCATCCAGAGTGACCCGAGCTAGTGATTATCCTTACTAGCTACAAACCATAACAGATGTTTACTCGGATAATGACTGTGACTCAACAGTCCAAAGGGATTCTCTTAAAAGGAAGGATAAGGCAGCTTGCACAACATTATCAGTATAATCAGAAGCTAATTGCCCTGTCTGTGTGGTGCATACTAGGGGAAAAAAAGGTGAAATTCTCTAAGGAAAGCTTTCATGTGTTCTATCTTATACAGAGAGAGAGACAGAGAGAGAGACAGAGAGACAGAGAGAGACAGAGACACAGAGACAGAGACAGAGACAGGAGAGACAGACAGGCAGAGAGGAGAGACAGACACAGAGACAGACAGAGAGAGACATAAAAACACAGAGACACAGACACAGATGCAGACACAGAGACAGAGACAATGTGACAGAGAGAGACAGAGACAGAGAGAAAGATCAGAGACAAAGACAGACAGAGACAGAGAGACAGACATATAGAAGAAAGAAAAAGCTTTTCTCTGCAAAGTCTCCTCCTTTTCCTCTATTCTTGAAATAATAACATTTTACTCTAAGAAGGTCAAAGCATCCTATAGATATTACCTCAGCAGCAAGCTCTGTAAGGTATGGACAATCAGGTATTAACATTTCTAGGGCTGTTGTGATGTTGTAATCCTTAAAAAGAACTCTGGAAAGCTCACTAACAAAAACTTACTTTAAAGCTTACGTTTGGTCCAGTTAGGCTGGAATTCAAAGAAAAGAATTCCTTTGTTTCTGTTCTCTGGCTGTTGGCTTGAGCTTTATACTAGGGAAGGAGTGAAAATCTAGCAGGTACAACCAGTAGGAAGATGTGCTCCTCTCCATGGAGGTCGTTCGATCTATTTCCACTTAATTCATGCCACATTTCACAGGGATCTCCATGAGTCAGTATTTCCCTGATTTTGTCCTAAGATAATCCTGTGTGAGTCTGGACAGGTCCTTTAAATCTCCCAGGGCTTCACCTCCCTCATTTTATGAAGGTATTGGAGCTGATGGCCTCTAAAGTCCTTTGAATGATTGGATCTCTGATCACATGAGTGTATTGTGAAGTTCAAGGCTGGTGTTTTGGCTAATGTGAGAAAATGCCACTAAAAAAATTATTCCCTCTTAGAATAATTTGTGCATCAAAAATACTTTGATTGGGGAAGCTAGGTGGTGAGTGGATTGAGCGGAGTCAGGAGGACTTGAGTTCAAATCTGCCCTCAGATACTTAACATTTCATAACTGTGTGATCCTAAGCATGTTACTTTATCCCTATTGCCTCACAATAAAAACCCCCAAAACTATGATCTTTAAATTATTCAATATGGAGTAGGGCTTCATTCCTTCTCTTTTACTCCAAAATATTCTTGTTTTCTCTTTAATTTGAGGGTATTCAATGTCCCTGGAACCTCTGAACAATATCAGTGATTTATGAAATATAATAAAGACCATAAGGGTTCCCCCTGGAAGGTTATGCAACTATCACTGCATTTTTTGGTTTTTAGATAGTTTTGGTTTTAAATGGGTCATTTCTTTGGAAATTTTTCCTCTCTACACGGTTTCTTTGAACCTAAGACTCTTCTATCTCTCAGGCTCCTTAGAGATCCTTTAATTATTGTTGTTATTCAGTCATGTCTGACTCTTTGAGACTTCATGGTCAATAAGGTTTTCTTGTCAAAGATATTGGAGTGGTTTGCCATTTCTTTCTCCAGTGGATGAAAGTTAACAAAAGTTAAGTGACTTGTCCAAGATCACACAGCTAGTAAGTATTTCAGGCTAGATTTGAACTCAGATTTCCCTGACTCAAGGCCAGCACTCTGGGCACTGTGCCAACCAGTTACTTCCTAGGCTAATAAGAAATAAGTGACTTGCTCAGAGTCACACAGAAACTCTATCCACTGGCCTAGCACTTTACCCACTGAGCCACTTGGCTGGCAGATCTCTATACTAAGATTTTTATAATCTGTGGCCTGTATCATCATTTTTAGAATGTTGACTGTAATCATCTTGTAGAAGCACCATGGGACAGAGAAAAATATGCTGGTTTTGGAGCACTTGGAGAACTTGGAGACAGAAGGCTTGGGATCCAGATCTGTCACTCATTAGCTGTGTGACTGTGTAAATTACTTAATCTCTCATCTGTAACAGTATGGGCTTGGATAACATGGCCTTCAAAGCTTCCTCCAGCTCTAAATCTTATGAACTTTGTCATAATGAATGGAGGACAACACCTTCTACCTATCATTTGAAATATTTCCAGGGAAGATGGTATGGAATAGAGCAAGTCAAGTGTAAGGAATATGGTATGGAAAGTGTAGCGATTGCATTCAGCATTGTAAATATAATCAAGTAATCACAAAATATTTACTAAGAGCCCATAATGCACCAGAAACATTAAGTACTGGGGATGAAAAGACAAAAAGTGTGTATATGTATATAAAATCCCTGACCTCAAAAAAGTTTCCATTGCACTTAGTAAGCTGGAAACTGTAGCAACTGCATTCAGCATTGTAAACATAATCAAGTAATCACCAAATATTTACTAAGAGCCTATAATGCACTAGAAACATTAAGTACTAGGATGAAAAGACAAAATGTATGTGTATGTATATAATATCCATTGACCTAAAAAAGTTTCTATTGCACTTAAGTCTATCATATGCTAGGCACTGAGCTAAGTGGAGGGAATACAAAGAAAAGCAAAAGACAGTCCCTATTCTTAAGGAGCTCACAACATAATATGTTTATGGATACCTGCAGATACAATGTAATTTCAAGAGGAGAAACAACTAAGAGGTTGGAGGGGAGTGCAAATAGGGAAGAACTAAAGTAGAAGGCGGTATTAATAACAGTTACATTTTACCCCTCCTGCTTTCTGCACTTTGATGAGATTTCCAAATCACAGCCACTAATTCCCATCCTTCATCCTTTCAAAATGCACATACTCTGCCTCAGAGAACAAAAATCTTCAAAGGAAGATCAGAGCAACACCTTGGGAAAACAAAACAAAACAAATGAGAAACCCAGGACCCTTACTATATCACATATAAAATAAGGACCTCTACTATATCATAAATCAAATGAATATCCTACTATATTACATGTCAAATAAAGATTCCTATGTTATATATCAAATAGGACTATTTTCTCCTAATTAGTCTCCTAAATCTCCCCTATATACATTCCTACTATGTGTATCCTGAGGAAAAGGGAGAAATCAATGGAAAGAGATGAATCACTGAAGCCTATATAGAATCAACATGCGATGGAAGAGGAGGAGGCAATAAAAAAAAGTCAGTATTTATATTTTTTATTTGTTAAAAATGCATGGAATATAATGCACTTCTATCCTAATATCTAGGAATACAAATAAAAGTCCCTGCTCTCAAGAAGCTAATATACTAATGATTTAGTCAAAGAAAGAAGCACAGAGAACCTGGACTAGGCTATAAAGGAAATATGTTATACCAGGCTATTCTTTTCATCCTCCAGAAATATCCTCCTATGAGATGTTCCTAACTCAGGGAATTGACAAGTGGAATGGGGAAAAAAATCCTATTATCTATAAGTCTCCTACCATGCCTTCTGGGATAACTTTCACTAAGTCTCTACACCATATAGGTTAGACTAGTTTATCCTTTAAAAATATAGAAATCGTCCTTGAGGCCTGATTGCCCCAGAAGACTAAAATTTTGACCAGTTTTCTTGTCCTGTACATTGTCTGTGCATGCAGAGCTTGATATACCGGGTACTCTTGCTTGAGGCTTCAGACCAGTATTGAGATCAACACTGGGAGTCTGTGCTCTACTGAATCAATTCTTTGTCTTTATTGAATATTATTTTCTTGCTCTTGCTGTCCTCTGCTATTCCCAAGTAAACTCTTTTAGCTAATTTCTAGATTGACTAGGAGGATTTCATTTCATTTCATCTTGAGCCTGAGTGACATGTCAGCCCTGGTCAGCCCTGGTATACCCTTGAGGTCAATATCTATGATCAAAAATTATAGATATTGTCCATGTTATGATCCTCATAATAATCCTAAAAAGTAGTATTTATTATTATCCCCATTTTACAGATGAGGGAAGAAGTAAACAGGATTAAGTGAGTTGCCTAGGGTCACACACGTGTCTGAGTTTGGTCAAGTCTACCATTCTTGCAGTGTGTTCACTATGCCACCTAACTTCCATTTACTCCTGCTGAGGTAGGAATAGGGAAGTACTAATCTCTTTACTCTTCAGACCTCATCTGGAGTATGGTATTCAGTTTTAGGGTACATGGTTTAAAGGCACTAATAATCTGGCATTTAGATGAACGTTCAGTGGATAAGGCACCAGGCTTGGAATCAGGAGTTCAAATCCAATCTCAGACACTTACTAACTATGTGACACTAGACAAATCATTTAATTTTGCTTGCCTCGGTTTCTTCATCTGTAAAAATGAGCTAGAGAAGGAAATGGCAAACCATTCCAGTATCTTTGCTATGAAAACCCCAAATGGGACCACACAAGTTACAACTGTGTACCAACAAAGTAGAAAGTGGCCAGAGGAAAACAACCATTATAGTGAAAGGCCTAGAGTCAATGTTGGTTAAGGAAGGAACTGGTTATGTTCATGGTGGAGAAGAAAAGCCCAAGGGTAGGGGATTAAATGGCAATTATTTTCAAATATTTGAAAGGCTTTTGCTTATTCTTTTGTTTAACAGTATTTTGTTTCCAAATACATGCAAAAACAGTTTTCAACACTCACCTTTATAAAACCTTGTGTTTTATTTTATTTTCCCTTTTCTCCCTTTTCCTCCTCCTCAAGACAGGAAAGAATCTGATACAGGTTGAACATGTACAATTCTTCTAACCATATTTCCATATTTGTCATGCTGTGCAAAAAAAAAAAAAAATCAGATCTAAAGAGGAAAAAAATACAAGAAGGAGAAAAACAAGCAAACAACAACAAAAGTGAAAATGCTATGCTTTCATGCATGTTCAATCTACATAGTTCTCTCTCTGGGTGCAGAAGGCTCTTTCCATTACAAATCTATTGAAATTGCCTTGAATCATCTCATTTTTGAAAAGAGCCAAGTCCAACACAGTTAATTATCACAGCTGATCATTATATAATCTTGTTGTTGCTGTGTACAGTGTTCTCTTGATTCTGCTCACTTCACCCAGCATTTATTCATGTAAGTCTTTCTAGGTGAAAAGCTGTTGTTTGGAAGGAAAGTTTAGACTTTTTCTGTTTAGTCCCATAGGAGAGAACCAGTGGTGGAAACTAGAAAGAAACCAATTCATAAAGAGGCTTGAAATCAGGAAAACCTTCCTAATAATTAGAGCTATTCCAGACTGGAACAAACTGCCTCAAGAAGTGGTTGGTTTCCTCTCCTTAGAATTCTTTAAGCATGGATGAAATGATTAACATTTGTCAAGAATGGTACAATGGGACTTCTTTTGCACATAGGCTAGATTGGATTAGATCCCAAGACTCAAATGCTGTAATTCCATTCTCATTTGTTGGGGGGGGGAGGGGAGGGAGAGGAGGGTGGAGGGGATAGTCTCTGGAATGCATCCTCAAGAAAGAAGAAGCTGTCCTATAGATAGATAGATAGATAGATAGATAGATAGATAGATAGATAGATAGATAGATATATCTGATATCAGAGAATTTTATTGACATAAATCTTTCCTGTACTCCCTTAGAATGTGCTGTAGTCTGAAGACATTGGCAATGTATACATTTCCAGGAAGTATATTCTTTAACCAATATTGCTTTTTTTTTTTGAGTAAATGGTTTTTCCTAACCTTATCCAGAATCTTCATCTCAAAGAATTAATTTGGCAAAATATATATGCTAGGTACAGCATGACCACCACAAAATTATTATGACTTATTTTCTGGTAGTAAAAGAAAATTCACAGTGAAGCACATAAATTGTCTTCCAAATCATATTCTTGCAGTATTTTTTAAAAATTGATATTTTAATTAATTTTTGATTAGTTTATCTGACTCTGTGACCCCATTTGGAGTTTTCTTGGCAAAGACAATGGTATGGTTTGCCATTTCCTTCTCCAGTTCATTTCATGGATGAAAAATTTAGATAAATAAGTTTAAGTTATTTGGTCAAGGTCACATAGTAAGTGTCTGAGGGTGGATTTGAGCTCAGGTCCTTTTGACTAGAGGGCTGGCACTCTATCCACTAACACTAGATGGTTCAGTGGATAGAGTACTACCCTGGACTCAGAAAGACTTATTTTCATGAATTTAATTCTGGTCTCAGATACTTCATAGCTATATGACCCTGGGCAACTCACTTAATGTTGTTTGGCTCAGTTTCCTCATCTGTAAAATGAACTGAAGAGAGAAATGGTAAATCAGTCCAATGTCTTTGCCAAAAAAATTTCAAAATGAGATTATGAAAAGTTAGATATATCTGAAAAACAACATGACACCTTAATAAAATAACATAAGCTTAAAGTAGACTTCTCATTTGTATTTATATCCTCAGGGATTAGCATAGTGACTGCCTGTACTGTGCACTTGATACTTATTGACTCCTGTAAGAAATTCAAAGTACTTTTTAGAGTGGAGCCATGATGAGAGAGAGAATCCAGGAAGTTGCATGAGCACCCCAGTTTCCCTCAGAAACAACATTAAATCAAGCCTTTAAACAGATTCAGGAGCAATAGAATCCACAAAAAGACTGAGTGAAATTTAACTTTTAACTTAACTTAACTCAGCTTAAGATAACTTAGGAGGACTTCAGGAAAGGTCTGTCCCACTTGGGAAAAGGGTAACAGAACACAGGTCAACACATCTGGGCAAGAAAGTGGGAGACTCTTAGCCATAACAAGATTGACAACATAGGCTCCTTGGTCTTGGCTCACCAGGCCAGCTGGGAGGATTTTAGCCCCAGTGGAGAAAACAAATTGCCAACCTTAGAATCCAGTACAATAGGTGTGATTAGGCCAAGCCACCCCAGAGCAGTGGACAATATCTGAAGCTCCTGTACATAAAGCCAGTGACCAGATGCTTGGCCCCAAGCAAAAGAAGCTCCAGAAACAGCATTCAACTTCAAAAGCCACAAAATAAGATAAAAAATGAGGAAAAACAGAAAAGAGCTCTAACCAGAGAAAGCCACTACAGCAACAGAGAAGATAAAACCGGAAACTCAGAAGAGGTCAACAATGTAAATTGTTGAGGCTACATGTAAAGCCTCAAAGGGAAACATAGTTCAGTCTCAAGCCCCAAAATCTTTTTGAAAGAGCTCAAAAATTTTTTTTTAATCAAATAAGAAAGGGAGAAGAAAAATTAGGAAAAGAAATGAGAGCTCTGAAAGAGAGAGTCAACACTTTGGAAAAGGAAGGACAAAAATTGACTAAAGAAAACAATTTCTATTTTTTTGGGGGGGAGGCTAGACAATTGGGGGTAAGTGACTTGACCAAAGTCACATAACTAGTGAGTGTTAAATGTCTGAGACAGGATTTGAGCTCAGGTCCTCCTAACTTCAGGGCTGGGGTTCTATTCACTACAATTTCTTAAAAAATATAATTGATCAACTGAAAAAAAATCCACTGAAGAATGCAACTACTTTAAAACTAGACTTGCTAAATAGAGAAGGAGGTACAAAAAAATTGAAGAAAATAATTAAAAATTAGAATTGGGGAAATGGAAGACAATGACTCTATGAGACATCAGGAATCAGTCAAACAAAATCAAAAGAATGAAAAAATAGAAGAAAATGTGAAATAACTCATTTTAAAAATAGAGACAGGAGAGATAATCTAAGTCATGATCTAAAAAAAGGACCTGGTCAGGATCTTAAAAAAATCTACCAAGGTAAACTGCTCTGATATCCGAGAACCAAATAGTAAAACAGTAAAAAAAAAAAAAAAAAAAAAAAAAAAGTAAAACTAAAAATTCCAAAGAATATTGCAGCCAAATTCCAAAATTATTAGGTCAAATGGAAAATACTGGAAGCAGTCAGAAAGCAATAATTCAAATACTAAGGAACCATAGTCAGGATTACATAGAACTTGGTAGCTTCCATGTTAAAGTACCGCAAAGCTTGGAATATATTATTCTGGGAGGCAAAGAAGCTAAGATTATAACTAAGAATAAACAACCAAGATAAATTTAGCATAATCTTTTAGGAGGAAAGATGGATATTCAATGAAATAGGAGTCTTACAAATTTTCCTGATAAAAAAATCAGAGCTGAACAGTCACCTCTAACTTCATATACAAAACTCAAGAGAAGAATAAAAAGATAAATAGGAAAGAGAAAAAAAAATCATGTTATTCATAAATTTAAACTGTTTATATCTCTACATGTAAAGATGATACTTGTAACTCTCATGAACTATGTCTTATTAGGGCAATTTAAAGTAGTATACATAGACAGAGGGTGTCAGTATAAGTTGACTTGATGTGATGATATAAAAAAGAGAGTGAGGTGAAAGGGTTTTACTGGAAGAAGAGGAAAGAGGAGGCAGAGTAGTATAAATTACGTCACATGAAGAGGCACAAAAATCCTACTACAGTAGAAAAGAAAGGAGGGGGTGGTGGTGAGCATTATTTGAACCTTATTGTCATCAGGTTTGGCTCAAAAAGGGCATAATACACAGACTCAGTTGAGAATAGAAATTTATATAATCTTAAAGGAAAGTAGGAGGGGAAAGGAAAAAGAAAAGAGAAGATAGGGGCTGGTAAAAGGAAGAACAGAAGGGAGAGCAGAAGTAGGAGAGGAATGAGGAAAGAAAAAGGGAGGGCATGTAGCAGGGAGGACAAATTAGGGGAGGCAGTGGTCAGAATTCTCCCATAAAACAAAAGTGAATAACAGAGTGGATTAAAAAAACAGAATTCCATAATATTTGGAGCAGAGAGTAATTCAGAAAATAAAGGTAAAGTTTGGAGAAGAATATGTTATGCGTCAGATGTAAAAAGCAGAGATAGTGATCCTGTTCTCAGACAAAGCAAAAGCAAAAATAGATCTAATTAAGAGAGATAATGAAGGAAACTATGACCTGCCAAAAAGTATTATAGAAAATGAAGTAATGTCAATACTAAATATATATGCACCAAGTTGATACCATCCAAATTCTTAGAGAAGTTAAGTGAATTACAAAAAGAAATAGTTAAATTATACTATACAAGAAATTGAAGAAATTAGAATAGGCAATGAGGAAACAAAATTATCATTCATTGCAGATGACATGATAATATACTTAGAGAATCAACTAAAAATCTACTTGAAATACTTTACTTTATTAAAGTTGAAAAAATATTAAATAAGCCCACATAAATAATAAGCATTTCTATATATTACCAACAAGCCTGACAGCAGAGGTTATAATGAGAAATTCCATTAAAAATAACTGTAGATAATATAAAATATTGTCCAAAACTAATCCAAAAACTATATGAACACAATTACAAAACACTTTTCATAGAAGACTTAAATAATTGGAAAAATATCAAATGTTCATCAGTAGTACAAGCTAATATAATAAAAAATGACAATTCTCCCTAAATCAAGTAACTTAAGTGCCACACTAATCAAAATACCAAAAACTCTTTTTTAGAGCTAGAAAAAATAATAAAATTCATTTGGAAGAACAGAATGTCAAGAATATCAAGGAAATTAATGAAAAAAGTGGGAAGGGTGGTTTCTAGTTATATAAGATCTAACAGTATATTATAAAGCAACAATTATCAAAACTATTTGTTACTAAGAAAAGGAGTCAAATAGATTTATTTCTTAAGGACCATGTCTTAAATCCAAATCATTCTGTATTTCATTGATTAGTCAACAAGAGGTCCCAACTGAAGCTTCAATTGATCACTGTTTCCTCCATCATCATCACTACCACCATTTACTCAGTAAAGGCAAATAGCCATTATTCCTTTTTGGGCCCAAAACTCTGAGGATCTTCCCCTCTTGGATTAAATTTTTTTAACTAGCTAAAAGAGACCATTTTTTGCCTCATTTCTTTACTTATCCTTAATTACTGATAGGCTTCTGCCTCAGTCAAACTGAGATGTTAAGACTTTAGCTTAAAAAGGTCAAGGTATCCTGCTGTACTTAAGGTTGTCTCCAGTTGTCCTGATCTGCATCTTGCCACTGGACCCAGATGGTTCCTGAGAAGAAAGTTTGTGCAGCCCTTTCTCACTTAAATCCAATTTATTTGCATGTCATGACATCATCTCCCTGGCCATGGTCCATTTCAAGAAAAAAAAAGAAAAAACAACAAAGAGAGTGAGAAATAATTTACCTGTGAGATCTTTTGGGAAGGCAAGGATTTATGAATAAGAGATGGAAAACATTATGAAATGAAAAAAAGGATCATTTTGATTACATTAGATTTAAAAAGTTTTACACAAACAAAACTAATACAACCAAAATTAGAAGAAGAGCAGAAAAATGAGAAACAATTTTTACAGTCAAGATTTCTGATAAAGGTCTCATTTCTCAAAAAGTTAGAAAACTAAGCCCAATGTATAGACATATAAATCATTCCCCAATTGATAAATGACCAAAGAATATGAAGAGGCAGTTTTCACGTGAAGAAATCAAAGTTCTTTATAGTAGTGGAGTAGTGGAGTTGTGAACTGATTCAACTATTCTGGAGAGCAATTTGAAACTATGCCCAAAGAGCTATAAAATTGTACATGCCCTTTGATCCAATTATATCATTATTAGATCTGTATACCAAAGAGATCATGAAAAATGAAAAAGGCACCACATTTACAAAAATATTTATAACAATTCTTTTAGTGGTTCTAAGAAATTGGAAATTGAGGGGATGCCTATCAATTAGGGAATAGCTGAACAAATTGCAGAACAGGAATGTAATGAAATACTATTGGGCTATAAGAAAAAATAAGCAGGTATATTTAAGAAAAGACTTACATGAATTAATTCTGAGTGAAGTATGCAGAACGAGGAGAAGACTGTACACAATGTACACATTGTACACACATTGTGCAATGTTAGATTTAACTCTTTTAAGCAACAAAATGATGTAAGACTATTCCAAAAAAATTCATGATAGCAAATGCTATCCATATCTAGAGAAAGAACTGTAGGATCTGAATGCAGATTGAAGCATACTATTTTCACTTATTGATTTGTTTTTTCTTTCTTCTGATTTTTCCCTTTTGTTCTGATTCTTTTTTCACAACATGACTAATGTGGAAATATGTTTAACATAGTTGTACACTTATAACTTAGATTCCTTGCTGTCTTGGGGAAGAATCAGGGAATAGAGGAAAGAAGAAACATTTCAAACATTTAAACTTTTTATATGCTTTTGTTTTGTCCTGCATACCCTAAATAGACAATAAACCAGTTACTAAATGGATGAATATGTTTTTCATATATCAATTAGAAACTATTGGAGTTAATTTGATGGCAGAGTTGGTCATATTCTAGGCAGTGAGTTGGCAAAGTGAATAGAAAATTCAACTTAGAAGTAGGAAGGCCTGAGTTGAAATTCTGCCTCAGACACTTACTAGCCATATGACCCTACAAAAATCATTAACTCTGACTTAACCTCTGATTTGTCATCTGTAAAGTGAGGATAATAATAGCACTTACCTCATAAAATTATTGTGAAGATCAAATTAGATAATATATGGAAAGCATTTTACAAATGTTAAAGAGACATATAAGTGCTAGCTAATTAATCTAGTTATCTGCATATTTATGAATATATGTGTGGACACCATATATCCCAGATCATACTATAAAAGAAGAATTATGAACCAGGAACTAACAATGAAAGCAGGGGCTTTTAACCAGGGATCTATGATTTCATTTTTTAAAAACTGATAATTTTATATCAATATATTTGGTTTTCTTTGTAATGCCATATATGAATTTTAAAATGACAACATGATTATGAGAAAGGTTCCACTGATTTTACCAGTCTGTCAAAATGAGTTATCCAAAGAAGAATTATCCAAAAATGGGACAGGCTGGTTCCACTAGTCAGGAGGTACTAGCTTTTTCCTTATTGAAGATCTTCCAGAGACTCGCCTACCATTTGTCAGATATATTGGGGAAAAAAAGGATTCTTTTTTCCATGCACTTCAGACTAGATAGTGTCAGAAGTTTCTTCTACCTTTGAAGTAGTGTTTCCTTGACCAGGCAACAGACTGAAAAGTTTTATAAAAACCAATAAAGTAATTGTTTTGGCTATATTACATCATATGACTCATCTGAGTATTTGACTTTTCACTGACTAAATTGATAATTTTTTTTCTGCTGTGACTGGATTGGCTGCATTATAGTGACATATCCACAAGACCAGGAAATAGGAAATAAATGACCCAAGGGAGAAGAGAGTCCTATTGAAGTCCTCTCCTGGGAATTCTTGCACTATAGAGATACAGTAATGAGACTTCTCAGTGCTTAGGGCTTTGATGGAATGCTCTGTCCCTTAAAAGCCAGAAGCAATAGACAAGGATGTGATGTGGGTGAAGCTGTGTTTTTATTTAACTCAAACTCTCCTGAAAGATAAATATGACCTAATCAGCTTCCTATCCTCTAAAGCCTTCCTGTTTTCTTTAGTACTTTACCACATCTGCTGCTCTTCTGCCTCAAGTAAGTTTATATTAGCTGAACAAAGATGAAGACCAAAGGCTGAGACCTCAACCATTCTCTTTCTTTCTCACGATCTAAAGGAATTCATAGATAACTGTTTTCCCATAAACCATTTGCAAGCATCTATGCAAAATAACTATAATGTTAGTAAAAGGAAGAGTCAGTTTATGTTTGGGGTGTTTTTTTAACTGGGGGAACAAGAAGGAAAGATTGGAATACATCAACAAGGCATCCTAAGCCCCCATAGAAAATTGGAGAAAGATCATCATGGCAGCTAATGAAATCTTCTAATTTTACAGATAAAAGAAACCAAGGATTAGAGGAGTAAGGTTATCTACTAGCTAGCTATTGCTAGCTAGTAGAAAAGCCCAGACTAGTTCCCAGTTCTCCAAATTCTCAATTTAATTCTCTTTATATATGTTACTATTGAATTATTGTCAAATAACAATATCTGATGTCACTTCAACTCTGTATCAGTTTCATAATCTCTTTTTAAAAATATCAAGGGATAGGGGAAAGTTGGGGTAGAAAATCTACAATTCTTTCTTTCTCTTTGGTATTCATTTAGATACAAAATAAGCATGTAGGATTTGAATGATTATTGCAAAAATTCAGCACAAGAATCAGGGGCTTAAAGAGAGTTGATCTATATTTTATTATAACATGACTGGAGTCTCTGGATATTAGACATTCACTTCTGGGTCAGAGTTTGAACTCAGAAATATTTATCAGATGGGAGGCAACTCATCCTACGCCAATGGCAAGAGCTTTGGACTTGATTCAGGAGAATGCACTCAAAAACCTATCTTTGATCCTTCCTACTAGTAAGCCCATAACTTCCTTGAATCTCAGTTTCCTCATAAAATGAGATGGGATTGGATTAGTTAACTTCTAAGGTCCTTCTAAGCAATAAATCTATAATCCTACAGTAATGTTACCTCTAATTATTGATAGCAAGTGCCCATAGTAATTAGACAGAACAAAAAAAAGCCATATTTGGCACCAGAATGAGAGCTTCCAAACAAAGATTCCACTGACATCTTTTTTCAACTTCTTGTATGATGCTGTCTTAAATTCAAAGTACAACTTCTTTAGATTTGTTTTTAAATGGTATTAGTAAATAATATTGATCACAGAAATATAAATGCAATGAATTACCAAACCAGATTCACTGGGATCAATGTCAATTTTTTTTTCCCTCCAAGGATGACTAAATGTCAAGCTTTACTGATTTGATTGACATATCATGGAATAATTTTAAAAAATATAACAGCTAGGAGGAACTAATTAGAGATCTTCTAATTCAAAGATTCTTAACTTTTTTGTGACATGGATCCCTTTGGTATTATGGTGCCCCGGTATCCCTTCTCAGAATAGTGTTTTAATAATAGAAATAGAATTAGAAAGGGAACCAAAGGTTAGTAAAATTAAAATTTGTTCTTTTCTAATCAAGGTTCATGGACCTCCTGAAATTTCTCCTTGGACTCCTTGGAGATTCATGACTCCCCAGCTTAAGAATCTTTGATCTAATCCAACCTACCTATTTTCCAGATAATGGAAATAGAAATGAGACTGGGTGACTTATGCACAGTTACCCAACTATTAATGATAGTTAATGATGAAACTAGAAGTGGTATCCATGTGTTCAGAATCCTAGTCTAGTGTCCTATTCATCATTACCACAATACCTATTTCCATTATAATCTATGTATCATGCTTCCATTAAAGAAAATAGAAAGAATAGGAGAGAGACAAAGACAGAGACAGACAGACAGACAGACAGAGACAGAGAAAAAGAGACAGAAAAGAGAATCACATACATTCCTAATTAATAGAGATGGTTGGTTGGATTTGTTACTGGGCTGAAGAATGACTTGCCTTTCCTCTATACCCATTAGGGTTTGGTCTAGGCTGATTCCTAATAATGAGAGAGAATATGAGTCAGATGAAGCCAGTGAATTGATGTTTACAAGAAAACTTCTGTTTTGCTTTCTATCACTTAAAGTAAAGAATTCTAGTTTTTTTTTAATTAAAGCTTTTTATTTTCAAAACATATGCATGGATTATTTTTCAACATTAACCCTTGCAAAACCTTGTGTTCCAATTCCCCCCTTCCTCCACCTCCTTCCCTAGATGGCAAATAATCCAATATATGTTAAACATGGTAGAAAGATATGTTAAATCCAATATATGCACACATATTTATATAATTATCTCTCTGCACAAGAAAAATCAAATCAAACAGAAAAAATGAGAAAGAAAATAAAATGCAAGCAAAGAACAACAACAAGAGTGAAAATGCTACATTATAAACCATACTTTCCCACAGTCCTCTCTCTGGGTGTGGATGGCTCACTTCATCACAAGATCATTGGAAATGGTCTGAATCATCTCATTCTTGAAGAGAGCTGCGTCCATCAGAATTGATCATCATATAATCTTGGTGTTGCTGTATATAATGATCTCCTGGTTCTGCTTATTTCACTTAGCATCAGTTCATGTAAGTCTCTCCAGGCTCTTTGGAATTCATTCTGTTATTCGTTACAGAACAAGATTATTCCATAACATTCATATATACCATAACTTATTCAATCAGTCTTTAAAAATGGGCATCTATTCAGTTTCCAGTTTCTTGTCACTACAAATAGGGCTGCCACAAACATTTTTGCACATGTGGGTCCCTTTCCCTCCTTTAAGATCTCTTTGGAATATAAACCTAGTAGAAATACTGCTGGGTCAAAGGGAATGCATGGTTTGATAGCCTTTTGGGCACAATTCCAAATTGTTCTCCAGAATGGTTGGATCACTTCATAATTCCACAAATAATGTATTAACATTCCAGTTTTCCTACATCCCCTCCAACATTCATCATTGTCTTTTCCTGTCATCTTAGCCAGTCTGAGAGGTATGTAGTGGTAACTCTGAGTTGTCTTAATTTGCATTTCTCTGACCAATAGTGATTTCACATAACCAGAAATGGTCTGAAAATTGTATGTTCATATCCTTTGACTACTTATCAGTTGGAGAATGGCTTGAATTCTTATCAATTTGAATCAATTCTCTATATATTTAAGAAATGAGGCCTTTATCACTTTTGAATGTAAAAAAATGTTTTCCCAGTTTATTGCTTCCTTTCTACTCTTGTCTGCATTAGTTTTGTTTGTACAAAAACTTTTTAACTTAATATATCAAAATTATCTATTGTGTGATCAATAATGATTTCTAGTTCTTCTTTAGCCACAAATTCCTTCCTTCTCCACAGATTTGAAAAGTAAACTATACTTCGTTCTTCTACTTTGCTTATAATATCACTCTTTATGTCTAAATGATGAAGCCATTTTGACCTCATTTTGGTATAAGTTTCTGCCATATTGGTTTCCAATTTTCCCAGCAGTTTTTGTCAAATAGTGAGTTTTTATGCCACAAAGGGCTTTTTCTTATTCCTCATCCTTCTTGACCTTTGGTGGTATTGCTCATCTTTTTTAAAAGCTTTTTATTTACAAAGTATACACATGGGTAATTTTTCCAATATTGACTCTTGCAAAACCTTTTGTTCCAAATTTTCCCCTCCTTCCCCCACCTCTTCCCCTAACTGGCAGGTAGTCCAATACATGTTAAATATGTTGAAATACATGTTAAATCCAATATATGTATGCATATTTACACAGTTATCTTGCTCACAAGAAAAATCAGATTAAGAAGGAAGAAAAAAAAACTGAGAAAGAAAACAAAATGCAAGCAAACAACAACAGAATGAGTGAGAATGCTATGTTGTATTCCACACTCTGTTCCTATGGTTCTCTCTCTGAGTGTAGATGTCTCTCTTCATCACTGAACAAGTGGAACTGGTTTGAATCATCTCAATGTTGAAGAGAGCCATGTCCATCAGAATTGGTCATCATATAGTCTTCTTATTGCTATATATAATGATCTCCTCGTTCTGCTCATTTCACTTAGCATCAGTTCATGTAGGTCTCTACAAGCCTCTCTGAAATCATCCTGCTGGTCATTTCTTACAGAACAATAGTATTCCATAGCATCCATATACCATAATTTATTCAGCCATTCTCCTATTGATGGGCATCCACTCAGTTTCCAGTTTCTTGCCACTACAAAGAGGGCTGCCACAAACATTTTTACATACTTGTGTCCCTTTCCTTCCTTTAAGATCTCTTTGGGATATAATCCCAGTAGAAACACTGCTGGATCAAAGGGTGTGCACAGTTTGATACCTTGTTGAACATAGTTCCAAACTGCTCTCGAGAACGGTTGGATCCGTTCACAGTTCCACCAACAATGTATCAGTATCCCAATTTTCCCACATTCCCTCCAGCATTTGTCATTATCTTTTCCTGTCATCTTAGCCAATCTGACAGATGTATAGTGGTATCTCAGAGTTGTCTTAATTTTCATTTCTCTGATCAATAGTGATTTGAAGTACCTTTGTGGCAACAAATGTGGCTACAAATAGTTTCAATTTCTTCGTCTCAAAATTGTCTGTTCATATCCTTTGGCCATTTGTTAACTGGAGAATGGCTTGAACTGTTATAAATTTGAATCAATATTATATCTATTTTAGAAATGAGACATTTATCAGATCCTTTGAATGTAAAAATGTTTCCCAGTTTATTGTTTCCCTTCTACTCTTGTCTGCATTAGTTTTGTTTGTACAAAAACTTTTTAACTTAATATAATCAAAATGATCTATTTTGTGATCAATAATGATCTCTAGTTCTTCTTTGATCACAAATTCCTTCCTCCTCCACAAATCTGAGAGGTAAACTATCCCATGTTCTTCTAATTTGTTTATAATATCATTCTTTATGTCTAGATCATTTCGACCTTATCTTGATATACAGTGTTAGGTATGGGTCTATGTCTACTTTCTGCCATACTAGATTCCAATTTTCCCAGCAGTTTTAGTCAAATTGTGAATTCTTATCCCTTTGGGTTTGTCAAGTACTACATTGCTATAGTCGCTGACTATTTTGTTCTATGAACCTAACCTATTTCATTGATCAATTCCCCTGTTTCTTAGCCAGTACCAAATGGTTTTGATGACTGCTGTTTTATAATATAGTTTTAGATCTGGTACAACTAGATCATTTTTATTTGCTTTTCTCTTCATTAATTCCTTTGAAATTCTTGACCTCTTGTTCTTCTAGACGAATCTTGTTGTCATTTTTCCTAGGTCAGTAAAATAGTTTCTTGGGAATTTGATTGGTATAGCACTAAATAAATAGAGTAGTTTAGGTAGTATTGTCATCTTTATTATATTCACTTGACCTATCCACAAGCACTTGATATTTGGAAAAATTGCTTAGATCTGACTTTATTTGTGTGGAAAGTGTTTTGTAGTTTTGCTTATATAGTCCCTGACTTTCCCTTGGCAGATAGATTCCCAAATATTTTATACTATCAATAGTTATTTTAAATGCAATTTCTCTTTGTATCTCTTACTGTTGGATTTTGTTAGTGATGTATAAAAATGTTTTATGTGGAGTTATTTTGTATCCTGCAACTTTGCTAAAGTTGTGGATTATTTCTAATAATTTTTTAGTTTATTTACACTCAGTTTCCAGTTTCTGACCACTACAAAGAAGGCTGCCATAAATATTTTTTGTACATGTGGGTCCCTTTCCCTCTTTTAAGATCTCTTTGGGATATAAGCTCAGTATTAACTACTGGATCAAAGAGTATGCACAGTTTGATAACTCTTTGGGCATAGTTCCAAATTGCTCTCCAGAATGGTTGGATCTGTTCACAGTTCCACCAACAATGTATTAGTGTCCCACTTTTCCCACATCCCCTCAATGAACATTTGTCATTATCTTTTCCTATCATCTTTGACTATTTATCAATTGGTGAATGGCTTAGAATTCTAGGGGGTTTTTTAAATTCCAAATCAAGTTTTCTTTTGATATCATGGGATCATAGATTCAGATCTAGAAGATTACCTTTGTTCACACCCTTCATTTTACAGATAAGAAAACTGAGGCTTGAAAAGTTTATTATAAAGTTTCTGAAATTATATATGAACCTAGGTCTCTAGACTCCAAGGCCAGTGCTTTATTATAGCGCATGGTAAATGGCCAAACCTCTGCAACAGTAACTTGCAGGCTCACAGAGTGGATACAATATTAGAATAGGAGAAACCTTCATTTTCTCTATAAAATGAGAGTAATAAGCTAAATTATTTCTAAGCTTTCTTCCATTTCCTGCATTCCAAGCTTCTGTGTTTGGGGGGGCAGGGAATGAATGGTGCATTTTGGTAGCAAAACGTTTGACAGCCCTTTGGGCATAGTTCCAATTCTTTACATGTGAGAGAAACTGATAAAAATAATTGAAAGACGTCACCATTCTTGGAAGTTGGTTAATAATAGTAAGGACATTGTTTTTTTTTATTTTTAATTTTATTTTCTCTGAAGGAGAGTCATCCACTCCTCACTACAAGAAAGAGGTTTGCAAAGACTAAACCAAGCTTAACAAGTAAACACCACAGTGAGCAGTAACATAGGGTTGTTTGTGCATCATAAAATAAAGCATTTACAATCCTTCCCAGGTTTTATAGCACACTTTGAGGCATGTGTACTAAAATATGATTGGTTGCTTGAAGCCATAAAGTCCCCAAGATTCTTATTGCAGTTGTAATTAACCCTCAGCCCCCAAAGAGAAGGGAAGCTTTGCCTTACACAGTTAAGTTTCTTGCCATAGAAAACTTACATTCTGTACATGTGGCAGAAGGAAGCTGTGCAGAGGCCTCTGGAGAAGCGAAGATTCCTGTCTATGCCTTTAAATGGATAGCTTGGAATTTTTTCACCCATGAGGGGGTTTTCTGGCTTAGTATTCTTAAAGGGAGGGGGGGAAGTGGGAAGAGAAGTTTTGCAAGATACTAGAATAAGGTTTTATTGGGTGTGGAGGAGATTTATGAGGCATAGAATAAGAAGGGAACCCCTGGATTGGGAGAGAAGGGAAACCAGAAGGAACTGGATCATCCCAAATCCAAGGCCGAATTGTGGATAGTGTCCACACCTCCCCCTGTTGATTGGCTTGACAGAGCTTCATTAATTATCCTGGCAATGATATTGGCTTACACACTCAGTTTACACACTAGTGAACCTAAAAGAGGACTGAAATCCTACTCCCCCACTCTGTCTGGATCCACCAACAACATTGTTCACTTATTCTGACTTATCTTCCCCTCGACTCCTTTCAGGCATTCGCATATCACTAGTGGTGGGTAATTGTTTGATTTATGGCAAAATATTATCCCACTGTCATTTGATGTAATGAGATCATTCCCAAGTTTGCTCTACTTCTGCCTTCTGAGTACGTGTCATCGTTAAACTATGCAGTTGGCAATCCATACTATCCACAAAACAGAAAGAAGCTCCCCTTCTAGTTTCTTCCATCTCAAGCTCCCCTGAGCTCTGTAAACTCAGCTATGATGCTCGCTTCCTAGATTTTAAATCCTTCAATGTTGCTTTTGGTTTTCATCAAATACTAAACAGGATAAGTTTTGGAACAGTCAAGAATGCATTTTTAAAAAATGATTGTGAAGATTTAAGGGTTTCGGATACTTAAGAACTTCAGCAGATCAATATCCTTGTTTGTTTTTTAAATTATTTTTGAGAAGGTATCTTCATCATAGCACTAAAAGCCTTTATATGTCTAGTCCCCTTCAGGGACAGGAATTCATGGCTCTTTGAGTACCTGGAGTTTACATTTATTCAAACAGAGCAGTGTCTAGTCACAATTTGAAATATTTATCTTATAACTAAAATTTATTATCAAATGTTTATTTAAAGAAAATTAAATTTCATAATTCTTTATCCTGCTACCCAAGGATTGGATATTTTATGCATGAAGGAAGAATTTGAGGAAGACAACATGAAATGATTGAGCTGAGGCCACTTACTAACTGAAACATCTGGAAGAGAAATTTTAAAAATCCTATTCATCAACACTATGTTTGCAAATATCCAGATGTTTGGAATCATATAGATAAGACATCTGGATGCTTGACACAGTTTTTCCCTTTACATTCCCAATATTGAAGCCAATAAGTGACCTCACACAAGTTATCCAGTTTTGGTCTGCTTCATCTTTAGATGATTATTGTGTATACCTATAGTGCCTGGTTTCTCAAAATCAGTTGTAATGAGGAATTCAAAATTATAGTTTTATACATAAAAATAATAATAGTTACTATCTACTTTTTTCCAAAATTCATCTTCTATAGGAAGTATTTCTCAGTCCCAACTACTAGCCTTCCTCTGTGAGACTTCCTTATCTACTCTGAATTCATCTTCTTGTACATTTCTAGTTGTTTTCATGTTATTATCTCCATTAAAATGTGTGCTCCTTCCTTGTTGTGAATTTATACAACCATTGTGAAGAACAATTTGGAACTATGCCCAAAGGGCTATCAAACTGTCCTGTGATCCAGCAGTGTCTTTATTGGGTCTGTATCCCAAAGAGATCATTTAAAAGGGAAAAGGACCCACATGTGCAAAAAATATTTGTAGCAGCTCTTTTTGTAATGGCAAGGAACTGAAAACTGAGTGGATGTCCATCAGTTGGGGAATGGCTGAATAAGTGATGATAAATGAATAATATGAAATATTATTGTTCTATAAGAAATGATCAGCAGGGTGATTTCAGAAAGGCCTGGAGAAACTGGCATGAACTGATACTAAATGAAGTGAGTACTAACAAGAGAACATTGTACACAACAACAAAAAGATTGTGTGATGGTCAATTTTGATGGACATGGCTCTTTTCAACAATGAGATAATTCAGGCCAATTCCAATGGTCTTGTGATGGAGAGAGCCATCTGAATCTAGAGAGAGGATTGTGGGAACTGAAGTAGATCACAACATAGTATTTTCACCTTTTTTGTTATGGTTTAATTACTTTTTTCTCATTTTTTCCCTTTTTGATCTGGTGTTTTCTTTGCAGTATGATAATTTTGAAAATGTGTATAAACATATTGCATATATTTGGCATATATTGCATTGCTTGTTGTCTGGGGCAGGAAGTGGGGAGAAGGGAGGGAGAAAAACATTTAGAACAGAGAGTATTGAAGAGGTGAATGTTAGAAACTATCTTTGCATGTATTTTGAAAATAAAAGGCTATTATTAAAAATTAAATAAAATGTGAGCTACCTGAGGTCAGAAGCTGTTTTTGCTTCTCTTTCTTTTTGAAATGCTTAAACCAATATCAGATAAATAATAATCATTAGTATATAAAACTTACTGATTGATTGGCTGACTTCTTATATTTTCAAACTTATAGGCAAAAAAATGAGACCTTTCTTTTGTTAGTCTATCTTGTTCTGCCTAGGGTATTATTTAACACTTATTCTGAAGCCCAGTTTGGGTTTAAATTTTTTCTAGATTTGTTAAATCTTGGCTCACTTGACCTTAAATTTAAATAGATTAGAAACTGAACCTTTGAAAACATTTACACTATTGAGAAGGATTGGTAACAGGAAGAATTACTTGAAGCCTTTTAGATTCACATGATCTGCAGCAGAGAAAGATATAGTGGACCCAACCTACCATGTATAACTCATATTCAAGGGCCATTTGAGCATAGTTCAGTTTGGGGCACCATGTTTTAGGAAAGCTATTGTTAATCTGAAGAACTTCTAGAGCAGGATTCTAAAAGACTTAGAGACTGTGCTACATAAACATCAATTCAAGAAACTGGTGATGTTTAGCTTGAAGAAAAGATGAAAAAGAAAAGAAAGGCTAGCTGCCTTCAAGTATTTAAGAGATGTCATATAGGAAAGCTCCTGAATTTGTTCTCCTTGTTCCTACAGGGGAAACAGGAATAAATGGAAATTACGGTTATAGTAACATTAGCTATGTTAAGATGTTAGGATGAAGGGGCAGCTAGGTGGCACGGTGAAGAGAGGACCAGCCCTGAAGTCAGGAGGACCTAAGTTTAAATCTGGCTTCAGACACTTAATACTTCCTAGCTGTGTGACCCTGGGCAAGTCACTTAACCCCAATTGCCTCAGCAAAAAAAAAAAAAAAAAATGTTAGGATGGATGACCACAAATTGGACATTGAAAAGTGATTCTTGATCAAATATAGGTTTGACTAGATGGACTCTGTCCAAAACATATTCCGGTTCTGAGATTCTATAGGATTATTGTTCTGAGGTTGCCTGTTGCCAAAGCAATTTCTGTGATATATTGAATTAATATATTTGCACCAAGTCACTTACTATGGAGAACCCCATACTGTATCAAAGACTATTGCACAGTCCTTGGTATAGGAAGACAGCTTGTGGGGAACAAACAGGTGTCAATCTATTGGAGCTAAAAAAACAGGTGATCTAATCAGTCCATGACACTATCCTTCTCTCCACTTCCTCCCCCATACAAACACTACAAAGCAGGTAGAACTGCTCTTTTGCCTTTACACACACACACACACACACACACACACACACACACACACTTGATGTCATCAAAATGAAAATGAAAGAAGCATATAGCATGATTTCTTTTGGACAAAAAAAAAGGAAACCCTTAAGGATAAATAGTCTTTGGCCCTGTACTTCTCTGAGAGCCATCCTGCCCACAACTCACTGAGTCTGGGAAGTCTGGCTATAGTGAATCATTGTTGGTATCCTATTATGCTGTAGCAAAGTATTGTCCAGGGATTGAAAACTCAAGATGCTCAACTAAGTTGTTCCAAAAGTTTGGTTCAGTTCAAACTAGAAATTCAAAGTGGAACCCCTGGTTTCTGAAGCTGATACTCCCTCTGCAAGAGAATGCAGAATATCTCATAGCTATTATCTGAAGCCCAGCATGAAGAATAACACCGCCTTCCCTTGCTGATTCCTCAGCCTTCCTCTGACCCTACTGTGATCCCCTCTTTAGATGTGGCACACACAGCTATATCATATTTATAAGCTGTCTAATGCCTTCTTGATCCTATCAGATATTTTGCATGGTTATGAGAAGTTTTTTACAGAAAAGCTGAAAGCAGCTTTTAATTTTCATGAGTTAGATCATGGCTCAAGATTCTAGAGAAAAAAGAAAAAGTCCAGCTGCCTATGTAGCCTACAAATCCCGTGGCATAATGGGGGTTGGTGGAGAAAGGAGAGAGAGAGAGAGAGAGAGAGAGAGAGAGAGAGAGAGAGAGAGAGAGAGAGAGAGAAGAGAGAGAGAGAGAGAGAGAGAAGGTGGGAGGAAGGGAGGGAGACAGAAACAGACAGAGACAGACAAAGATAGATAGTGAAGTAAGAAAGAGACAGAAAATAAAAGAAAGATAGACAGAAATAGAAACAGACAGACAGAGGCAAATGGACAGAGACAGAAAAGAGAGACAAAGATAGAGAGAAGAGAATGAAAGTGAGAAAGAGACAAAGACAGAGTGAGAGACAGACAAAGGCAAAGAGAGACAGAGCGAGAAAGAGAGAGAGAGAGAGAGAGAGAGAGAGAGAGAGAGAGAGAGAGAGAGAGAAATATATTCTGTTTCTGTAGAGCAAGGCTTCTTAAAGTTTTTCTACTTGTAACCTCTTTTCGCCCAAAAATTTTTGACTTGATCTTGGGTATAAAGGCATATAAAATAGATATTCAAATCAAACATTTTCTAATAATAAATCATAATTTTGTGACCCTCCACATTCAATTAGAAGACCCCATATGGGATCATGACCCACAGTTTAAGAAACTGGTCTCTAGAGAATGTGTCCTACCCAAATCACTGCCATAATACCAATGTTTCCCCATTCATTGCCTGCCAATATCAGGTTCAAAAATTTCAATATGCATCAAGTCTCTCCTATTAGCTGTCCTCAATCTACTTTCTATTTCTCACCACCTCTCACCCCCATGCCATACCCCAATGAAACAGTAATTATTTGCAGTTTTCCAGTACATACTTCATACTTTCCTGCTTCTGGGTCTTTCCTTATGCTATTGTCTTATGGAATGTCTTCTCATTACTTTCTCCCTGTCTTCATCTTTCTAAATCCTAGGTATTCTCATTATACTCTTATGATATTTAATAATGTGATGCATTGATCTTAAATTGGTATTGCACTGATCTTGTGATTTCAAATATTTCAACCATTTTAGTTATGAGATTTTTCTTCACTATTATCTTTTGATTGGGTCAAGAACTTTTCTAGGTACGAGGGATTCAAAGACAAAAAGAAATGATTCCCTATTTTATTTTGTTTGCTCTTTTCTTATGAAATTTTTGCAATCTGCCTTCTATTATGTCTATTTATAATCATGTCTTAAATACTTTTTTTAGACTATATGATCCTTGAGGTGAAGAGCTATTTCAGTTTTCTTTATATTTGGATTTCAAAGCACTTGATATGGTACTTTAAACAAATGTAAAAAAAAAAGTTTTTGAATTGGTCATCTTGAGGAAAATTCTAGTGTGCTAATTCTCCATAGCTCTAATATATTATATAGGTCCTTGGGAGCTGCCTAAGACACACAGTGTTCAATCATTTTGCCATAGGTCAGACATTGAATAAATGTTTAGGCAGAATTTGAATTTAGATCTTCCTGACTCTAAAGTAGTTGGAATTAATATTTGTTGAATGCTTGGTTCAATGGGAGTTGGGGTTATTGGCCTTCAGCATCCCCTCTAGTTTTAAATCTATGATGCTAGTTTTATAAGAAATGTATGTAAAGAGTAACCATAAAATCCAAAATCATTGTTTATGCACTGATTTAATTTTATTCAAATTAAATTTATTCAAATCTCTGGGATAGGTGATAATGTTCTAAATCCAATGCTCATTTTAAAAAAATACTACAAAGAGAAAGACCAAAAATTGTGTTAAAATATCTTTAGTAAAGGGGGCTAAATCATATGAATATAAATGAAGACAATTTAGAACTTTACTGATTATTAAAATTTAAAATTTTTCAGGCTTGGCAAAAATCTAGTCTGTGCTTTCCCTAATAGTTTTTATCTCACTTTGTACTCCTCTTAATAATGTTTTCTCAGGACTACCAAATTACCAAAAAAAAAATAAAAATAAAAATAATTCTTCTGATATTTAATAATGTGATGCATTGATCTTAACTTGATATTGCATTGATCTTGCAATTTCCATTCAAATATTTCAACCATCTTAGTTATGAGATTTTTCTCCACTGTTATCTTTTGATTTGGGTCAAAAACTTTAGTAGGTATTAGGGATTCAAAGACAAAAGAAATGATTTCCTGCCTTCAAAAAAACTATATTCTACTGTGGATGAAGGAAGGGGCAAGTCAGGAACATTCATACAGATAACTATAAGCAAAATATATTCAAAGAAATTTCAGTGGCAAAAGAATGAGTATGTGTGTGGGAATCCAAAGGGGTCTTCTGGACTCTTTAGGACTCTTTGAAAAATAGATTCCTGGACAGCTAGATGGTTCAGTGGATAGAGCACCAGGACTGAAGTCAGGAAAACCTGAGTTCAAATCTGTCCTCAGACACTTAACACTTCCTAATTGCCTCACTTAGCCCCTGTTGCCTCAGAAGAGAAAGAAAGAAAGAAAGAAAGAAAGAAAGAAAGAAAGAAAGAAAGAAAGAAAGAAAGAAAGAAAGAAAGAAAGAAAGAAAGAAAGAAAGAAAGAAAGAAAGAAAAAAAGAAAGATTCCTATTAGAATATCAAAAGGTTTGCCTGAATAACAATTGTCCCAATAGTAATCCTATATTTGTTTCCCCTTGCAGGAAGAACTAAAGGTACTCTCTGAGTACTTTATTTGGGTCCAGATCTATCTATGGGCTTCTTTACATACTTTTCATCTTCTACCTTTGCTAAATATAGACTGAAATAAATTCTCATAGCTAGAAAAAAAAAGAAAAAGAATTTCCTATATCAAGAGGCACCTCTTGCTTTAAAAGTAATTAAGAGTATTATAAGGTGGAGGCAAAAGGATACCATTCCAGGAATGGACTTGTGCAAAGTCGTGGAACTGAGAGATTCTAGTTTGAATCACATGAAGGGGAGTAAGGTACAATTAGTCTGGAAAGATAAGTTGAAACCAAGTTGTCAAGTGCTGTAAATGTCAAATGGAAGAAAATGATATAGTATGCTGCAGATAATAGGAAGTTGCTGAAACTTCTTGGGCAGAAAAGATACATAGTTAGACCTGTACTATATAGGAATATCAGTCCAGCAACTGTATGTAAGTTGGACTGAATAGAGAAGAGACTATAGTCAGGGAGTCCAATTCATAGGTGATTGCAGCAGTACCAGGTAAGAAATGATGAGTATCTGAATTACAGTGGTTGTTATGTGAGTGGAGATAAGATAATATATGCACATACAAACATATACACACACATATACCTGTGTGTATATATATATGTATGTATGTGTATGTATGTCTATATGTATATGTATGTATATATAGATGCATGTAATCATACATATACTTGTGTATATATGCATGTATCTATGTGTCTATATATACATATACAACCAGTAGGTAGATGTACATATAGATATACATATAGATAGATACACACATATAAATATAGATGGATATATACAAACAGGCATATGTCCATATACATCATGCACATATGTATTCACACATAAATATATGTATATTTTGTGTTTATGTATGTATATATCCACACAAATGGTGAAGATTATCGTTCAACAGAAGGAGGAGAATTTACCAACTTTATTTCTCAACTAACAACTCTTTCTTTGGTTTTTAACTCTCCATCTTTTGTCCAAAATGATTTAATTATCAAGTGTTTATCTGATTATTTTTTACTGTGCTATTAGCTTAAACTTCCAAAGATGGGATGCTGATATTGACTTATTTATAAATTTTTCACAGTGATACAGGTTGTTTCTGTCAGTCTGGTTTCTTAAGCATTAGAAATACAAAGGACAAAATGAAACAAAAAGTCAGCAACTTTTTAGAATTAGAGGTACAGAGTTTCCACTTGAAGGATTGCTCTGATACAAAGCTGGAAAATTTATGTAGTTTCTACCAGTAGTATTGCCTTTCTAGTGTAATAGAAGTCTAGATTCTTCTTGGTCATTAAGAAGAGAAATGGCTACCATTTTGGCTATAGTCCATTTTGACTGGGATCCAAATGTGTCCTGCTATAAGAAAAACTATCCTATACTTTAAGGAAAAATTTTTCATTCACAGGAATTTTTAATTTACCAAAAAATACTTGACAATACAGTTATTTTAATGACAAAAGTAAGTATAAATTATATATATATATATATTTTAAAAGTTTTATCTCTTAGTTTGAGATCACCTTTATTTCCCTATATCTATACTTTCTCTCATCCAAAAATTCATCCCTTATAACAAATAATTTTTTAAAAGAGGGAAAAATAAAAATGAACTTTAGCAAAACTAACCAAAACATGAACCAAATCTAATAGTTTATTCAGTGACCTCCAAATCACAGTTCCTCACTTCTACAAAGGGGCTAATTCAAGAAGAGGAAAGCTAACAGAGGAGACTGAGTGATAGGTTGTTTGTGTTTTGTTTCTTTTCTATTCTTTTGGAAAACATTGTTGTCCCCAATCCCAGGTGTATATACAGTCCATTTGAGATTTATCTACTTTTCCTCATTAAAAATCCCTTCCACATATCTGGGTTTGGAAATGAGCCAATAGCTAAATTCATGCTGTTGTTTAAATAATAAATGGCTAGGTCTGTTTCCTCCCAGAGATTTTCCATTTTCACAAAATTACCTTTAATCTAGAAAAATGAGGCATTTGAGGTAGAGTGCCTGGGCCCTACAGGTGAATGACTAGGGAGTAGGACATAGCCAATGTACAGGTAACATAAAGGGTTGCAGTCAGAACTGACAACCCAATGTGCAACATGTGCCACTTACCTCCTTTGCTTTTTTTTTTTGGTGAGGCATTTGGGGTTAAGTGACTTGCCCAAGGTCACACAGCTAGGCAGTGTTAAGTATCTGAGGTTGGATTTGAACTCAGGTCCTCCTGACTTCTGGGCTGGTGCTTTATCCACTGCACCACCTAGCTGCCCCGCTCTTTTGCTTTTTAAAAGCTGGCTAGATTAACTTTTTTTTTGGTTTTCCCCCATCTCTAGAATGTTCTCCTCCTAAATTATAAATGTTGAAGGAGACAAGGGAAAATTGAGACACTAATGCATTGGTGGAGTTGTGAACTAATCTAACTATTCTGGAGAGCAAATTGAAATTTTGCCCAAAAGACAATTAAACTATGTATACCCTTTGATCCAGCAATAACACTATATTTTTTTTAAATGAAAATGACCTGCTTGTACAAAAATATGTATAACATCTCTTTTTGGAGTGGCAAAGAGTTGGAAATTGAGGGATGCCCAGCAATTGGGGAATGACTGAACAAGTTGTGATATATGACTGCAATGGAATACTATTGAGCTATATGAAATGATGTGTCGTCAGATTTTAGAGAAACCTGGAAAGGCTTCTTTCTGAACTGAAATGAAATGAACTAAACAGAACTAAAGCAAAGGGAATAAAATGAGAAGAACATTTTACATAGTAATATTGACATTGCATGATAATCAACTATGAACGACCTAGCTATTTTCAGTGATATAATGATCCAAGAAAATTCAAAGAAACTTGTGATGAAAAATAAGCTCTGCCTCCAGAGAAAAAAATTGGCTGCAGTTTGAATGTAGTTGGAAGTCTATTTTCATTTTGTTTTTTAATTTTTTTTTGCAACATGACTTAATATGGAAATGTTTACATGATTCCATACATATAGAACTTAAATCAATTTGCTTACTGTCTTGGGAGGAGGAGAGTAAATGAGGAAGGGAAAAAATTTGGAATTCAATTTGTTTTTAAAAATGAATGCTAAAAAGTGTCTTTACATGTAATTTTAAAATATAAAATAATATCTTTTTTTAAGGGAATGCTCTCTTTACTCTACTATGATTGCTGACTTCTCTGGCTTTGTAGTTAACTTAGGCTAGAGATCCCTTTCTCATGGTCCCTTGGTGTAACAGTAGATTGAGTACTGGGCCTTTGGAAGACCCAAATTCAGATTTAGCTTTTGACAATTATTAGCTGTATGACCTTGGCTAATTATTTAATTTCTGTTTGCTTCAATATCTTCAAATGGAAAATGGAGGTACTAATATCATTGACCTCCCAGAGTTGTCATGAAGATCAAATGAAATAACATTTGTAAAGCAATTAGCATAGTTCCTGACATGCAGTAGATGTTATATAAATTTATTATTTTTATCATTATTAAACAAAGGAGTATAATTAGATGACTTCCATAATCACTATAAGTTCTAAATTATATGATCCTAATGTAAGGTCAGAGACAAGATTCAAAACTAGGACTTCTTAAATTTTAAACACTATAGAACACTACTACTCAACTCTAGTGAAATGTATATTCTCTAGTTAGGCTGGAACACTGTATTATATTTTATTTCTGACATCCTCAGAAAATATAGTACTACAAACTTCCATCAATAATTATAACATTCAAATAAAGTTATCTATTGAAAATGAAAAGATTCTTAATATGTTAAAATAGAAATTTATAGTCTATGGAAAAACTTATCTAAGCACTTAAAAGTTATTAACTTTCTTTTAGTATTCTGAATTCATGGTTTTATCACTCTCCATAATTAAGTCCATGAATTATAAGGTCACTGGAGAACACTATGGTCATAAAAGCTACTAGCATTAGGGGTAGGAACTATTGTCTAAATCCACAACAATGTTAATTTCTCCTGAGAATCCATTTCAAGAAGCCCCTTTTGTTCTTCAATTTACCACTTGTATTCTTAATCCCTTATTCAAAGAATGAAATCTTTAAAAAAAAATTTTAAATGTTCAATATGTACAATTCTTCTATACATATTTACACAATTATCATACTGCACACATACACAAAATCACATCAAAAGGGGAAAACTGAGAGAGAAGACAAAAAGCAAGTAAATAACAGCAAAAAAATGAAAATACTATGTTGTGATCTACCTTCAGTCCCCATAGTCCTTTCTCTGGATGCATATGGCTCTTTCTATGACAAGTCCATTGGAACTGGCCTGAGTTACCTCCCTGTCCATCAGAATTGATCATCTTGTTGCTATGTACAATGTTCTCTTGGTTCTCTCATTTCACGTAGCCTCAGTTAATGTAAGTCTCTCCAGGCCTTTCTGAAATCATCCTGATAATCATTTCTCATAGAACAATAATAAAGAATGGAATTTATTTCAGAATTAAATAAATGAGCATATTTTAAAGTCAAAAATTCTTGCTTCAAAGATCCCTGAACATTTGTAGCCTTCCTTGGACTCCAGGCTTGCCCACAATAAACAGATTTAGCAGCTTGATAACTTAGAAATGAAAATCATCTTCACAAGAAAACACTTTGCACTCCTTGAATTGCATCATTGTAAATTTTCTGTGATACTGATGTGTGTAGCTATTGGAATTCAGTGCTTACAGATGGATTGAAATAAACTTGATTGAAATGTTCCTCCATTGTGAAAATAATACTTGAATAAGGAATACATTAAACCATTATTTATTATTATTATTATCTTAGTAAGAATTAGTTTAGTCAGACCCTGAGATAATGGAATAAAAGAATGATAAGTTTTTACAGAGGAAGAAAAAGAAGCATAGGAAAAACATGTCTTCTTAATCTTTTTTGGATCAGGGATCCCTTTGGCAGCCTAGCAAAACCTATAGATTGTTCCCAGGATAATGTTAATTCATAAAATAAAATACATACCATTATGAGGGGAGCCAAAATCATTGAAATCAAGTTCACTGATCCTTGATTAAGAATCCCTGGTTCTGCTGAGGCACTTAACTTCTCTTAAAAAGTAAATTCTTATTGGAAACTAGATTAGGTCAAGGATTCATAAATACAGCTAGAATGGGGCCTCAGAGGTCACCTAATCCTGCCACTTCACTTAAAGACAATGAAACTAAGGCCCAGAAATTTTAAATGACTTGGCCAAAATCACATATAAAACAAATGGCAGAGATGGGGCAGTGACCAAGTCCCCTGAATCAAAATCCAGCCTTCTTTCCACTATACAATTCCAAATTCCTGGACACTGGCTCCAAAGACCAGGGATGAAAGGAGACAAGGGAGGAAAGGATGGTCAAAAGAAAGGGAGCACTGAAAATAATATTCACCTACTTCCCAATTTCCCTTGAACTGACTTTGGCCATATCACTAAGTCAAATCAGACTTAGCCTCTTTATAAATCACTCCACTTAGGGGGTTGGGTAGTTACTCATGTAAGGTCTGACTAAAAATTCTACTGGACTCATTATAAGAGGAAAGGCAGATAAAGAAAAGATCAGGGACCTTCTCATTTACACTAATGTTTCTTCCATCCCTCTCAACAATTACTGATATTTTCAGAGGGGGTTACTTCTCTAGGTCACCAAATTCTATTTGCCAGGAACCCAGAGTTTAAAAAAACAGATAGGGAATAAAAGATTTACATGTGGTAACCTTTTGTCGCAGAGGGAGAAAGAACCTGGTACCTCCACCTACACATCAGCCAGATAAAGTTAAATTCCAGAAACTCATGTCATGAAAGTTACTTTGATTTGAGAACCAGATCTAATGAATTAGTTCATAGTTGGGCCCAGAAAGGAGAGAGGGATGATGTTTAGAATGTTGGTGTCAGAATTCTTGAGTATAGAATTGATTACTCATCAACATCCTACAGGAAAGCAATCCTTAAACATCTGAAGTTTCCAATGGCCAAAAAAAAACACCCTTAGAATGGGCTAATTTTTCATCCTTATGTAAGTAGACCTTTTACTATCATCTTCATAGTCTCCTCTCCCCAAAAATTCTCCACAGAAAGTTTTGAGAAGGGAATTAAAAGAGTAAAGTGAAATATAAGAAGAATAGTGTGTTACCTCCAGTCTCCAAAAAATATTGAAAATCATTGTAGCAGCCTCTACTTACCAATTTCTATAAGAACTACACAATGTATACACATGACCTGAAAGTGTTCTGCTATGAATATATACACAACTCATTACTCACTGCCTCCTTCTCTTCCCATTCAGAGGCATACAGGAACCAAGCTATTCTCAAACAACTGTTCTGTTGCCAGGCATAGATATCTGCCTATTCGAATATCTCTATCTAGGTACCTCCCTAAGAAGACTATAAATGTTGTTCTTCCTCCTTTTTTTGTTTTTCAATCTTTCATTACTAAATCTCAAATAATTTCATCTTTGGAATTTTTTCTCTCTGATATATACATCTTCCTTAACACCTTTCCTCTCATTTTCCCTGAATCTCTTGCCCAGTTACCTCCAGAAAATTTTTCCTTTCTTTCTTTCCTTTCTCCATTCCATATGTAAGTCAAAAAAGATGACCCTATTCATGACTGATGATTGTATGAAGCATACTAGTGATTCAGTTTTGTCAAGAAAAAGGAGAGACAGAAAATGTTTTCCCTCCATTTAATTTTTATTTCTTCTTGAGTTTAAACAGCAAAACAAAATGTGCAATGAGAAACTTTACATTTCTATTATCTAGGACAAAAGTATCAACCTTGCAGCCCACTGGCTCCAAATGGCTGGCCAAATTCCACAATGTGATCAGAAACTACATTAAAATGTAATTGGGAATTTTTTTACTAACTAAATATAGTTAAGATATATCATAGATAATTTACATTTGTCTTTTCCAAAGTCAATATGCAACACCCAGGGACACATTTCTATTTAAGTCTAACTCAACTGATGTAGAAAATTACTTTTCTTTTTAGATGTGAAATAAATTCTTCCCATAACTTTAAAAGCTGTCCCATTTATCTGTGATTCCTTCTGGCCTTCCTTTTGTACTCTTATCGTTTGAGGTGGCAGGGGTTGTGGGAGAAAAGGAAATTCTATCCTATCATACTAACCTCCCTCCTATCTACTTCCAATTGAAAAAGAAAAAGAAAACCTTTCTAACAATATACTCAGTCAAAAAAAATAAATCCCTACCATGGCCAAAAATGTATGCCTCATTCTGTATCTTGAGTTCATCATCTCTTTGTCAGAAACTAAGTGACATTTTATTATTGGTCCTCTGGATGGCAGTTGTTCATTAAATTGATCAGAGTTTTTGCAAATTAGGAATTGGTTCTCTCAACCCCTAATGTCCTTGGAATGGCCTGAAATCCTCTTCAAAATTACTGTTAAAAGTTTCTATGTACCTCTTCATTCTCCTCTAATTAAATCCAATTTTCCTCAAGCACTAGCAATCAAGAGAACATTTTTTAAATAATCTCTTATTCAATTGTGTTGTCAATTTTATCTAATTGCTAGATTATTGCCTCTTGTCATTTTTTTCTTGCAACTTTACTATTTCAATGATGATTTCAATATGGTTTTATGTCTACCATGGTACCAAAACCACTGGTACACTAGAAAGAACACTGGGTCTAAAGTCAATGAACTTAAGTAAGTTAAAAAGTTTCTTCACTTCTTTTTGTAATGGCAAAGAAATGGAAATCGAGTGGATACCCATATTAAGAAATGATTGAATAAGTTATAGTATATGAAGGTAATAGAATATTATTATTCTATAAGAAATGATGACCCAGCTGATTTCAGAAAAACCTGGAAAGACTTACATGAACTGATGGTGAGTGAAGTGAATAGAACCAAGAGAGCACTATGCATAGTTACAACAAGATTATGTGACAATCAAACTATGATGGATTTGGCTCTTCTCAACAATTTGTGATTCAAGGCAATCCTAATAGACTTGGGATAGGAAATAACAATTACATCCTGAAAGAGAACTATGAAGACTGAATGTAGAACAAGGCATATTTGTTTGTTTGTTTTTTTCCTTTTCATGGTTTTTTTTCCCTTTTGGTCTGATTTTTCTTGCACAACATCTATATCAGATTGTTGTCTTGGAGATGGGGGATATAAGAAAGGAAGGGAAAAATTTAGAACAAAGTCTTACAAAAATGAATGTTGAAAACCATCTTTACATGTATTTGGGAAAAAAAAACTTTTAAATTTCAAAAAAAATTTACAGATTCCTCATTTGTAAATTTCAAAAAACAAAACAAAGGTTTTTTTTTTTTAAACAAATTCTTCATCTGTAAAATTGGGGTAGAGAGGGAGAAGTAGATAGTCTGTACACAGCTTAAAAAAGACCAAGATCTCCCACCACATCCAAGGCCATCTTCAACTGTCCTAATCTATACCTTGCCACTGGATCCAGATAGCTCTGAAGGAGACTGGTGAGACTGATGATATTGCAAAGCCCTTCCTCACTTAAGGGCAGTTCACTTGCATGATATGGCATCATCTCCCTGTTGTCATGGTAATCTTTGAGAACAAAGAATAAACAACAACAAACCCTTTCCAACTAAAAATATATATCATAATACAATTTATTTAATTTTAAAAATACATTCAAATCTCAAAAAAAGAGATGTCTTATAAATGAACTTTTGGTAAATAATTTGTCTGTAAGCTGGAAACTCCCTAAATTTTCACATAATTGGCTGTTGAAATGGGATAAAAGATTAGAACCACTTCCAAGACACAGGACAAATCTATGGTCTTTCCTCTTAGAAATAGTTTTTCAGGAGCTTCTAGAGGATAGAAACAGTCCAGGTGTGTTGCAGCATCTCTGCTTGCTTCAGATCACAATCCTTTTGGGAATCTGGATAGTCTGACAGCTCACAGGGGATAGTCATAACTCTTCAGCTATGTGTGTTTGTCAACAGCAATCATCCTTCCTTCCTCCTCATTATGAAGTGATGTAAATATGCTTTACCTTATATCATTCAAGTTTATTTCTGTAGACAAGGATAATGGTACTTAGTATTTTAGTAAATTTTCAAGGTTCCTCTTAAACAGAAGTAGTACTAAGAAAAAAAAAAGCCGGAGATAATCATTTTCACTAGAGCAAATGGTCCAAAAAAATGTAATGCACATCACAGGGAAGTTGTGAGAAAAAATACTTTGTAAATCTTAAAATGCTGTGTACATGTAAATTACTATTCTTATCAGGCTGAGACAGTTGGCACCCAAGGGCTACACTGATTTAAAATATAAACTGATTCTTTAATTACTGCTGCCAAATTGAAGAAAAATAGAATATACAAAATCTTGAAAAAGCACTAGAATTGTTAGGACATTACTTAAGTATGAAAATGGTCCTGGAGGATACATGAAGACCTTTGACAAATTAGGAAGCTTACAGAAAATGATGACCAAGATGATGATGGCTTTGAGATCATTTTATACCAGAGTTGCTTGAAATCACTTAGAATGTTTATCTTTGATAAGAGAAAAGCACAGAGCCTGGGAGGAAGGAAAGGGAAGAATGATAGTTGTTTTCATTTAATTTAAATCAAATATTGTGACCCTATAAATTTTTTTCTTCTGCAGGCTAAATTTCTTCAATTGATGCTTTTATGGCATGAGCTCAAAAAACAATCCTCTCCATTCAGATTATTAATTTTTTTTTAAATGAGGCATGTAAAGAACACAGTTCTACCCATCTGATCTGACTAGGGAAGGATATAGTGAGACTATTATTTGCTTATTTCTGGAAATTTTGTCCCTCTTAAAGCCTAAGATTCTGCATATTTTTAAAGCACATTACATTGCTGATGCACACAAAATATAGTGCCCTACATTATAACTTTCCAACTTGAATAACTGAATAAAGAGAAATAATGTAAACCATAGCTAGAAAGATAAACTATAGAGATTTTCAAGTGCTTGGCCAAAGAATTGATATTTTATCTTAGGGACAATGGCTTCTTATGAAACTTATTAGCATTAGGAGATACTTTTGGCTTTGTTCAACTTGATTGTCTTCCTCCTACATGGAGGTGAGCATCTCAAATGGAATTTTTATTTGAAATGCAACCTCTGGAATTAAGTCAAGAAATGTTTCATACTTTAATTGCTGGGCTCTTTTATTGGATCCAATGAGTTTGAAAGGAGAAATTGTTTGAAATTAAAATTATTGTAGCTCCATTCAAAGACATGTTTATAAGGGAGGTAAATCACTTTAGCAAAACAAAAGCAAAAAAAAAAAAAAAGTCCTATTTCACCCTTCAGCCATCCTCAAAGCAGAATACTTTTTAAAAAATAATCAGGAAACATAAGGTCCTAGACCTTACTGATGATCATCAACCACACCTTTCATTACCAGTTGACAATACAAGTCAACAACAAATGATTACCATTACAGATAGCTATGACCCTGTCTGGAGTTTGTTATTATCATGGTTCTCAGTTGACTATACACATACATATATGTGTATGTTTTATAAATAAAATGTACACATTGCATACATGTATATATACATACATATATATGATATTACAATAATACACAGAGAATTCCTTGTATATGATTCTTACTTCATTCATTTCAAAAACATTTTTGAGTATATACTTATGCACAAAAGGACTATGGGAAAAATATAATCTTCACAATCCACTAAAGGAGAACCTACAACAGAAGTATAAAAGGATAAGGTCTGAATCTGTGATTTCATTGTGTAGGGAACTCCCAGGTGAGGAAAATCCCTCTACCAATGCAGGCCAGCACTTTCTCTGAGGTCTGTCATCTTTTAAAAATATTTATTTTGAAAATTGCATTTCAATATAACCAGCTTTTTTGTGACCTTATACATCATATTTTATTTAAAACATGATTCTAAGCAGAATTTCATGGGCTTAATCAGGCTACCAAAGGAGTACATGACACAGAGAGAAGTTAAGTGACTTACCCTGCCTTGAAGGCAAAACCTGAATCCACGTTTTCCTACTTCCAGAGCCAGTTCTCGATTCACTGCACCACACTGTCTTTTGGCAGAGTTACAAAGGCTAGATTATAAGAAAGAGAGTGAGAGAGAGACAGATTGAAACAGAGGGATAGCGACAGAAAAAAAAAAGGAGAGAAGGGAGTTTGAGAAAGGGAGGAAAGGGAAATGAAATGTAAGGAGGGAGAGGAGGATAAAGGGAGGCAATGAGACAGAGACAAGAATGAAGGTTTTCTCCCCCCAAGTGTTAGAGTCCTAGAGGATGTTTAGAGAATAGTCTTATACAAGTTAAAGTACAATGCGACCAATTAGAGTTTAGATGTATGAGATGCATTTATACTTTAATGAATCTGGGATCTCCATCGTTGGGGGTACTATTGGATATTAATAGCAGCTCTACCACTTTCACAGACATGTTAAAAAGATTTTTCCAAAGATAGAGACATTAAGTAAAAAATAGCCCATGGATCTTTTTTTGGAGCCTTATTGAACAACAAAGTCCAAACACAATGTATGGTTCACTCATGCATGTGACGGCCTCTAGGAAAGTTTCTTCCCCACTATATAATAATAATAATACTTCAGTCATTTAGATGCAGTCATGCATTTAGTAGGCAAGAGTATCCTTGAAATAAATAGCTACTGTCTTTGTATATTGATGCTCTTTGGCTAGCATTTCCTGAACTGTACAATGTGCTCTCCATCATGAAAGCCTGTCATTTCAATCCATTATCAGATTCTCTAATTCCAAAACAATGCTTTCAAAATATTGAATTTTGTTATTATAAATAATATTAATATCAGCATTAAGAAACCTCTGCTGTATCTCAAACAGCAAAAGAAATGCATTTGACACTTTCTTCCTAGTCAGTTTTTCTTTTGACCTAAAAATTTAATGAATTATAAAGAGGAATTAAACCAAATGGAAAAAAGAAAGGGTAAAATGAAAGGAAGTGTTGCCGCATCACAAATCAATAGGACTTTGCATTCAAAGATAAGATAGTAAAAGATACTTAGATTCAAGTTGACCATTTAACCGAAGCAGTCAAGGTCATGGTCAAATAAATTCAGTGTATTGCAAAAAGATGAACAATGATCAAACAATGTCTCCAATCCCCCCCCCCCAAAACACACACACACACACACACACACACACACACACACACACACACACAAAGGGTAAAGCCCACCCTGCCTATCACACTCAGAGCATGTCAATTTCATATAAAAGTCTAACCTTATCATTGGTAATAATGAGACTATTAGTTAAGAAAACTTTCTAAATATAAAGTTGAAAAGGTGGTTGGTGGTCTCTATTTCCTTTACTTCAAGAGAGGAAAAAATATTTCATACAGGAGGAATGGAGAACCAGAGAGAAGAAATGGCTCACTGTGACATACGATCAAAAGTCCAAAATGTCAAACTTTTTTATTTTTCAGTAGAACTAAAAAATCTGGATTACATAAGGGACTAACTGAAAAAAATGCAAACCAAGTAAAATAATAGATATATTTTATCTTCTCTTTATTTTTACATACATAGAATTTTTTTCTTTACAGATGCAATAATACTCATTATGTATATTGCTCTTTGGAAGTTACTCTCAATTCTTGAAGTCTGAGGCAGTGAAGATCAGGTTAAGAGAGATTCTCCCAAGTTGGAAAAGCTTTCAGTATGTCTACCACTTAAGGACCAACATCAATAAATATGGAGAGATTCATAAGCAAAAGATTGACATTGAGACTGAATTTCTAGCCAAGGCAATCCATGATACAGGCAATTGTTTGTTTGTTTGATTTGTTTTTCTGACCTTTAATCCTGCATGAACACCTTTTATTTTTGCAGTATCAATAGCAGAAAAGAGGGCTGGATTCTTGAAGATCTTAGACAGTCTACAAAAATAAACATAAAAAAGTTAATACTTTTAATGTGTTATCTTTGCTCAATGACTGATAAGTTTCTTTACTTTGGAAAGAACAAAACCACAATCATATTGATATTCTTTTATTGATAAAACTAGGACAAAACAAAGAAAGATTAGCTAACTGGAAGGATGATTCACAGGTTACTGTGAGAAACAAATGAAGTAGTTACTGAAGTGGGATGAATGTTGTTCCCCAATGTAAAAAGAAACATCATTTCATGAGATACTTAATCATTTTGACTTGCCATATTAGTGATGAGAATGTGCAACTAGAAGAGGATTATAATTTATTTAACAGTATCTGTTGTAGATGATGAAGAGGAAGGAAAACTCTATGAAGACATTTCAAACCAAGTCTATATATAAAGTGATGATGTGTGACCAGAATAGGAAGTGGCAGGCTATGTAGTGGAGTTAGAAATAAAAGATGGGCACCCAAGTGTGATATTGATATTTAGGATATATTAAAACAGTCCTACAACTTGAAGGGTATGTCCTTTATATGGACATGAATAATACTGGATAAACACACAGAAAGATATGATCTACACTGGTATAGGAAACCCAGATGGAAGACTCTGGGACCAAGTAGAGAAGGAATGTACTAAAGCCAGCTTAAACCGGCTCATAAGAGCTAGTTGTTAAATTTTCAGGTAAGTATAACCCTATTGGAAATTGACAAGCATTACAAACCAGAATTTAATTTATTGTTTTATTGAATTCTATACTTTAAAAAATAATTTAAAAGTGATATTATTAACATAATATAATATAATATTAATAATAAAATAATTATTATTTAGTTAATATAGTATAAATTATAATTAATAATGTGAATAATATATTACTTAATATGATAAAATAATAATATGTAATTAATATATAATGCAAATATAAATTAGGTAAATAATATAAATTAATAATATAATAACAAAATAAATTAAGCTTTACAATGTCGTGCCTGGATTTTTCTTGGAGAGCCACTTGTTAAAAATTTACCAGTACATCCGTGCACCATATTGGCATATAGTTATTTATCCATGATTTGTGATGAAATTCTTACCCTCCATCCAAACTTTAGGAGGCATGTCTTTTCACTGTTCAAACAAATCATTTACTCATACACTAAACCAATATTTATGGTGCAATTTAAAGGAGTAGCCATGAATAAACTGAATTCCGGAAAGATGGATGGAATAAGCCCTTATAACAGAGATGAAGGTAACTGAAATCACAGTCACCAGCGAGGGAGGAAAAGTATTTAACATTAATAGATCTACAGTAAAAAGTGAGACTTGAAGTCTATGCTTATGTCTTCTCTCTATCTCAAGAGCATAATGTTATAGATAAGACTATTTCTAGTTCTTGTGTTGAATATTCAGCATATTCATTTATCTTGTAAAGCCCAAACAGGTGGGTAATTTTCCTTCCATGAATCATGAAGGAACTAGCTAAGTTCTTGACTATTTATTTTTTTTGGAATAAGAATTTTTCTGCCTGTTAAGTCACAACAGCCAGTTTAAGAAAAGAAAAGCAAACTTCAATAAATCTATTAATTTTTAAAATTAATCATTAGTAAATATTATTATGAACTTATTATATGCTAGGCACTGTGCTGGACATTGACAATTTAAATACAAATAATGAAACTATGTACACACACACACACACACACACACATATATATACACATACACATACATATATACATATGTAAGGAATTTGCATTCTAATAGGTAAAATAATTACATGTAAAATATATACAGAATAAATATAGTTAATAAATACAAATATTACAAAGCAATTAAGTATGAAGTATTATACAAGAGAGAACACTAGTACAAACATTTTATGAATGATACTCAAGCTATATCCTAAAAGAAGAGAGGGACTATATGAGACAGAGAAAAGGAGAGAGTATGTTCCAGGCATGTAAGATGGGAAGTACAAAGTTTTATATAAATATTGAAGGAATAGAGGTGAGAAGGAAATAATTTTCACTCAAACTTCACTTATACCAAAATTGGTAAGAAAAAGGCAGAACACATGGAAACACACACACACACACACACACACACACACACACACACACACAGACTTTGGCATAAAAGTACCTTCAATTCAACAGAGATGTAATAGGAAGAAGGAGAAGAAGAGCATAAAAGGGATGATATATTCAGGAAGGGATTAGTCAAAAATAATACAAATTTGGAGAAGGCATAGTGAAGTTAAAAGGGAAAAGAAGAAAAATTTTAATTAATTAAAATTATAATAAAAAGAGACAGGGGGATAGAGATAAAAGTATAAGAACAAGATGTAGGGAAATAAATAACTGAGTGTGAATAAAATGAACTTACACATGATTTCAAGTTTAGTGTTTGACTGGGGGTTTTTAATTTGTTCCTTTTCTAGCATTTTTAATTGCAAACCCAATTCATTGACCTTCTCTTTCTCTATTTTATACAAATAGGCCTCTAGAGATATGAAATTTCCCCTTATTACCGCTTTGGCTGCATCCCATACATTTTGGTATGATGTCTCATTATTATCGTTTTCTTGGGTGAAGTTATTAATTATGTCTATGATTTGCTGTTTTACCCAATCATTCTTTAGTATGAGATTATTTAGTTTCCAATTATTTTTTGGTCTACTTCCCCCTGCTTTTTTGTTGAATGTAATTTTCATTGCATCGTGGTCTGAAAAGGATGCATTTACTATTTCTGCCTTACTACATTTGAGTTTGAGGTTTTTATGTCCTAATATATGGTCAATTTTTGTATAGGTTCCATGAACTGCTGAAAAGAAAGTGTATTCCTTTCTGTCTCCATTACATTTTCTCCAGAGATCTATCATATCTAGCTTTTCTAGTATTCTGTTTACCTCTTTGACTTCTTTCTTATTTATTTTCTGGTTTGATTTATCTAATTCTGAGAGTGCAAGGTTAAGATCTCCCACTATTATAGTTTTACTGTCTATTTCTTCTTGCAGCTCTCTTAGTTTCTCTTTTAAGAATTTAGATGCTACCCCACTTGGTGCATATATGTTTAATATAGATAGTGCTTCATTATCCATGCTACCCTTTAGCAAGATATAGTGTCCTTCCTTATCTCTTTTAATTAGGTCAATTTTTGCTTTAGCTTGATCTGAGATCAGGATGGCTACCCCTGCTTTTTTGACTACACCTGAAGCATAGTAGATTTTGCTCCAACCTTTTACCTTTAACCTGCATGTATCTCCCCGCTTCAGGTGTGTTTCCTGTAAACAACATATTGTAGGATTCTGGCTTTTAATCCATTCTGCTAACCGCTTCCTCTTTATGGGGGAGTTTACCCCGTTCACGTTTATGGTTAGAATGACCAATTCTGTATTACTTGCCATCTTGTTAACCCCGGTTTATGCTTTCCTCCCTTCTTTCCCCTTTCCCCCCCTTCCAAGTATTAAGCTTGTGAGCACCCCTTGCTTCTCACAGCCCTCCCTTTTTAGTGTCCCTCCCCCCGCCTTAGAGTTCCTCCCCCTATCTTACCCCTTTCCCTCCCAGTTCCCGTATTCCCTTCCGCTTAGCTTATTCCTTCCCTTTCCACTTTTCCCTTCTCACTTTTCAATGAGATGGGAGAAGTTTCACCATAGATTGAATATGTCTTAAGATTTTTCACTTAAAGCCAATTCTGAAGGCAGTAAGATACCCACTATATTCATCCCCCTCCATTCTTTCTCTCAGATATAATAGGTTTCCTATGCCTCTTCATGAGATGTACTACCCCCACTTTACCCTTTTTCTGGTACAATGTCCTTTCCACATCAATTTCTAGAACAAGGTATACATGTATTCTTTATACATCTATATAGTCAAAATATAGTTCCCAAGATTAATCTTTACCTTTTTAGATTTCTCTTGAGTTCTATATTTGTAGATCAAACTTTTTGTTAAGTTCTGGTTTTTTCATCAGAAATAGATGAAATTCGCTTACTTCGTTGAATGTCCATCTTCTTCCCTGGAAAAAGATGCTCATTCTCGCTGGGTAAGTTATTTTTGGTTGCATACCAAGTTCCTTAGCCTTTCGGAATATCATATTCCAGGCCCTTCGATCTTTTAATGTGGATGCTGCCAGATCCTGGGTGATCCTTATTGTGGCTCCTTGATACTTGAATTGGGTTTTTCTAGCCGCTTGCAATATTTTTTCTTTCACCTGAGGGTTCTGGCATTTGGCCACTATATTCCTTGGTGTTTTGATTTTAGGATCCCTTTCAGTGGGTGATCGATGAATCCTTTCAATGTTTATTTTTATCTCTGTTCCTATGACTTCTGGGCAGTTCTCTTTGATAATTTCCTGGAAGACAGTGTCCAGGCTCTTTTTTTCATCATGTTTTTCTGGGAGTCCAATGATTCTCAGATTGTCTCTCCTGGATCTGTTTTCCAGGTCTGTTGTCTTCCCCAGAAGGTATTTCACATTTTTCTCCATTGTTTGATTTTTTTGGATTTGCTTGACTGATTCTTCTTGTCTCCTCGAGTCATTCAATTCCACTTGTTCAATTCTGATTTTCAGTGAAGTATTCTCTTCACTCACTTTTTTAAAATCTTTCTCTAATTGTCCAATTGAGTTCTTTTGTTCTGTGGAATTTTTTTCCATTTCACCAATTTTGTTTTTTAGAGAGCTGTTTTCTGTTTCCAGTTCACTAATCCTATTTTTCAAGGATTTTACTTCTTTATCCACTCTCTCTTTAACTGACTTCTCCAGGCTCTTTTGCCAAGCCTCCCTCTCCTTTTCCCATTTTTCTTCTAGCTCCCTTGTGAGAGCCTTTTTAATCACTTCTATGAGGTTCATCTGTGCTGAGGAGCAGACAATCTCCTCCTTTGGGGAATCACCTGGGGACTGCCTGTTTTTAGTCTCCTCAGGATTTAGAGTCTGCTCTCTATCTGTATAGAAGCTGTCAAGGGTTAAAGTCCTCTTCAGCTTCTTGCTCATTCTGTCTATTAATCAGAGATAAACTACCAAAGAAAAACAGAAAAAACTGGAGTCTTTCTTTGGGGGGGGGGGGGGCTGGGTGTGTTATCGAGCTTCCTCTACAGACTGCAGGTGGCAGCAGTGAGGCACTAGCAGGACTGTGCTGCGCCTGCGCTCTGAGATCCCAAAGCGTGCTGAGTCACTGAGGGGGGGGAAGGGGGGGGGCCAGGTCCTGAGAGACTCCAGCTGTTTGCGGTTGTATTCTTCAGCCCCAGTGTTTTTAGCTTCTCTGCTGGGCTGTTGACTTGCTGCAGGTTCCAAACCTGTAGCGAAGCTCTCCCCGCAGAGACGGCTACGATCACTCCCCACCCCCTCTCAGCTCTGCTCCCGTGCTCTCACTGCCGCTGCCCGCCGCCTGCGCCCGATCTAAAACCGCCCCAGCCCTCCAGTAAAGACAGACCTTTCTTGGCGGATCTCAAGGATGGCTTCTCTTGGTAACTATTTGTGGGTTTTTTTCAGTCAAGCATTGATTCAGAGGCTTGTAATGAAGTGGATAGTGAGAGAAAGCGCGGAGCTTATGCAACTGTGAGCCTCCTCTCCGCCATCTTAACCGGAAGTCCGAACTTACACATGAAACAGAATCATTTATCAGGGTGGATTAAAAAATGTAATTGCTATTTACAAAAAAAAGAAAATACCACACACTTGAAATGTGAAGACTCATGAAAACTTAAAATAAAGGTATGGAGAAATACCTATTAAACCTTAGCTGAACATGCAAACACACCCAAGCACACACCACACACACTCACACACACAAATGAGGATTAACAGTTATGATTTCACACATCGCAATAGCAAAAATATTTATTTAAAAGATATAGAGACACTTTATTTTACTGAAAAATAAAATAAAAATAAATTGATTTCAATACTTAACATATATATATAAGAAAAGAAAAGCAAACTTCAATAAATCTATTAATTTTTAGTAAATATTATTATGAACTTATATGCTAGGCACTGTGCTGGACATTGACAATTTAAATACAAATAATGAAACTATGTACACACACACACACACACATATATATACACACACACACACATATATACATATGTAAGGAATTTGCATTCTAATAGGTAAAATAAAGAAAGAAGAAAAAACCAATCAAACTATAATATTGAGGGAGCTCAATTTATCCTATTTGTCCTAGATAAGTCTATCAGGAGAAAAAGAATGAACATTTCTCAATTGTGAGTAACACCTTTGTAATAAATCATCATATTATATGAGGAAAGGCAGAAATATTAAACATATTCTTTGTTGACTATAATATAGTGTTATTGTTGTTTAGTAATTTTAGTCACTTCTGATGTTTAGTGAGCCGCCCCCATCCCCCATCTCATCTGCAATTTGGTCAGCATATTGGATCCTGGAGTCATTTCCTTTACCAGTGGATTAAGGTAAATAGAGGGTAAATGGCTTGCCAAGCAGAACCCAGGTAGTAAATATCTAAGGCTGGATTTGAACTCAGGTCTTCCTGACTGTAACTACTGTATCCCATGCTGCAATATAAATTAAATTAAATCAAATAAAGAGTGATTTAAGAGTATTAAAAACAAATTGAAAGTTAAATAGCAATTCTAAGAAATTGAGGGGCTCAAAGATTTGGTAATATAGTCACAGCAGCTCATAAGGGAAATATATATAAACACATTTGTGGAAGGGAAAAATAGGAGGGGGGGAGAGAGAGAGAGAGAGAGAGAACCAATTAATTGGAAATACAATTTAAAATATTAGAAAACCAACAAAATGTATATAAAAAGGCTATTAAAAATAAAATAGTTGAAACATCAGTTAATATAACAAAAGAAAAATAAAAAACTAAATTATCAATATCAAAAATGAATAAAAATTTACAATGTGTGGAGAAAAAATAAAGGATATTGGAGATTATTTTGTTCAATTATATGCTACTAAAATTAACAATTTAAATAAAATAAGCTAATATTTATGAAAAATATATAAAATACTCAAATGAACAAAACAAGAAATAGAGAGTTTCAGAAGGCTAAATTGATCAAAGCATAAACAAACTTCCAAAGAAAAAATACCTGAATCAGATGGATTCAAAAGTAAAATCTATCAAAAATTCAAAGAACAATTAATTTCAATATTATATAAATTGTTTGGAAAAATAAAAAAAAAGAATGGATCCAACCAAATTCCTTTGAATGCATAGCTTTGGTCTTGATATATAAGAAAGGGAAAGAAGGATAGACAAGAAAAGCGGATAGAGGAGGGGAAGGAAGGGAAGGAGAGAGGAGAAGAGGAGAGAAGAGGAGAGGAGAAAAAAGGAGAGGAGAGGAGAGGAGAGGAGAGGAGAGGAGAGGAAAGGAGAGGAGAGGAGAGGAGAGGAGAGGAGAGGGAAAAGAAGGAAAGGGAGGGAAGGGAAGGGGAAAGAAAGGGAGAGTAGGGGAGGAAAAAATTATCTTGAAAATTAACTATATCTGATAAATATAAATTATCAACTAGCCAGGAAGACAAATTGGTGAACAGTGGTAAATGCAATAGATTAAGAAGAAATACAACTGAGATATGAATGTAAACCAACCTCTAATTTTGTTTTCCTCTATATTAAATGAAATAATGGATCATTCCGACATGACATCATGATGACTCAACCTTGTACAAAAGCTCCCATAATCTTCCAGTTTAAATAATTCCCAGAATCACAAAACTGGGAGGAACATCGGTGACTAATTCATTCGATACATATTTGGAAAAAGATCCCATTGTCATCATACCCAACAAAATCAGATTTGAAGATTTCTAGTGAGGAAGAATCTACTAGCTCCCTATGTAGCACATTCTATTTTGCGTCATTCCTATAATTGGGAAGTTTTTCAAGCCATTTCTTTTTATCAAGTCAAAATTTGCCAATTTGGAATTTCATTCATTGCTCTTGGTTCTGGGCTGATATACAAATGTAATCCTTGTTATAAGAAATATCTATAGACAGCTATCATGTTTCCCCTAAGAGTTTTCCTCCAAATTTAATATTCCATTTCCTTCAATTGATCCTCATGTAGTATGAATTCTAGGCTCTTCACCAATTTGATTTCCCCTCCCCATCTTATTAATGCCCTTTATAAAATATGGCACCTAAATCTGACACATCACTCAATTATATAACTGTTGAGACTGAATAATATACAATGTTCAGATAATATAATTTATCAGCTATCATAGAACAAATGCAAACAAATGAAAACCAATTATCTAGGTTATCTATATAGTTTTTAAAAATTCAATTAAGATCAAATGTCTTTCATAAGCTATGAAATTTAATACATGAAGTTGATGCTGACTCATTTTTTTGAAAACAATATAAAAACCTATTAACAACAGAAAAAAAAAATACTGACTGTGTCCAAAAACAAGCCAAATCTCAAAGGAAAATATAAATATAAAAAGATTCAATTAAAGAGACTACCTGTCCTTCATTGTTTAAATAATGTTTAATGACTGTTTTGTAGTTTCTGGGAAAATATCTCAACTCTATTCCAAATAGACACAAACTGAGAAAGTTACACAAAACACTCATTTGTTTACCAAGGGCTTTGGAGAGCTCTGAAAGGTCATAGAGCTCTCATAAGTGAAAAAAATATATATATCACAACTCTTCTTCTTGATAGACATATCACACTTAATTTCTCCAAACTGAGAACACAAGAAAACATAAATTTAGATCCTTTTGTTGGCCACTATTTGTGCAGTTCCTCTATGTAATGGTTTCATAGCCAAAGATTTCTCTTAGCTTATTTTATTGAGCTAGACTGATCCAGGAGGACCATCAGATAAATAATGCTTTGCCTTGTGGACTAATCTAATTCTGCCTCAAACTAAAACAAATTAGTTCCAGTCAATAACTGGAACTTTAAAAAACTTTCAATTCATTTTCTTGTTGGTCTTTTGACCCCTCAAATTAGAGTGAACTAATTTTCCCATATACAACTAGAAGGAAGCTGAAAAATCATCAATCAGATAATCTGATTTGAAAGGGACCTTGGTGTCCATCACCAATTTACACCTGAGCTATAATCCTCTCAATATCCCTTACAAGTGTTCATCCATCCCTTGCTTTAAGAACCCAAACAATGGAAAAATTACTATTTCTAGTGACAGTCTATTTTATTTTTTGACATCTCTAAGTATAAAAAAAGTTTCCTTCCCTTATGTGGAACTCAACTGAGACTATTGTAACATCAATGACAACTACTGCATTTGACAACTCAGGACCTACACAAAGTGAAACAGTCCCTGAGAGTTGTCTCTAGAACTGGGAATAGTAGTAACTACCCTTTAGGGACCCAACTGGCTAATTCAAGCAGGAGCTGGGAGTTTCTTTCCTATCATTTCTTTCTTTCTTTTCTTTTTTCTTTCTTTCTTCTTTTCTTCTTTTTTTCTTCTTCCTTCATCCCTACCCCTCCCCCCCCTCTCCTTTTTTTTTTATTCTTGCTCTTGGGCTTGGTCTTCTTGTTCTCCTCCTCCTCTTTCTTCCCTCATCATATATGGCTTCCACTTGGGTCACTGTATCTTTACATGTGGTTGCGCTGTACCTAGAAATATAATTTTAGTTACTTATGTTTTTTAAATGATTTGGGAATTATGGGTTAGATTTTTTTAATCTCTTATTTACTTATTCTTAATTGTTTATTTGTTTTTTTCAAAAATCTAGGGTAATTTAGTTTTTGTCCTTTACAGTTTTCACTTATGATTTTTTGAAATATAGCTCTGAAAAGATAGCCTTTAAAAGAGCACATAGTGTTTCAAATGGAACTACTTGAGTAGTCTTTGAACCCAAATTACTCCAGCTTTTTTGAATAGCTAGTAATAACTCCTAGCCCAACTTTTGTCTCAATTCTTACCCAACTCTTAGACATTGAATAAGCATTGCCTTAGACAAATTGAGACCTGGGAGTATCTTTAATTTAAAAAGACCAAGGTCAACTATGCATCCTAGACTGCCATCAGACAACTTGACTTTGTCTTGCTACTGGACTTTAATGAATCTGGAGGAGAAAGTGAGGCTTTGTGCAGTTCTGTCTCACTTAAATTGAATTAATTGAATTGAATCAAGATATTATTGCCTTCTGATATCACTGATCCTCTTTGAGAACCAAGGATGAACAATATCAACATTTAGCAAAGGTTTCTCCATGCTTGCAGCTGGATAGAATCTTATATAGTTAGGTAAAATGTATTTGGAAGAACTTTTAGGCTCTATTTTATTGTCCCGAGTTAAATGTTTTGGGTTTTTTCACCCTTAAATCAACAAACAATAGACATATCATTAATGTTTTGGAGGTATTTCTTCCATTCTGTTAATGTTTTGCATTTAGCTGTGCAAAATGATGGACCCACTTTCTATTCTGATCTAGTCTGATCATATCCACAAGATAACTTTTTAAGCATTTCTCATTCACTGAATGCAATGCAGTACTTATATTCACCATATGTCCTTTCCAATTTTGATGCTTTTGAGAACATTGTGTTCCATGATTTATAGTCAGTGCATTTAATTCAGTAAATTTTTATTAATTGACTATTATGTTCCAGAAACTATGTTAGGTGCTGGGTATTCAATGACAAAATAAACAAAAACCACATTTTCTTCCTTCAAGGGATCTATATTCTACTAGAGGATATATCTCTCCTTCTTCCTTTCTGTCTTTGTGTCTCTCTACTCTATTTCTTGTCTCTCTCTCTCCCTCTCTTTTTTCTGTATCTCCTCTCTCTGTTTATCTCTCCTTTCTGTCTCTTTGTCTGCCTATCTGTCTCTCTGTTTCTGTCTCTATCTTTCTCTGTCTCTCTCCCTTTGCTCTCCTCTCTCCTCTCATCCTCTCTCAATATAGTGATATATATGTGCATACATATGTGCATATAATTAGAACGTATATACAAAATTATTTCAAGAAGGGAAGAGATTATTCATTCTAAGGGAAGGCAGATCTAGAAAGGCTCTATATTAGAAAAGGCATCTGAGCTGTTCTTTGAAGGAAGCTAGAATATCTAAAAGTGAATATGAGAAGAGAAAGCATCCCAAACACAAGAGGCCACTTGTGCAAAGCACATAGGGAGAAATGGATTGTTGGGTAATATAACAACTAGAAGGCCAATTTGACTGGCATGGAAAGTAGAGAAAGAAGAAATATATGAAATAAAACCAAGAAAGGTACTAGAAGGCAGATTAGAAAGGCTTTCAAAGCTAGGGTGTATCAGGAGAAAAAGAGAAGTTAATTGGTATTAAACAAGATGTGTTTTTGTAGCAGTAAACAACTCAGGATTATTGAAAAATGCATTTTCAAATGCTGTGCAGCCTCATCATCTTCTTTTCCTATTCAAGTATGAGCTCAGATCATTACCCACATGAATCACCTGTTTGAGACAAAAATATATAAATGTTAACAAGCCAACTTATTGGGGCTGCTTGTTCAGCTGTGCATTATAATATGTCCAATATATATTTTTTCACTTTCTTTTTTTTAAACACGTGAATGGCTTGGCCAATCTCTCTGGAGTGAACTTTGAGGATGTCCTTTCATTTCTTGGGGTTCAATGCAACCAAGTAGTGTCATCTGTGAATACGAGCTTCTGAGAAATGTCATTTTCAATACAGAGCTCTTCTTCTCTGTAAAGTTAACACAGAACAAGTTATCTGGCTATGGTAGTAAAGAAGAGCCTAGAACAGCAAGAAACATTTCCCTGATTTATCCCTCACTTAGTGCTGCTCCTTAAGATATCATCTAGAAAAATTCTCTCCTTGGTTGCAGCTGGATAGAATCTTACATGATTTAAGGTGGAGCTTTTAGTCTGTTTCCTTCTCCAGAAGTAAATACTCTTTTTTCTTAATTTAACAAATAATAGATGTAACAGGATCTTTTCTTCCCCTTTAAATCAATTGTGTGACTTAGAAGATGTAATTTACTGTATAAATTTGTCTATGAAAGGTTTTGTGTTCCTCAGTTATGATTTCATTAAGAATAATTCTATGCAGATATGTTTAGAAGAATTGCACATATTTAATCTACATTGGATTGCATGGGGAGGGGAGAGAAGAAAAGAGGGGAGAAAATTTGGAACAAAAGGTTTTGCATGAATGAATGTTGAAAACTATCTTTGCAAGTATTTGGAAATATAAAATCCTATTTCAAGAAGAAAAAACTATCTTTTCATGTGTTTAGAAAAATAAAACACTAAAGGAAAAATAATTACATGCACACTTCATAAGGATATAATACCTATTATATCCATCATATAATCTTTAAATAACCTATAATCAAGTAAACAATAATTCACATCTAACTAACCAAAGTTTATCAAGTACTTTTCTCATAGAAACTCTTAGAGATAGGTAGTAGAAGCATCATGATATCCATTATACAAGCAAAGAAATAGGTTTAGAGAAATCAAGCTACATGGTTATTAATTTAAATAATAATCTGATTCACCTAACTAATAATAATAATAATAGTAGTCTGGACTTTAACTCAAGTCTTCTGACTCTATAACCTCAAGTTTACTTCCCGATTTAGATGGAGTTGTGTTATACACATAGGGACTCTCCCTAGCATAATTATCTATCAATCTATCAACCAAAAAGTATTTTTCAGCATATGTCCACTGAGGTACATGAGAATATAACTAATGAACAGAAAGCGTTAAATGATCTCTTCATTTTCTGATTAAGAGTACCCACATAAAATAGTTGTGAACCCAGCAAAACAGCATGTAAGTAAAATGCCAAATGATGTTAATTGTAATTGTTCAAATGCTTCAGAGAAGCTAAATATAATCATATGTAATGAATAGAATGCTGGATTTAAGAGTCTGGGTTCAAATCTTACCTGGCTGTGAGAACTAGATAGCTCTGAGCTTCATTTCCCTCATCCATAAAATGGAGATAGTGATAGTGCCTAACTCATAAAAATTGCTGTGGTATTCAAATAATACAACATACATAATGTACTTTTAAAAGGTTAAATGTCAATTTGGTTATAAAGTCATGCAAAGTTTCATGGAAGAAGCTTCCCCTTTGTTAGACTCCTGTAACAAATCTGGAAAAATACCTATTATTTGGGATTCTTGCCCCTAAAGTTATAGATTTAATGCAGAAGATTCATATTCTCAAAAAACAATACCACATTGCCAAAATATTCTCTAATAAATATGGTTCCCCAGAGATAGTCATGGAAGCTCTATTCTTGGCATTCTGGGAATATATCCCAAAATGCAAATTTTTTTTCAGCTGGGGGAAAGAAGATCTTGAATCTAATTTCTGATCAGCTTACCTTGTGGACTGTATTGTCTGAAGGTCCATGCCAAAGTGGCTTTTTCTTGAAAAGTGGGAAGGGGACAGGATTTGGAGTCAGTGGTTTTGAATGTTAACTCTGTTATTTCTTTTCTGTATAACACTGGGTGTATCATATAATTGGGGGAGGGGGGGAAACTTTAGTTTCCTGTAAAATATTTTTAAAAATCTTTCAAATGAGGGAAATGGACTTAAGGATCTCTAAGATCCCTCCCAACCTTAGCCTATGATCTTCTGAGCCTCTGAACTGGAAATCGTTGCCTTATTATGAAGTTCCACCAACTAAATGAAGCATGTTTAAGTTGAAAGTCAGAGGAGTGTCCTCTCATCTGGAAACACATATATTCATTGGTATCCCCCTCTGGAGTTCCCAGGAGGAAATGGATTTAACACATCTTCCTTGATTTGACTATTTGCGTGAGTCAGCTTTTCCACCTCTCGCTGTTCACTTGAAGAAATCCAGATATGTTGTCTTTTTCCTCCTGTCAAACTGAAGATAAAATGGGGCCTGTATTTTCATGACTGCATGAAGGAGTTCTGAGCTAAGCTAACAGATGCCAAAAGAAGATCTGGTGTTCAAAGTTTAGGTGTTAGAATGAGATAAGACACTGGATGGTTCTTTGTACCACTGATCTGAGTCTTTCATATGGAACAGCAATTAGCAAGAGCAGTTAGGAAAATTCATAGTCATTCTATTACCTAAAAATGACTCTGCACATATCAACAAGCACAAGAGAAATATTGATAATGAAGATACTACCTGTGATGCTGCTGTTTTAACTCCGCTTGCTTTTGCCAAGAACACATTTGCTTTAGGAACAATGTGGCATTTTTTTTTTCATAATAAATCAACCTCACAGTATGATATAGGGGAAGGAGCCCTACCAAACCTGGATTGGAAGTTAATGATACTGGATTTAAATCTTTGCTCAGATTTGACTCTGGTCAAATCATCCCCTACTCCCACCCCCACTCAGATCTTAATTTCTTCATCTATTTAGTGAAGAAGTTAGTTGACAGCCTTAAGTCACTTCTAGCTCAAAATCTCTGCTCCTGCAAATATTTTGGGAAAACTGAATTCTGAGGTCACAAATAAAAGTGGCCATGAACAGCATGATTTTTTATTTGTATCTCCAGTTCTTAGCACAATGCTTTCCTCTTGGTAAGTACTAATAAGTGTTTCATACATTGATCAATTCCTGCCTTGCCTACTTAAAGATGACCCCCTTAATGGACTCATGCTGATTAATGAGTCCCCACTCCATCTTGTTTACAATGGAAGAATCAGAATTCAAGACTAAGTCTCCTAAGACTGAGACAAGTATTCTTTTCAGTATATTCCAATGTACTGTGACCACAATAACTGCCTTTCACAGATTTCTTGATAAAAGCAAAAGGGATAAAGCCATCTGTAAAGCTTTCAAGCACTATCATGAATGTAAGAGATATTGAGAAAGAGATGCTTCATAAATTCTGTCCTTCCCTTTCAGAAAATTAGTGCAAAAAACTCTTCCCCCACCCATCTAACCAAAAGAGGGGATAGTATCTAATCATTTATTTCCATAAAATATTAATCTCCAGGGTACATGTATTGTCTAATATGGTCTTCATTCTTATTTCTATTTCTTGGAATTCATAACTCCCTTCAAAAGTAAGCTCAGATGATACCTCTGACATGAGGTCTCTTCTGGTTACTTCAGTTGTTATTGGGGATCACTATCCCTACCCCCAAATGACTTTGTAAATTCTCAAAGGAGACAATTTATTTTTGTTTTGCTATTCTTTGCACACTGAAGGTATCTAATAAATACTTTTTTTCTTTGCTGAGGCAATTGAGGTTAAGTGACTTGCCCAAGGTCACACAAATAAATGCTTTTCAAATGAGAATGTAAGGGGGCTAAAGAATAGGAGATGTTCAAGAGGTTTATGATGTTCATCATCACTTAATTGGTTCCTGTTTACAGGTCTAATAAGTATTACCCAGGTCCTGAGTCTTCAGCTCTAGTATTTAACACAAATTGAATAGGGATATCTTCAGTTGAGATAATATAAGATAAAATTATGAGATTTTCTTTCAACATGACAGAATCTCATAGCATTTAGTAAATGTTGTCATAAAGCCAAAAGGAATTTAGAAATCATCTTATCTAACCCCTTAATTTTTTAGAAGCAGAAACTGAGGGCCAAAGTAAAAATGTGTAGTTTCTAAAGTCAAACTGAGAATGAACAAGGACAAAGACTAGCGGCAACTGGACCAGAACTAGCCTCTAACTTGTGGTGGTCATTAATGAACAAAGGAGGCTAAAGACAGGAGAGTGGGGAATCAACAGAAGTTTAACTAACTTCAAGGTGAGTAAAATGTCTACAAGTGGGACCTCTCTTTCTGAGAAGGAAGATTTAACTTGCTGGGGCGGGGGTCAATTATATACATAAAATATAAAATACATATGCAATGCAATCATTCTTGGGTCTTGAGTAACAGTTCTCATGGTTGGCATTTCTCAGATCTTGTGGGAATAGTCTCTAAGTTGTGTAAAGATCATTGAGCATTGTGATCATTCAGTGGAGGACAGAACCAGAGTTAGCATAGTGGGAATGGGAATGCAATGTTTGGCTCTGTTCAATTGGCAGTTACATAAGCACAGGTGGCAGAAGGTGTGATGGATGCCTTTAAGCTGTAGAATGTTAACAGCATCTGGCTTCCAGGTCCGTGGGAAATAGGAGAAACTCCAAAAAAAACCAAACAGCTATTGATTAAAATGAAAATCACAAATCCCTCAGTGGATAACTGGTGCTGGTCAAAGAAATACACTGTTGCAGAGGATGATATTATCCAATATGTAAAGAATTGTTACCATGCCAAACTCAAGACACAGCCTGCTAGCTGAGTATTAACTCTGGGAAACAGGGTTTCTCCAAATATCTTGATATTAGGCATCTCAGTTATTTGAATTCCATGGCTTCCCATTTTTATTTTTAAAGTGAGAGATAATGATAATACCCACTTCACAGGATTGTGATGAGGATCAAAAAAACTAATATATGTAAAGTACTTTGTGAAGCACTTTATAAAATTATAGAAATATGGATATGCTATATAAAATCTCTCTTTGTAAGTGTTTGTATGCATATTATATGTATATATAATTTATTTATAAGCTAGTGATCACCATCATCACACTGTCATCATGATTACTTATCCTGCCTAATTGGTTGAGTATCTTCTCTGTTATATGACCCATTACTGTCAGTATTGTTTTGTCAATTTTTGTTGTATTTAATTGTCAGTATTGTTTTTCTATATAAATTCAACTTCTTATTAAAATTATTCTTAAGATTTAACCACTCATATCTTTTCTAGTAGCAAAGAACAGGAACCAAGGTAGATTAAATTTAACTGGGGAATGGATAAACAAATTGTAATTCTTGAATACAATGGAATATTTCTATGACACAAGAAATAATGAATATAATGACCACAGAGAATCATGGGAAGACAGAAGAATTTAAGATTGTTCTTGTGTTACCCACAGTCACTTGCAGATTTATTGATACATGGCTTATGTAAAGTGAAGTAAGCAGAAACACAAAAACAATATTCCCAATGACTCCAACAATGTACATAAAAAGAACAACCACCAAAAAAAAGTGAAGCTCAGTGTTACATAAATATAATGATTAAGATTTGCCCTTAAGAAGAGATATGAGAATACCTGTCCTGTCCTTTATAAGGCTAAGTACTGTGGGTATAGAACTTTGCATACACTGCTGTATTTGATTAATGTTTTGGTTAGTTTTCTCTAGCCATTTTTCCTTCTGCTTGAAGGAGGAGAACAGGTCATATTGGAAGATGAAATATATAAAAACAAAAGATATCAATAAAATACTTCAAAAAGATTTAACTGTTCTCTATAAAGAAGGCATTTGAAGAAATACAAACAAGACTTACTTCTAGACTTTTTAGTTCAAGTGTTATGAAATTAAATCTTGGCTTTCTCTTTTATTTTCTCTCAGTAGTATTAGAAAGCCCTGGACCCTGTTCTTGCCAGCCAATTGACAATTCCAATACCTTAGGATCTTGCCTTTTGAAATTCTCTTTTTGCTGCCAACTTCCTTCAGGGCTACTGGTCAGTACTTAGATCTCCCTAATTAACTAATTAGTCTCACTGAAATAAAATAATAGCTCACTTCTATATAGTACTTAAGAGTTTTTAAAGTACTTTCTCTTCATAGTGCTATGAGGAAAGTAAGGCAAATAATCATGCACCTTCATTTTACAGGATAGAAAATTGAGACTCAAATGACTTGCACAGAGTCAACCAAACTCATTCCAGCCAAGCCAGAACTCAGGTCTCCTAGGTTTGTGTTTGGGGAATAAGTGCAAACTTTCTTAAATAACTATATCTAGGTAGCTCCAGATAACTTCCCACATTTTTTTTGAATATAAATTATTCCCCTAGGTCTATTGAAATTTTTTATTACTTTTGTAAAATTCTGAGAACTTGGATGTTTTGTTGTACTTGGAATTTTCTTCCTGTAGCAGCTTTCTCTTTTTTCTCTCTCAGAACTGAAAAGGAGAATAAAAATATATAGAAGGGTTTTTGGAAAGATGGTGGATTAGGTCAGAAAATTCTCAGCTCTTCAGATCTCCCCCATAAATAAGACAAAAATAGTGCCTAGGGCAAACAGAGTGATAAAAATAAACAGAGTTAGAGACAATAACACTGGCTCTCCTAGGACAACTGGAGAAGATCCAAAGAAAAATACAATGATGAAGGTCTGGCCCATGTGAAGTTTAAACATCTCCAGGCTCATTCCTCTGAAACAGCAAGCAGCAAGCCTCAGGAGCTAGCTGGATTTGGAGATAAGCCTTGGTCCTAGTCACAGAAAATTTTGCTTCCCAGATAGTGTGAGGAGTCAGACATCTGAGTCAGAGAAGATTGAGGAAACCTCTGCTGATAAAGGATACAAGGCCCAGTTGTGCTGCCAAACATGGTCCTGGGTGAGAAGGAACCAGCACATGCCTGGGGAGTGCAGAAGCAGTAGGGCAGGGATGCTAAGGCTCTGGAGACTTAGAGGAGGGTAGGATTTTTCTATTCTGGTTCCAGACCAAGGGGAGAACTGAGAGCCTAGACCAGAGGTACTTAATCTTCCATACCCCAAAGACTAGAGTTGATAACACTAAAAATCTACTATCAATAATAATGATGATAATGATGATGATGAATGAGCAAGCAAAGAAGAAAGGTCCCAGCCATAGAAAATTACTATGGGAATAGTGAAGACTAGTGTTCATCTTCATAGGAGGAAAAAGTAGAAAAGAAAAAAAAAAGCCTCTCCTACCTCCAAGAATAACATCAGATAGTCCACTGCCCAAGAAGAATTCATAGAAAAACTCAAGAAAAAGCTTCAAAAATTAAACGAGAGACTGAGGAGATCAACAAGGAAATAAGAACAATTCAAAAAAGTAAAAAGATTATGAAAAGAAAGTCAACCAACTAGAAAAGGACATCCAGAAATTTCAGGAAGAAAATGATTCCTTGAAAATCAGAATTGAACAAGGGGAAACTAGTGAAGTTATGAGAGACAAAGAAATAAATGGAACAAAGTAAGAAGAATGAAAAAGTAGAAGAAAATGTGAAACATCTCATAAGAAAAAGATCTGGAGAGCCATGAAGAGAAAACATAAGAATAATTAGATTACCTGAAAACTGATCCAAAAAAAAATCTTGATACAATAATACAAGAAATAAAGAAAATTGTTCTGAAACATTAGAACAAGAGAAAAAGGTAGAAATAGAAAAAAAAATTCCACCAATCACCACCTGGAAAAGATCCTCAGAGAAAAACCCAAGGTATAATAATAACCAAATTCTAAAACCCCTATCAAAGAGAAAATATTATGAGCAAAAAGAAAATTTTTTAAAAAAATATAATGGAATCACAATTAGAATTATACAAGACCTAGCAATAACAGCTTTAAAAGATCACAGGTCTTGGGATACTATAGATCAAAGAGCAAAAGAACTGGGGTCGCAATCAAAAATATCATACCTAGTAAAGTTAAGCATAATTCTGGATGAAAAAAAAGTATATTCAATGAATTGCCAGATTTTCAAGATTTTGTTGTAAAGACCTGTTGTAAAGACAATTTAACATACGTGATCCAAGAGAAATATAAATTAAACATCAAAGGCTAATTACAAGAGATTCAATAAGGATAAACTGTTTATGTTTTAATACAAGGAAATGTAAACTGTATGTCTAAGACTGTCATTAGTAATTGGGTAGTTTGGAAGAAAAATTGGAGTACAACTCAGTACAATTGATTCTAAAAAATAAAGCCATGCAAGAAAAGGTAAATAGAATCCTTATACAAATGAGGTGTGAGAGAAGAACTGAGACAGAGGAATTAGATGGGGAAAAAGGCTGCTAGTTCTAGAACCCTACTGTGATTGGGAATGAGTTAATGAGAAATACATGCATACATACATATGTGTCTATGTATGTGTATGTGTGTGTTTATACACATATATATGGATATAGAAGTATTTTAAATTCAAAAGCAAACAAGAAAGCAAGGGGATGGGATGGGGAAAAGATAAGGAGGGGATCTTTGGAGAGGAAGTAGGTTTAGTAATAGAAGGGCAAGTAGAAATAGGAAATAGGAGATACATACAAACATAATAAAGAGTAAGAGTAGAATTTACTATATAAGAAAAAACAGGAGTAACAATCATGTTCTCAGACAAAGTTAAAGTTAAAATAAATTTGACCAAAAGATAAAAATAATTAAACTATACTATATGTCAGCCATATCAATCAATATTGCTTGATCATTTAAAATAACTAGATAGTATAAGATTGAAGTATTGATAGGTTGTTGGAGTTAGAAAAATATGGAGATTTAGACTTATGAAGGAAGGTGGTGTTCACCTTCAGAAAGATGGTTGACCAACAAGCATCGAACAGTCTTAAATAGAGGCATGTGAACATATACATATATATGATTGTAGATACCTATCTATATGTATGTATATATATGCATGTTCATGTATGTGTTTGAATATGTGTATGTTTATTGTAGGGATATGAATATTGTTTATGTGTATGAGTATGTGTGTAAATGTACTATGTACACATATACATATATCTATGTTTAATTGAAGTCTTCTGGGGGGGAAAGGGAAAAGAATAAAATGAAAAGTGCATAGCAGAGAACAAAAGAAAACCTATAAGGAAGCAAAGAAAAGATGGACAGCTCTGAACATAATGTATAGTATTTATTATATAAGCTTTCTTGAAATGGAAATTTATTTCTTTATATTTCAAATTTTCTTTTATGTTCTGCTGTACACATGGCAATGTTTTTTTTTCTTTTCCTATTTTGCATTTTAAAAACCCTTTACATATTCACCAGAAGTTCATGACATCCTCCCAATTACAAAAATAAAAAGAACTTCAACAAAAACTATTCTCTCTCTCTTTCTCTTTCTGTCTCTCTTTCTATATATATATATATATATATATATATATATATATATATATATATATATATATATATATATACAAATACACACATACACATACACACATATGTAATAATTCCCTCCAGCTAATTTTTTCTTTCTTTTGTGCTCACTTTTCATAGAATGACCTAAGATTAATGGGGAAATGAATGTTTTTTCTTCCAGAACATTTTAAATACTATTTGAAAAGAAGAGAACTTTTTTAAAAACACAAATAGGGACTGTCTTCTACACACTAATTCAGGCATATTAGTAGTTAGATTACCCTAGGGAACTGGCTACAGGAATGGTATTGGATAGGAAAAAATGCCATGGAAAGGGCATGACCAAGATTTGATGACAGACTAGCTATGGGGATGGAAGGGATATAGCTTTGAAATGGAGGTACAGTTTTTGTTAACATGAAAGTAAGGCATTAATCATGTAGGGAAAGCTCCAATTAGGCAGGTATACTAAACCTCCCATTCCCTTTATATTCTGCTTCTCTCAAAAAATTACAAAAGTCAGGAACAAGATGTAAATGTGCCCCACATTCCACCCATATTAAACAGACATTATGGATTTTTTCTTAAGTCAATTTAAAATAACAAATGAATTCATACAATAACAAATAATTTAAATATGCTTCTCTATATATCCCATGTGTATAATCTTCTGAAATCAATAAGATTGCTTTCTAACAGATTTATGTACTTAGAATTACAAATTGGCAATTGGATCATGGGATGACTGGAGTTAGGAGGAGATGGATGATGGTAAGGGGTACAGGGTACCCCTTACAGGGGTAAGGGTAAACAAAAGTGTATTTGTAACTGAGGTCTGAAATTTGACTAGTATTAGGGCACTTTAGTCTTCCCTGATGTGACTTTTTTAAAAAAGGAGAGAAGACTCTTTCTTTCCTACATTAGCCTAATATAACAAAACCACTCAGCCTAACTAAGGAAGCAGAGTGAAGATGGACAGAGCACCAGATCTGGTGTTATGGAGACCTAAGTTCAAATCTGGCCTCTGATGCTTACTAGGTGTGTAACTTTTGGATAAGTCATTGCCTCAGTCTCCTCAGCTGTAAAATGAGGATAAGAGCAGAACCTACCTTACAGAATCAAATGAGATTTGTAAAGCACCTGCTACATAATCAATGATATATAAATAATTGCTCTCTCCTTTCCTTTTCTTCTCAAATAATCTGACCACAGACCAGACCTCCCTGTTCTATCCTCCTGTTTGTAATGAATTTGCACTGAGAGCAAAGAATGACTTACTAATATGAAAGGTTAGCCAGAGATGTACATCAGATGCCTGGAAATACTGTCTTGGCACTCTAGATTTTTAGTGAATTACTATTCTTCCTGGAGGAGTGATGTCACCCATCCAGACTATGACCCTTTCAATAGAGGGAGGAAAAGGGATGCATAGAAAGAAGTAGGACTGATGAGTCCCTAAGTGCTGTCCTTGTACTAAAGTAATTCTACAAACCGCTGTGAGCCTAGTATTCTATTTTACCCGTGATTTTTATTTAAAAGATTTCTATGATTTGCTGATGCTATAAATGCTACCCTTAAAAGACTGTGACTCCCTCTGTTTTCTATGCATATAACAATACTAGCCCTTACCACTGTAACATCTCATAATCAGCCTGTATTTCTATTTAGGGCTGGTTTCCTAAGTGCTATAGCATTTCTCAGAGACCAGGACAAACACCTAAGATTGTGGATGGTTTGCAAAGTGGGTTAACACTGTACCCTTGTATCCTACTAATGTTTGTATGTGTATGTGTGTTTGTAATTTTGTATGTTGCCAGTAAATCTAGTACCTAACAATAGACTATTTCTATCTACTTCCTAGGATCCTAAACCATATAACTCAAGAAGGTTATCAGCTGACTCATGGGCACTGCTTTAATTGTTTTGTTGCTGTTGTTTTCCATTCTTCCACAGTGTTTCTGAGCATCCACTCTTTCTCTGTTGCAACATACCAAAAATTTGCCTTCCATGTTGTCTTTCAAGGATGGACATGGCTTCTCTGTGTGTATGCTGTCTTTCAAGTATTTTCTTTCCTCTGGGAATGTTATATCATTGACACCATGTTGACGTTGACATTGTCTGGCTGATCTATAAAATGGGACCCTTCAGCCAATGCTATCTTTTATATACAATTATTTTGACTGTTTGGCACATGACTAGCTAATGTTAATGCTATCTGGTTAATCTTAATATTAAAGATTTTATTTCTGGTATTTTAGTTATTAAACATTTTTTCTGTCAAATTTAGATAGAAAAATGATTGAATTTATTCAGTTTGAAATGTTAGCTAAAATATGATAGACATATATAAGCATTATACTCCTAAACAATGATATATGAGCAACAATCTTTTGTCCAAAGATCAATTGAGAGTCCTCCAGTATTCCAATTGAAGTATTTTGGAATATCAACAAACCAAGACTAGGATATGTTTCTAGTAAAATACTCAACCAAAACAGAGTCTGAAAAGGTCACATCTATGCAATGAAATGGGTGAGAGAACTGGGCAACAGTGGGATATAGGAGCAAGAATTAAAATCAGCTTTGATAGCTGAAGCAATAAGTCTGTAATGGAGATTACAAGGTACATCAAAAGAACAGTATTGCATGTTTAGTCTCATAACCCATGATTATTTATTTCATATAGTTAGTTGGTAGAGTCTAGAAGTTTTTCAGTTAAAATTTTCAGAGATAATCTTATATCCATGATCTCCATCATGGCTGATGCTGGCTTACCACTTTCAGTGCTTCTTTGTCTCCTCACTCTGTTATATGGAAAGGAGTTATCTTAGGACCAAAATTCTCAGTAAATATTTATTTAGTGCCTGCTGTATGCCAGACACTAGGGATACAAGAAAGGCAAAAGGCAGTGCCTGTGCTAAAGGAGTTGATGATACAATGGGGAAGATGCAAACTACTCTATAGAAACAGGATAAAGAAAATCCTTGGGAACACTAATCATCTCACTTTTCTTAATTATTTTAACTTCCTCCTCTATGCTACAGTTATAAACAAATAGCCAAAAATGAATGATTATAATGGAAGTATTAATAGGAAAAAAATCATATAAATTCTCAAGTACTGCTATACATCAAAAAGGTATTCAGAAAAATTTTTCATTCACAGAAGGTTAAAGATCATTGTAGCCCAATTACTGTTTAAAGGTGAGACAACTATGTCTCAATAAAGTTAAATGATTTGCACCATCATATAAGTAGTTAATGGTATAATCAAGACTAAATGGTAGTCTCTTGATGGAGATGTTGATATGAAAAGTACCATAGTTCATCAAGTACTATTAAACATCAAGAAAGCATCTAGAAAAAAATTTCATAGAATCACAAAAGGTTAAAAAGCATTCTAATCCAATCATTATTTAATGAGTGAGATAACTATGTCCCAACAAAGTCTAATGATTTGCCCCAAGTTCTCACATAGTAGCTAGTGACATAATCAAGATTAGAAGTGAGTGAGTCTCTTGACTCCTAACAGCACTTATACCATGGCTGACACCATGGAGTAGCATGCTGATCAAATGGTCAAGATAGGAAGGGAGTTAAAGTCAAGGTCCTAATAATCCACTAGCTAGATGATCAGTCCTTGAAGACTCTAGAGTAAATTATAATATCTTTTACCCTAGAAACTCAAATTTCTTGGTCAACTTCACATCCTGTTCTATATTAATGTCTCCATATTTAATTCAAAATAAAAACTGAAGCAAGGAAAATGTGTTGCTTAAGGTGATGCAACAGATTGATGGTGAAGAAGAGAAAGGAAATAATAAAATTCAACTAGTACACACCTTCTCAGCCTACTTAGAATTCGGATTCACATCTAAAGTCCCATAAACCCAATTAACTCAAATCTTTTAATCATTACAATTCTAATCTCTCCATTTTTTTATGATTGACTCCCAAAGTCAAGGCTGAGGATTTCTAAAAATAGGAAAGAGACCCTTCTTCTCTCGTCTCCTTTCTTCCTGAATAACTTACACATTTCTGAGAATGGCCCTAGTCCAAGGATAAAGACGGAGAGATCAGATTTTTATCATTTAAAGGGCTTGCCTTTGAAAATAGCCACTTTGGAAAAATACCATGTGACTTTCATATCCCTCTCTCTTCTACCTTCATCTTAATACAACTTAACACTGGAATATCATAGAGAGATTAAAAATTACTGGCCTATGTGCCAAAATGTTTGTGGCAGCCCTATTTGTAGTGGCTAGAAGCTGGAAAATGAAAGGATGTCCATCAATTGGAGAATGGTTGAGTAAATTGTGGTATATGAATGTTATGGAATATTATTGTTATGTAAGGAATGACCAGCAGGATGAATACAGAGAGGACTGGCGAGACTTACATGAACTGATGCTGAGTGAAATGAGCAGAACCAGGAGATCATTATATACCTCAACAACGATACTGTTTGAAGATGTATTCTGATGGAAGTGGACCTCTTCGATAAAGAGAGCCTTAATTGATCAAAGATGGACAGAAGCAGCTACACCCAGAGAAAGAACACTGGGAAATGAATATAAACTGCTTGTATTTTTGTTTTTCTTTCCAGGTTATTTCTACCTTCTGAATTCAATTCTCCCTGTGCAACAAGAAAACTGTTCAGTTCTGCACACATATATTGTATCTAGGATATACTGCAACCCATTCAACATGTAAAGGATTCTTGCCATCTGGGGGAAGGGGTGGAGGGAGGGAGGGGAAAAATCGGAACAGAAGTGAATGCAAGGGATAATGCTGTAAAAAATTACCCTGGCATGTGTTCTATCAATAAAAAGTTATTTAAAAAATTACTGGCCTCTTTTTTATGTTATATTTATAAAACATTCAAGTATCTTTTCTATTCTATTGCCATGTAGTGAGTTCTCAAAAATTTTTGATTGATGGATAAATCATCCCAAAGTTTCATCAAGTCAATAACAAAACTTAGTTCCACTAGTTTTTAAGCAATGAATAAAAAAACACAGTTGATTGACACATTTTTTTCTCATTAACTGGTTGCTTTGAGACCACGTAATCCCATCCTCAGAAGATGTCAATCTGTCAAATGTGTTCATTTAAATTCTCTGTTCCTGGGGAAACAATCTGAGTCATTCTTAGTGTAAACATGTGCATGTATTTGGGAGTATGTTTACATGCACAAGCTCATAAATTTTCATCAGTTGCCTCCTGTACTTCTTCCCCTCAAATCCCCACTCCCTGGAGTTATTATTTAACAATAAATGGGAGTATGTAACTGTTTGTAATTACTTTTTGTTTTCAAAAGAAAAAAGCCAAATCAATTCAAATACTAAAGCTGGAGGCTACAATCCATGTGACAGGTGTTGTACATATAATACTGCATCCTTATGCAAAAAAGCAAAAATGAGGAGATAGTTAATAACCATAGAAGTAGTTGTTTGCTACCTAAGAATAAAAAAATTTATGTGAGAAAGACCCTATGAGAGAAGCACATGTTGCTCCTGGAAGAAATAAACATGAATGGCCCAGTCAATAAGGCACTAGATTTGGAGAAGAAAGATGAAAGTTAATATCTTAGACACTTAATAAGTGTACAATTCTGGAAAAAATCACTTACTTTTAATATCTCAATTTCCTTGTCTGTAAAATGGGGCTAACAATATCTCTTACTTCACAGGATTATTGTGAAGATCAAACAAGACAACACAGATAAAGCACTATGTAAATGCTAGCTGTTATAATTATGATTATAATAAATCTAGTGTATCTCATTTAGAGAAAAGAAGTTAATTGAGTGTTTTACATCCATAATCTTTAGCATGAAGTTGAACATATAGTAAGTCTTTTATAAACAAATGGTGAATTGAATTAAGTATTTTCTCTTTTGAAACCCATTTTGCATAACCTACTTTCCAGTCCTGATATTAACATCTAATGATCTTCAGGAAATTCTCTCTTTTTTTTTAAGTGATGCTGAAAACAACTGGCAACAGCAAAGGTAAGTATCAAGTTTATTGTGCACAATAAAAATACACGATATATAAAATCATTTGAACTTTTAATGATCATTAACAATCCTTCTATTTTGTCCATGTTGAATCTTAATCTAATTCCTCAGAACAATAATTCCAAGCTTTCTTATTATTCCTATTGTTTCTAATCATAAACTATATCTTCACTTATGGAAGAAAACTAGCAAAAAAAGCCCTTAGGAGTAAAAGTCTACCAGAAGTGACAACCTAAAAGTATCAGTGATAAAAAAGAAAAAAAAACTCTGAACTGCTGATATTGGGCAAAAGAATCAAGAAATGGAAAAAGTAGGACAAGTCATCAGGACGGTATGCATGTAGTGGGGTTTGTAGCACTCCAGCAAGCCAGAGGAAAAGAGTACAACATCCAGTTGGAAACAGTTCTGATCACCCAAAAATCAGTTGGAGCAGATACCTAAGCTGAAAAAATGTGAATTATTTAATTTTCAAATTTGGTCCTCGAGGAAACCACATTCAGAGAGAGGAAAACCAGAAAGTGAGTGATAATGAAAATAGGATGATACAGATGGAAAGTACCAAAGATTTTGAAAAGAAGACAACTAACAGGCCTTGACTATAAATAGGTAAATCACCAGGAAAATTATTAATAACAGAAAGGAGATATGGCTTCCAGATCCAATAAATGACTATAGGCATCTATGAAATAGATGCAAGAAAACTCTTGATAAAATAAAAGACCCTATAGAATTTGAAAAACAAATGGAACCACAACACACTATTCCTAAGAAGTGTAAAAGAGAAATGAGAATTATAAGGGTATAATTTTAAGTCCTGCTTAACAACAACAACAATAATAAATAGAAGAATTTGTATCTGCAATGGCAAACATTGCCAAAGAAATAAGAGAGAACAAGAATTTGGGAATGGAAATATATAAGACATAAAGTTCAACATTGAAGAAGAGAGGCAAAAAAAAAAAAACAATAAAAGAAAATATGTAATGGGCTGAGGCTTGAGTTGATGCACTGAGGTCCCAAGCACGTGAGGCTAAAAAGTAATTGGACCATACTCTATTAATATATATGCTTGGAGAAAGAATGGCCGTTATGCAAGCAAAACATATTGAACCTGAAGAAAAGATGCACAGAGGCAACATTGGGATCATAGGTCTTGCAGAAGAATATGACAGGACCAAAAAAACCCTTCATATCATAATGAAGAAATCACAGAAGAGAATTGCTTGGAATTTCTAACTATAGAAAATGAAATTTCAATTGAAAGAATTTACAGATCATATTTGGGGGGAAAAAAATCCAAGGAATGATAAAGTCAACAAAAGATTGGTGAGATCTATTCTTCCATTTCAGTACAACTTGGGAAGCTAGAAGATATCTGTGACATGGAGGTAGGGACTACTCCCAAACCCATGTGGATACAACTACAATGTTGTAATAAATGGGAGCAAAAGAAGCAGTAATAACTTCATGAGCTCTCAAAGAAGAGATGATAAGAAGACCTGGCCACTGTTCAGGAAGAAATCATATGGAATTCCTATGTTAGTACTGGACACAAGAACAAATGCTATGTGGCAACTCCATTGCCTATAACTACTTCTGGGTTACAATTCAAGGACAGAAAATAGCACTTTTGTGCACCAGGGAGCAGGGACCTTGAAGCATAGTATCAATTTTAGTACCAAGAGAATACGGGTCCTGAGAAACTATGAATTGCAACCCTAAGAGATTAGAAGCATTACCAAATCCCCAGAATTAGCTCTGAAAACAGAAGTATAAAAACTAAATCCTAAAGCTTGGGAGAGTGCTATTTTCTCCTCCTCACCCCACCCTTATACCTAGAGCCCAACTTTCACATAAATTCAAAGCCAAGAAATGAATTGGGAAAGTAAGCAAGTAATAAAAAAAAAGAGCTATTATGATGACAAGAAAATCAAATCTCAGAAGACAATGAACCCAAAACAGCTATACACACAGTGTCAAAGAAAAAAATATGTGAATTGGACATAAGCCCAAGAAGAATTCCTGGAAGAACTCCACACACACACACACACACACACACACACACACACACACAAAGTTTTGTTTTCTAAATCAAATTAGAGTAGTAGAGAAAAATTAGATTAAGAAATGAAAGTTATGAAAGAAAATTATAAAAGGTAATAAACATCTTGGTAAGAGTCACAAAAATAATGAAGAAAAGAATACTTTTAAAAAAATAGAATTGGCCAAATGGAAATAGAGGGACAAAAGCTCAGCGAAAAAGAAAATTCCTTAATAATTAGAATCAGGCAAATGGAACCAATGACTTCATGAGACATTAAAAAGCAATAAAACAAGGGCAACCAGATGGCATAATGGATAGAGCACCAGTCCTGCAGTCAGAAAGACCTGAGTTCAAATATGGCCTCAGAAATTTAATACTTCCTGGATGTGTGATCTTGAACAAGTCACTTAACCTCAATTGCATCACAAAAAAAGAAGAAAGAAAAGAAAAGGCAATAAAACAAAGTCAAAAGTGAAAAAAAATGGGAAAAAAAGAATATGTGACATCTCACTGGAAAAACAACTGACTTGGAAAATAGATTCAGAGAGACAATTTAAGAATTATTAGACTACCTAAAAGCCATGATCATAGAAAGAGCAAAAATATCATATTTCAAGAAATTTTCAAGGAAAGTCACCCCTAAATTCTGGAAGTGGACGGTAAATCAGAAATTGAAAGAATTTGCTGATCACTACCTAGAAAAGGTTTCAAAATGAAAACTTCCAGTAATATTATAGTCAAATTTCAAAATTCCTAGATCAAAGAAAAAACAATTCAAGCAGCCAAAAATTTTATCAGCTACCACATTAAAGGAACAGTAGGCTTAGAACATAATATTCTGGAAGGCAAAAAAAGCTAAGATTACAACCAAGAATAAATCACCCAGGAAAACTAAGTATTATTCTTTACGGGGGGGGAAATGGACATTTAATGAAAAAAAAAATTACTACCAACCATTCCTGATGAAAAGACCAGAGCCTTTGACTTTCAAAAACAAGATTCAAAAGAAGCATAAAACAGAATACATGAGAGATAAATTATAAGGGAATCAAAAAGGTTAAATTGCTTACATTTCTGTATGAGAAAATTTGATAGATAGATAGATAGATAATAAAGTTCTTTTAAGAACTTTATCATTATTAATGAAGTTAGAAGAAGTCTACATACACAAAGATAGTGAGTTGATTATATAGGGAAGAAGTTAAAATAAATGTGACAAAGTGGGAGAAGGGGGAAGGAAGAGGAAGAATGGTTAAAAAAAAATTATCACACATAAAAGATGTATGCAAGGAAGAATGTTTATATTGAGTAGGAAATGGGAGGGACAGACAGTGCTTGACTCACTTTCATCTAAATTGATTCAAAGAAAGAGAAATTACACACACACACACACACACACACAGTAGGTATAGCAAGCTATCTTGCCCAATAAGAAAAGACTCTGGGTCCACATCTACTCAGAACCATAGATCACAACCCTACGATTGTTTGCTCTAAATAGTCAGCAAGAGGACCCAGACACTTCCTAACAGTGCGACCCTGTACAACAAATTGAATCTCCCTAACACTTAATCTCCACATTTCTAAAATGAGAAGTTTACATTAGGTGACTTATGAAATTCCTTCTACCTCTAAATCTATGCTGTTAAGTATTGCATGAGATACTTTGTCAAATGTTTTTCTGATTTAGGTAAATTATATCTACAATCTATTAACTCTGTGGGGCTGGAGGAAGGAAATGAGGTTAATTTGGTATGATCTATTCTTGTTGAAATAATGTAGACTTTTATGATCATGCCTTCCTTTTCTAGACTTCATTATTAATTATTAATATTATATTAATATGTTATAATATAATATGTAATAGTTTATTAATAATATATTATATTAATATTAAGCTCACTCAATTTTATATTCAAGAACATTACCAGAAAGTTAAGGTTACACTTATGTTGTACTTTTAAGATTTTCCAAAGGTACATATACTAATTTATTTGATCCTCACTATAACTCTCTGAGGCAGGTGCTAAAGTTATTTCCATTTTTATAGATATCAAATCTGAATTTGTAAAAAGTTAAGTGACTTCTCCAGGGTCACACATCCAGTAAATACTTGGAGTCTAATTTGAAATGTAGTTTACAAGTTCCATTCTTTCTTTTTTGAAACCCAAACAACACTGTCTCTTCAGTTTTCCACAATGTTTCTCGTCTTTAAATTTAATTTAATTAATAGAGAATTTTAATTAATTAAATTAATTTTAGGGTTAAGGCTAGATCTCTCTCTTAGCCAGGCTGGATGGAAGTACAGGAGTAACCCATGAGCCTGGTCCCGTTCTGATGGACATAGGAACTTTGACTTGCTCCATTTCAGGATGGAGCCAGTTTACCCCCTCTTTAGACCCCCCCCCCTGGAAGCCCTTGGTTCCCATGGCTCATTATATGAATGCTTGACTCAATGGGGACACCCAGGCAGCTTAAACCACTGAATATCAGAACTCCTAAGTTCAAAAATTCCATCAGCTTCAGCCTGCTAGTCAGCACAATCTTTCAAAGATCATTGGCTGGGCTCCATGCATCACTGGGATTTTTGTTTGTCTGAGTCTGGTAACTTGAACTTATACAAAACAACTTTCTTGTCTAATATCATCTTACATACTTTGGGTTTTCAACTCCCCATTCATTTTAGCTCTGTCCTTTCCGGTCTAGAAGTCATTCTAAGCAGAGAAAACAAAAGCAAGAGTTGAGTAAACTGCACCTTCCCTCAGTCATCCATTATCATTGTTTCATCCACCCTACAGAATGGTTCTTTTCCTTCTTTCATCTTCTTTCCTGCTTTTTTCTGTACTCTTCCCTCTCTATTCAACATACCTAAAAACAAACAATGCTAGCATTCCTCAGCTCATTCTTCATTTTAGTGCTCCTTATATTATTCTTACAAAGCCTTGCCATGTTTTTGTATTCATTCTCCATTACCTGTCTTTGCTTCTATCTTCAGGGTACATGTTTTTAAAAGTCTAAGTTGATTGATGAGTTCTAGCTGGAGCCATATTGATCTCTTTAGATAATGCTACATTTTCCTTCTTAACAAAATTTTTTCTTTGTATCCTCATAATTTCATTCTTGAGAGCTTTCTATCCTTTTTAGTTCATGTAATCCTACCTTTATTTTTTTTTCTGAAACCTTAGAAAGCTGTTCTTTCCAAATCTAGAGTTTGTGTCAAATTATTACCAGCTTCCTCTTTTTTTTCTAACACAAATCCTAACGTAGACTGAGCACTTCTTACCCCTGCATCACATCATTTTTACTTCAGCAATCTATTCCTATTTATAGGTAAGAATCGAGGTCTAGGAGAGCACAATACTCTTGCCCTTCCTCTATTTTTTGTGGAGGTACTGAGTTTTCTTACTCATCTAGGAGCAAAGTACACAATCTGATCCCATTACTGTTTATTAAAGAAGCTTTTGACCATTTCAATATATCTCTCCTTCAGCAGTCTGGTACTTCTCTCCCCAACAATGGGTTCACCATACTAGTGCTGGATGAGTGAACAGTTATTAGCCCAGCTACAGCTCAGAACACCCATGTTCAAATGATCCACCAGACTCAGCCTACCGCATCATCATCATTATTATCAAAGGGCCCAAGATATGACTGTCAAAATTTCTATATGAATATTTACACCAGTTCAGACATCAAATCAGCATTTGACTTTTTGTTTTGTTGATTGTCTAGACTTTGAAAATTATACAGAAAATGTTAATAATGCAGATTAAATTCAAATGGCATTAATTAATTAAAATAATAGAATCTAGAAACAAACAGCAGAGCACAGTTTTTTGGTCTTTGTATACCCATAGTGATTAATACATAGTTACTATCATAAGAATTAATAAGCATTTATAGAATGATTGACATTTTATTAATAAGATAATATCTGAAGATTAAGACTATATCTCAGAAAATAGTCCTCTACTTCCTGGAGGGAAAGCTTTTATTTTTTTTTTTTTACAAAATATATACATATGTACACATATACATATATATGTATATTTATGCATAAACACACATGTGCAGTCTCTCTTCCCAACTGACCAACATGACATTAAAAACGTTTCTTTATATGTGTGTTCATATGTGTATAGAGAGTGTGTGTGTGTATATGTATACACACATATAGCATATATGTGTGTGTGTGTGTGTGTGTGTGTGTGTGTGTGTAGTAACTTTCTTGGGAAACTTCTATAGTAAACTTCTTGGGAAGTAGGAAGGGGGAAATAAACCAAAGTAAAAAGTCCATATTAGAGAACAAAAGAAAACTTACAAGAAAGCAAAGGAAAGATGAGCAAGTTCTGAATATAACATGTAATATTTAATATAGAGACTTTCTTAAAATGGAAATATATTGCTTTATATTTTGAATCCTCTCTTATATTTTGCTGTGTACATGGCAGTTTTTCCCTTGTTTTATATTTAAGTTTAAAACTAAAAGAAAAAAGTTTCATTATTATAAGAATATTTAATATTATACAAAGACATTAAAATGCAATTACAGCAGAAGGGATAAATACAGATATAATAATATTAATATATGCTCTTTTAAGCCTAGAACTCAACGAAACATGGAGGTTTTTTGCACACAACATCTTTAATTTGTTATTTTTTTGCAAGTACAATTCCCTCTTTTCTTTTTGTTTTTATTTTTTATCATTATTTTATAACATTCAATTTTTTTTAAATGTTGAGTTCTGGATTCTCTCTCTTCTTCCCACTCCACCACCAGCCATTGTAAAAGCAATTATGGATGTGGAATTCTGCAAAACATATTTCTATGCCATCCATATTGCAAGGGGGGGAGAAAGAAAGAAAAAAGAGAGAGGACAAAAGAAAGAAAAAGAGGGGAAGAAAGAAAGAAAAAAGAGAGAAAGAAAGAGAGGAAGAAAAAGCAAAAAGAAGAAGAAAGAAAGAGAGGAAATAAAAACAAAAAGAGGAAGAAAGAGAGAGAAAGAGAAAGAAAGAAAGAAAGAGAGAGGGGGAAGAAAGAAAGAGAGAGGGGGAAGAAAGAAAGAGAGAAAAAGAAAGAAAGAAAGAAAGAAAGAAAGAAAGAAAGAGAAAGAAAGAAAGAAAGAAAGAAAGAGAAAGAAAGAAAGAAGGAAGGAAGGAAGGAAGGAAGGAAGGAAGGAAGGAAGGAAGGAAGGAAGGAAGGAAGGAAGGAAGAAGGAAAGGAAGTAAAAACAAAAAAAGAGAAAAACAGAAAGAAACCTGCTTTTTTTAAACAGGTGCCATTGAACAGTTGCAAAGAAAAGATCAATCCCACCAATATTAAAAACCAATTCAATGAGACTTATGCTGACAATCCCATATCTCTTGAAATAAGGGATACTTGAGAAATTATTTTTAAGGAGCATGATTTATCATGAGGTTTTTTACAGAAATGTCACCTGTTTCTCTAAGGACATACATACGCAATGGTTGACTTGAGAATGTTTTTGTAAAGGCCTGAACTATGTTTGTCAAAATACTTTTAATTACTTGGTGTCCTTGAAATCATTTGCACTAGTCCCTTCTCAGTTTTTTGTCTTTTTATGTTTCCTTTTAAGTACCGATGGGGCTTGGTGAGCACTAATTACCCATAGACACTAGCTCTCACACTAAGCTTAACATATTTAATGTTTAACAGCTGTATGAATACTGCATGTGCCCACTAATTAACCCCTTTTGTGTTGGATGTTTATGGTGCATGACATTTTCTAATATTTTCTTAGAGATAACACTGAAGTTAATGAGAACTGCACATGTATATCAAAAAGAGAATCGATCCTTTGTCTTAAGCATATTAAGTTCCTCCAGATGTGATAATCATGTCCTGGGCTTTAAAAAAAAATCACTTGGATATAAAAAGACTTAAAAATGAAGAAACAAACTAACTTAAGCAGGAAAGTTCTTAACTTTCCTTCAATATATTTTTCTTGGTATCTGGAAATCTCTGGTAGGTCAATCATTATGAGCTCATAGTCAGAAAAATAAATCATGTTTCTAGGATCATCCAACTGATTCAGCTCACTTCTTTCCTTCTGTCTAAAAAGGAACTAGCTACAGACTTGGCTGAGTCTAATGGGGATAGAAAGGTGAGTATAGAATTTTCTATATGGTTAGCTCCCTATTTTCTTCATCCAAGGAGATAACTCTCATGACAGTCTCATGACTGACCAGCAATAGCCAGTCAAGGGTGATACATAGGACTTACTAATCAATAATCAGAGCCATGTTGAGATAAGCAGAATCAGGGCTGTTTTGAGCTGTGTGATAAAATAGGCAGCCAACTATGCTTGAATATAACTTAAAAGGTGCTTGGAAAACCTGTAATGCTCAAAAATATCATCCTGATTACATCCCAAGATCTTAAAATGGTGCCAATAAAGAATATGGCATAGTGGAAAAGAGATTGGAGTCAGATGGTCTGGGTTCATACCCCAGTTCCAACATTTACTCCCCATGGACCTTACCAATATGTTTGTTGTTTTTGTACTTGTTATTATTGTCCCCCTCCTCTTTCTTCTTCTTCTTCCTACTCTTCTTTCTCCTCTTCCCCCTCCTCTTCTATCTCACTTAAATACAATTCTCCTCTTCCCCTCTCCCTCTCCTTCCTCCTCTTCCTTTTCCTCCTCCTTACCCCTCTTCCTCCTCCTCTTCCTCCTTCTTCTTCTCCTTCTTCTTCTTTTTTCTTTCTTTTTTCCATAATATGGAAACAAGCAACAGCACAGAGTAGTTGATGGAGAGGGGGCTAGCCTTGGACTCAGGAAGACCTGACTTCAAGTCCCTGCATTACCTAAACTGGTCATTGGATCTTTCAGTGTTCTTGGTAATTTTCTAAGACCATAAGTTACAAGTGGATCCTTGATTTGTTTTAGTAGAGTAATTTTCCACATGGAGAATTTTCTATATCAATGAAACTATCTATCTAAGGAGCTGGAGAAACGAGAAGAGTCATATTTGTATCAATTGTCTCACGTGATAGTTGTGAAGAAAGTGCTTCTTTAAATTTTAAAGGTCTATGGAAAAGTGAATAATAGTAAATAATTAAAACACATTTATTAAGTGCCTACTACGTACTAGGTACACACTGGGGATATACTGAGAATACAAACAAGAAAGAGACAGTCCTTGCACTCAAGAAGCTTACAATTTTAATGAAGATTGATAAAACACAAAAGGAAGTTAAAAGGGTGCTTTAGGAGGCCACCAGAGGGTAAGAAAATCATAATGTTTGTGGAGTACAAACCAAGCAAAGCAGATGACAGAAAATCAAGATAGATGGAAAATTTTGAGCCCTTTATAAAGGGAGACTTTGGAAGGAATTCATTTCTCCATCCCTTCAGTAGAAGGAAAAAGCAAGTGAGGGTGCTGAGGTTGAAATATCAAAGCTGAATCACTCTCCATGATGATTAGAATTCAGATCATACAGGAGCAGCTTTTCCTAATGAGACATGATACTGGTGGATTGGTTAATCAATCATTCCTCTAGGAACAAGGAATCTAAACTAGGGACAAGGATGGAACAGGATAACGCCAACAGAGGAAAACTACTCAGTAAAGGAAAATCATCTATACAACTCCAGTTTGCCTCCATCTTCTCTCCTACCACTCTGACACTAAATCTTTCTGCCTTCAGACTCTCAGTACCCAACTTTCATTTAACTCTCTCTTATCACAACTTGCTCTCAGGAAAGGCTTTCCTATTTGTCATCTACACCTTACTCAAATTTTTAATCGGTGTGTTAACATTCTTAGGGTTTGGGGCACTTTAAGCCTAATCACCGTGGAACGAAAGGCTTTTAGACTCTGGCAAAGGAATTTCAAGCATCAGTGAACATTTGAGGGAAATGTTGGGGGCAGTGGAGAAATGTTGGGATATAGCTAGATTCTTCCAAGAGACCCTAAAATCATAGTACTTTAGTGGACAGCTATGGACATTAATGCTCTATTCATAGCTACAGTTGATTTTGGGCCCCAATGAAGAAAGAAAAGGGCAAACATGGGGGCAGACTACAAAGGCTTGAGGCCAGCCAAAGGAATAGGATCCAGAGAAGTACTACTGAGAAAAAATGCAAAGGTGATAATGGATGTGCACAGAGGCAGAATACAAGCACAAAAGAGACATACTTTAGAAATTAGGAATCCTAGATATCCTGAGAACTAGAAAGAAGGCTCTATAGACATAAGCAGAGGCAAAGTATAGATCCTTATGAAGTTGGAGCTATAAGAGCCCTAAGAATTGATTAGGAAAGAAGCAATTGAATTAGAAAAAGCAAACAAAGGAAAGACATTGGAAAATAGTTTGGAGAAGCAGAAACTGAGTGAAAGACAAAAGAACAGATGGAGAAAAGCAAAAGTAAAAGGGAAGCCAGAACAGACCTAGATATGCTGGGAGATCAACAAAGAGAATGTATATTTGACACTACAGAAAATAAATGATACAGGTGATACCAACTCCCGATAGATATTCTTCCTTAAATATTCAGCTAATTACATTTGATTATATTCTCTCTTTATTTTGCTTTGCCAGTCTAACTTACATAGCCTTAGGCCAAGGAAAGCACTCAGTTTTATAATTATCTGGTGAATTCAGGGCAATCTGCTTAATGGCCACTAAAGTGAACTCAAAAAAGGGTGAGCTTTTGTATGAGTGATTCAGATTGGCTACAAGAATAGACTAATATGCTTAGTGTGACATAAGTACAAATGGCTTCAAAACATATATTTCTACCCACTTCTCCCACCTCACTCCTGCGACAAAAACAGAACTGAGTACAATAAAATTCCTGCATATAATCAAATGAGACCAATTCTCTGACTGTACGACTAATTCACACTGAATCCCTCCATTGTGGCACAGCGAGCTAGCTCTGAGGCTTCTAATCTCAGTGCAGAAGGTAAACTGCCAGTCTATGAACCCTGGCACAACAGGCCTGATTAAACCTGTCTATCCCTAGGCAGTGGGGCACCCTGATATAAACAGCCAATAACCAGGCCCGTGACCCCCAGCAAAAGAAGCTTTGGACAGAGCCCCCTATGCCCCAGGTAAAGCTCAACTTTAAAGTCATGAAATAGACTGAAAAATAAGCAAAAAACAGAAGAAAAAACCCAAACCACAGAAAGTTACTGTGATGGGAAGATCAAAAAACAAATTAAGAAGAGGATTACAATGTTAAAATGTCTACATGCAAACTCAAAGGTAAATATGAATTGGTCTCAAACCAGAAAAGTCTGTGTAGAAGAGCTCAAAAAAAGTTTTAAAATGAAATGAGAGACAACAGACAAATTGGGAAAAGAAATGAGAGTTTGGCAAGAGAAAATCAACAGCTTGGAAAAGGAAAGATAAAAATTGATGGAAGAATCCAACAGATGGCCCATGGAGAAAAACCACTGAAGAAAATAACTCTCTAAAGAGTAAAATCTTCAAATACAAGACTGAAGAGAAATATAAAAAGATAAACTGAAAAAAAAAACATGTCTAAACTGTTTACATGCTTACATGGGAAAATGATACTTGTAACTCTTGAGACCTCTATCTCTTATTAGGGCCGTTAGAAGGAATATACATAGAAGATGTGAGTATCAGTTGACTTTGATGTGAGGATATAAAAAAATTGCGGGGTGAACAAAGAATTGTATTGAGAGAAGAGGCAAGACGGAGGCAGAGAAGTATAGATTACATCACATGAAGAGGAACAAAAGACCTATTACAGTAAAGGGAAAGAAGGAATGGGGGTTAGCATTATTTGGACCTTTCTCTTATTGGATGTGACTTAAGGAGGAAATGTGTTTCTTGTAAAAATTGACCATGTGGGGCAGCTACTTGGTGCAGTGGATAGAGCACCAGCCATGAAGTCAGGAGGACCTGAGTTCAAATCTGACTCAGATACTTAATACTTTCTAGCTATGTGACCCTGGGTAACTTAGTTATTCCCAATTGCCTCAGAAAAAAAAAATTTGACCATGTGCTAGGGCATAAAAATCTCATAATCAAATTCAAAAGGCAGAAATATTAAATGCATCTTATGAGGTAAACTATTATGATCTTTATTTTAAAGATGAGGAAACTGGTATAAAGAGGTAAATAACTTCCTCAAGATCACATAGCTAGTAAATGTCTGAAGTAAATCTAAACCATCTAGTCCCCTGATAAATGGAAATTTCTATCACTATTGTATCATACTTCCATTTCAGGCTTATTATTTGTTGTCTGAACTTAATTATTTCTTCTTTTTTTTGTCCAAGTAATCTGTAGTGTTGCATTATTTTTTTGATTCTGGTTCCAATAATATTCACTTAAATGTTCCACTCTCCTCTCCTGTGTGTATTTCCTTAGAGAATATAATTTTAATACCTTCCCTAAGGTCTTATGCCTCTTTACAGTGCGGAAGTTTATATTTTTGGAGCACAACACCAGTAAGCTCTACATGCTGGAAACATTGCAAATATGGTGCCAGCAGTAGTGTATCTGCTTTCTAAGGACCAGCTGGCCATTAGATAACGAATTTTTTGGCCATGGAAACACATGAAACAAAGACAGTAAAATAACCTTCAGGCCTACCTAGAACCCTTCTGATTCTATGATCTCAGCAGTAATAATAGAAAAGAGGACAGAGGATGTGGAGAATTACTGTCTTAATATCATCTATAAACAATTGGTAGTAAGCTAATCAGTCCTTCAAGTTGCCTTTATAAATACTTAGTATGTGTCAAGTACTCTAACTTATGAGAGCAGCCAAGTGGCACAGTGGATAGAGTGCTCCTCTCAGATACTCATTATCTGTGTGACCCTGAACAAGATACTTAACTTGGTTTGCCTCAGTTTCCTCATCTATAAAATGAACTGGCAAAGGAAATAGCAAATTACTCCCCTATCTTTACCAGAAAAATTCCAAAAAATAGAGAGTCAGACAGGACTGAAAAGTTATTTAACCAAAACAAACAAAAAAATCCATTAATTACAAGATACTTACCAAATTTCCTGGTCAACTCCCAGTTGATAAATCTGAATTGCATCAATATTGATATTCTCTTATGCTATGATAAATAAATGAAGCCAGAAAATAAAAATATATTGTAGGTAAGTGGAAAGAAGGCTCCCAAGTCTTTCTTGGAGAAGAAAAAAAAAAAAGACAAGAAGAAATGTCATTTCATGGGATACTTGATTTTCTTAAATTACAGTGCTCATAATGTTCATGTGCAAAAATGTCACCATGATAAAAATTTATATTAGCATCTATTGCAAAGACCAGGGGAGTACTCACATAAGTGACAGTTATAGAGAAATTCTAGAGGGGTGAAAATCAATAGCCTCCAAATTAAGTCAGCATATATCCTAATATTTGGTGATTTTCCAATGCAAAGGTCAAAATAAGTAAAGTTAGAGAAAGATGTTAGGAAATGTAGCTCTACATCAAGAAACAAATGGTTCTCAAATTTATAGATTGTGAAGAATCACTTCTGCGTGTTACACTGGATAGAGTACTGAACTTCAAATCAAAGAAAGTCTCAATTCAAATACCATCTGGGATATTTATTGTATAAGTTACTTAATCTTTTTTTGCCTTGGTTTCCTCAATTATAAAACATGGAATAAAAATAGCATCTATCTTATAGGGTTATTGGGAGGATAAAATGAGATCATCTTTGTAAAGTACTTAACACAATGCCAGGTACATGGTTTGCATTTAATAAATGTTTGTTTCTTTTTCCCTCTCCCATTCCCATATTATGCATAATTTCTTAAGGAATCTAGAAGTATTAATTACAACAAGCACCAAATCATATCAAAGAAGTGAAGTTGACTATATTTTAATATAGAGAAAATGATTAATTTCTTACATGGGAATTTCTGAAATAGTTATCTCTTTACAGTCCATTGACCTAATTATCGAAAAATCAAGTATCAATACCAATTTGAAAGAAAGGATGGAAATAGAAGAAAGTGTTCAATCAAAAGAATTCCAATTTGATCTCTTTTCCCAAACCAATATGTTTAATTGGATATAGATATAATAACAGACACAAATATAAACTCCTACAATTTCCTATTCACATTTAATCATTATAAAGATGTTGCTACAATCCAAAGGGGAAAAAAAACTTCCTCAATCAACAAATGCTTTCTCTCCCTATTAAGGAAAATTCTATAATTAAGAATAGAACTTGAAATATTTCACATATGTGCATGTGTGTGTGTGTGTATATATATATTTAAACTAATTAAATGTACACATATATGTATATATACATATATGTGTACATTTAATTAGTTTAAATATATACATTTAATTATTATAAAATCATAATTATATATATGTGTGTGTGTATATTTAATTAGTGTAAATATATACATTTAATTTATTATAAAATCATAATTATATACATTTAATTCATAGTTTTTCTTGATCAATCTTGTTAGAAACACATTTTTAACACTGAAAATCAGATATCAAGGAAAATATATTAAAGAAGAATCTTAAAGATTCCTTAATCCTAAAGAGGATTCCTCTTGACATTTCTGGCCAGAAGTGAGCTCTGCTACTCTTTAGGAAGAGGGAGCACAAAAGCAGGACAAGCTTTATACTATTAAGTTTGGCGCAGTCTCTCCCTTCAGAGACCAGGTTGGTCTGTTCCCTTCTGGGTTACAATCTTTCTGTTATGTCCACTATATGTTTTCCCCTAAATATGTATAAGCATGTTCCCCCTCCCCAGTCATACATCCCATGTTTAAAAAGGGTGGAGAACCCCTTCTACAGGATATGTTGTTTAATATTCAATTAGCAGGCACAATAGTGATTTGTTCAAGTCAGGTCATTGATCCCCACTAGTTTGGGCTAGATCATCTATTAAGTTTGTGATTTTCTCAAAACCACAAGATTCTTTCTGATTGGCTGAATCCTTTCTAGATTCCCAATTGCTTGTTTGCTCAAGGCTTCTATTGATCACTTAATTGTTCTGTAAAATCTTAACTTTCCTTTTAACCTCTCACATTCTGAAAATCTCTGGGTCATTGGTACCCACTATCCTACACTACCTCAAAGCTTTCAACACTCCGTAAAAACCCAACTTTTCAGTATTTCTCATAATCTATAAACATTTATTAAGTACCTACTATGTGTCATGTGTTATGCTAAATGATGTATAAAATCATTTGTAATAATCTTATGGAGGAGCATAGAGAAAAAATGTATAGTATCATCTCATAAAATAGCAAAAAAAGAATGAAGACATTAGGTTAAAGAATTTTAGCATGATATCCAATTAAAGCCAGATCATCTCAATAGCATATCAGAATTAAAATGAAATGAAGATAACAAACATGAAAATGAAAATTATTTTTTTCTATCAATGACAGAGAAACCTTTGAAATTCTATTATCACTGTTGCTGATAATCAATGAGTCTTTTTTTCCCCCTTTGGACCATATTTACTTCCATATGCAGCATGAGTATGTCTGGAGGAGAACCACATCAAGGGTGACACAATCTGGAGTACATGGAAAAATCAATGATTGGGATATTTGAGTGAGAGGGAGATACTGAAGAATTGGGGATGTAGGGAACATACTAAACATTACCATGATTACCTACAAAAGGAAATTGAAAGGCTCAACTATCTGGATGCAAGAAACTGAGCATAACAGCCAAAGAAGTGAAAATGGATGTCACAGAAAAGGTGATGAAGAAGCATTGGAGGTGGGAAAAATTGCAAAATATGATAAATAAGGAACTTTATAGAAGATTAGAAGTTAAAAATGTCATGGAAAATGAATAACAAAAAGATGGGATAGTCATGTGATGAGAATGAGTGATGGTACATGGACAACTCAATTGTTCCACTGATATCCTCTTTCTGTCAGGAGAGATCCAAGAAGGTTTCCATATCATTAGATGAATCTCCTATGGCAAACTGTAGAACATGGACAAGAATCATATAAGAATGGCAGTTATTGATGATTTCCAGTTTTCATTGTTTTTTCCCCATGATCTTCTCCTCTATCCCATCTCAAATAAACAGATAGATCATACTTTTGATCTTGCTATCAACCACAACAGTTCTACTTCCACATTCCTGAATTCTGAAATGCCTTTATCTATCATTGTATTTTTTCTTTGCCTTAACACCTTTAACCCTGTTGTTCAAGGTCACTATGATCACTAATCCTTCTGTCCTTCAGTTCTTTTCCAGGTCTTCAACCCTTCACAAGCTATACTCTTCTACTTTCATTTTGACTCCCTTCATCCCCACTTCCTTGATTTTCATCGGCTATCTTGTATTCCAGAAATATTCTTTCCTCATCTCTGCCTCCTGGCTTCTTTGGATTATATAATATCTCAGCTCAAATATCACCTTCTTTTTCAAGAGGCCTGTTACAATATACATTGAAGCTAGTGCCTTTTCTCTAAGTTTATCTCCTATTTACATTGTATATATTTTGCATTCATGTTGTCTCTGCTATTAGAATGTGAGCTCTTTGAGGGAAGAAGCTGTATTTGCCTTTCATTGTATCCCTGTGCTTAATTAATATATGCCTGGCATATAGTGACTGAAACATTCAGTGACTGGGATGAATTTGATTGATATACAATTAGATATATAAGCCATAGAATTAAGTTAGTTTATCTTAGATAATTAAGAAGGGTATGAAATTGAATAGAAAAGCGCACTGAATTGCATTTGGGAAATTATAGAGTGAAATTTAAATGACTTTAACACCCAAAACAAAATTTTATCTTTTCAACAATAATAATCTTCTGATGGTATCATATGACTATGAATCATGGAATACCATAGATTTTATGAAATCAAACACCCCCTAAAAAAATTTGGAGAAATATGATAGGTATAACTGTGTTATATATAATTATTAGTAATAATTTTTCACCCTAAGTAGTTTTAAAATATCATTAGATATATAAATAACAACAACAACAAATGAGCCTGTAGTATAACAAGATCAAGGAATAAATGATGTTCAGTTGTACTCAGATTATGTTAAGATTTATTAAGGAGGTTTCCCCTTGTGAAGACCAATCCCCCAAAGTTCTGTGATGAACTTTCTGCTTGTCTCCTATACTATCACATTTAGTGATCTCATCAGTTTGCATGGGATTATTTATGATTTCTATGTAGATCGTTCCTATTTCTATATATAGCCAGCACTCGTGTCTCTCTTTAGCCCTAATCCTACATCACCAATAGCTTCTTAGACATCTCCCAATGCATGTCTGTAGGTATTTCAAATTTAACATGTCCATTCTGTTCCCTTCGAACCCTCCCTTTATCAAACTTTCCTATTATTGTTGAGGACACTGCCATCCTCCCAATCATCACACACAAAACCTTGGTCATTTGTTCCAATTGCATTATCATTCTCATAAATCTTCCTTTCTATTTTCAAAGCCATAGTCTTAGTTCAAATTTTCACTACCTCATCACCCTTCTAATTGGCCTCCCTCTCTCAAATTTTTCTCCTTTTCAACTCATTCTTCACTCAAGAGTTAAGATGATTGTTCTAAAACATGTCTCAGTATAACACTTTATTGATCTTGGAGCTCCAATATCTCCCTCTTACTTCTAGGATCTGGATTCTGTTCTCCTTCCTACACCTTAGGTATTTTTTATGTTATTGAGCCTGGTAGATAAACATAGACCGTATTCTCCTTCCTTTATATTTTGAGGTTGTGTGATTAGATTTTCCAGGCAAATAAAATTTTACTAGCTTTTGTTATATAAATTTCATCTTTGAACAAGGGAAGCATGTCATTCCTATACTTTAAACCACTATCTGAAAATCCAAATGTCATTTTCAGACACCAACTTTTAAACCAGATGACCACTTCCAAACCTGCATTCCTCTTCTGAAACCTCTAACTTCACTTAGCATCAAGGATGAAAATACCATCTGTGTCCCTAAAGTCTTCAATTTCCTGCTTAAGAGTTCATATACTTAGCAATGCTTTTTAGGTTCATTCAAGCAATGTCTTTTGTACCCGTGTGAATCATTAAAAATAGGTACTGTGTATCTTTCATAACTATGATGAGAAGAGTTCCTGCTTAAATAAGTGTTAGAGAGGATCACACAAGATAAAATAGACCTTTTTGATCAAAAGGTTTTTATATAAACAAATCTATTAAAATTAAAATGATAAACAGGTAATTGGAAAAAAATTTGTAGTAAGGTAACATATCTAAGCTCAATAAGGAATTGATCCAAATTTATAGATTAAAGACCACTCCCTAATGATAAATTGTCTAAATATATAGACAGTTTTGTTTGAAATTAATCATATAAAAATACTCCAAATCACTGATATTTAGAAAAATTAAACTGACAACTTTGAGGTTCCATCTCATGCCCATAAGAAACAGTTGGAATCAGACTGGCAAATCTGACAAAAGAGGAAAATGGCAGATGTTGGCAGCAGGAAAACAATTATACTAATAGGTTATAGTTGAAGGTATAAGTAGATTCAAGCAGTCTACAAAATATTAAGAACTTTCCCAAATGTTACCAAATTGTGGGCAGTCTTTGACTTAATTATATCACTACTAGGTCTATTTCCCAAAAAGATCAAAGAAAAAAAGGGTCTTGTATATACAGACATTTACAGCAGAACATTTTCTTTCAAAAGTTAGAAACTAAGAGGAATTCCTACCTTAATGGAAGAGTAACTAAACAAATTGTATTATGTGAATGTATTAACATTATTGTGCCATAACAAATGATGAAATGAATAGGCATTTCAGAGCAATCTGGAAAGAACTCTATGATATGATGCAAAACAAAAAGTTGGAATAGGGAGAATAATTTACACAATGACAATGATATTATAGAGAAAAAACAACTTTGAAAAATTATTTAACTCTGATTAATGGAATGATAAATCACAAGTTCAGAGGCTAGGAGATGGATGAATCATGCCATCCAGTTCTTGCCAGAGAGCAGCTGTAAATAAAATTCATATTCAGGTTATTTTTTTTATTTGGACATGGCCAACATAGGAATTGGAATAAGCATATTTGTTCTAAGGGTTTTTTTGGGGGGAGGGGAGGAACATTATATAGTGGGCAGTGGGAGGGAAAGATAATTAGTTCTTATAAAGGCAAATTTTTAAAGAGTAAAAGCAAAGTAGCAATTTGACCACATGACCAACCTCAGGCATTCTCCCACGTTTCCTGGACAAATACCAGGGGGAAATAGAAGGCCTCCCTTTGATTATGAAATCAACAGATAACTTTCTCAATATCCTTGAGCAAGAAGTCACTAAACAGTACCATTCCTTTCTTCTTCCTCTGATCTCCACTAAACCATCTTTCACCTGATGGTGAAAGATAGAAAACAGACAAGAAAAACAAAGTAAAGTGTATACTTATCCCAAATATAAAGGAGAGATTAATTCTTGGCTATGGAAGCAATGGAAGTAATTGGTAGACATATGTTTAGTAGTTTCATATAAAAATAAAGTACTTTTGAATGACAAAAATCAAAAGAAGCTCATATAAAAAGAAAAGTAATAAGAAGAAAGAAAATATTTATTAAGCAAATATTAGACAATAGCTTCATTTCCAGAATTTACAAAGAACTGATATAAACCTTTAAGGGTAATATTCAAGCTATAATGGACAATGCTTTCCAATGCTGGAAACTTATATTTATCTAAGCATTTTATCGAGCCAACATAGGACATAAGCCTAGAGATGAAAGGGACTTTAAGAGCCACAGGATTGGATTTAGTCCAATCCTTTCATTTTATAGAAGTGAAAACGAAGACCCAAGGACACACAGGAATTAAATGGCAAAGCTGGCATTTAAAGTTCATTTGAAAAAAAGTAGGCAAATGAAATTTGAGGAAAGAACAAAACTGGGCTACGAAAAGAGGTGTAAGAATATACATATATATATTATAATTACATATAATATGTTATATATATATACATAATGCTTATATATTTTATATAATATACATTCCTTTATATGTAGGAAGAAGGATGAAGGGTGAGAAGCAAAGGTGTGGAACATTGCATATAATGTCAGATTTTTGTGTTGTATTGATTATATTTGCTGATATTTTTAAAAATTGTTCTTTTTTTGTTCTTTGTTACAAGGGATGAGTCTCTAAGAGAAAAAGGAGAAGGGAGAGATAGAAGAGGAAATCTTGATTATTTAAAAAACAAAAAGTATCAATGCAAATCTTTTTAAAAGGAGAAAGTCATAACAAACTAAACTCCTTTCATATTTTGACAAGGTTACTACATTGATAAATCAGGTAAATGCTGCAAATATAGTAGTTACCAATGACCAAGCTTATAATGGTATCTTTATGAACAAGATGGTGAAATGTGGCACAAATGATAAAATGAAAGTCTAAAAGCTCACTCAATGATAATACTTGAAGAGTGTTGATTAATAGGTGGATAAAAAAATAGATGGATAAGAATATCTCTGGTGACATATTGAAGGATTTCATGTGTTTTCTTTGTTTCAGCTTTTACCAAAGAATTTTTATTTCAAGTGTATAAAAAAAACATGCAAACACTTCCTCCAGGACTCAGGTTTATAATCTCTGGAACAAGGAAGAGGATTAAATTTTCTGTTTAATTTAGTTCCTATTTAGCATTAATCCCACCAAATTCTAAATCTAATTTTTCCCTACCCTTGCATCCCAGCTCCCTGGCTTCTTAGAGTTTCCCTGATAGATTGGTTGAAAGATCTAGCTTGAAATCCTGGGCCCCAAGGCTCCAAGGCCCTAGTGGTTCAAACTCTTGGCTCTCTGCACCTTGAACTGAAACGGATAAATGAAATAAGATTTGTTCTAATTCCATAGGGTTTAAGGGGGTAGAGGCTAACCCTCAGGCTCTTCCTTCCCAAGTTTAGAACATGGCATTCCTACAATGAATAAATGAGACCTTCATCCAGGACACTAGTGGAAATAAGTCAACTCTCTAAAGATTCTGTTGGAATCCTTACAAAGTGTTAAGTCATTAGAGTTGATAGAGACAATAATTATCTGATTTAGCATGGTTCAGTATAATGGATCTGATTCTATGAGGAGATGTTATGGGCCAGAACTTGAAACAAGGTACTAAATAGAACTGATAGAAACAATGTTTGTGTTCACACCTTTAGAGAACTCATATAAGCAAGAAGCTCTTAGGGCCAGAGAGCACTCTGGGAGGAAACCCATAATCCCACTCTCAGATCCCACAATCCCACTCTCAGAAAAGGAGCATAAATAGAGCCTCAGTGAGCCAATCAAGTCAGTTCAGGAGAAGCCCTCTCTCGGAGGAGTAAGCAGGTTCATTCATCCCACCGTGGTGGCTGGCCTCCTGCACTTCCCCCACTGAGACCAAGGCTGGTCTGAAAGGCTCTCCAGAAAGCTGCCCAGCCCCAGGCAAGGAGACAAGACTCAAAAGGAGCACTCTGGGAGATTGAGAGCCAGAAGCCCTCTCTCAGAGGCAAGAGAGATGCCTTCCATTTTCCACCTTTGTGCTGGCTGGAGGCTGAAGAAAGCAGAGGCAAAGGACAACTGCAAGAGCTCTTGGAACCAAGCAGAAAGATAGGACTCTAAGAAAAACTAACTGGGCTATTTTGGAGGAAGCAATAAAAGATCTGAACTTTTAACACCTGGCTGCATTTGGGTGATTATTACTTTTAACTGAAACTAAGGCTGCCTCCAGAAAACCTCCCCAAGAAACCTGCTCCCAGAGAGAACCATCTTATATTATATAAAAGAAGAGAACACCACACGTGTTAAATATTTTTATCAGAAGTTTAGATAAATACATAGAAGGCATACTCATCAGATTTTCAGATAAGAAATTTAAAGGTTATGAAAAGAAAGAATCAATCATACTAAATCCCACATAGATATTTATGTATTCCAAGTTTTTTGTTTTTGTTTTTGACTGAGGCAATTGGGGTAAAGTGACTTGCCCAGGGTCACACAAATAGGAAGTGTCTGAGACCAGATTTGAATTCAGGTGCTCCTGACTTCGAGACTTCAGTGCTCTATCCACTGCACCACCTAGCTGTCCCTCCACATAAGTATTTATTAAACACTTAGTATGTGCCATGCATTTGATTAAGCATTGGGGATACAAAGAAAGGCAAAAGATAGTCTCATACTTTAAGGAGCTTACAATATAATGAAGGAAACTATATGAAAACTAATAAAACAAAGCAAACAATATACAGGATAAAGTTCTCTGAGAGTGCCTTGTGAAAATGAAATCAGAGTGAGATAAATAAATGAATGAATAGAAAGATAGATGTATTTTTAAAAGCTATGTAAAAATAAGATGTTGCCAGAAAAAAAACACAAAGGAATTCAAAACAAAAATTTGGGTGAACCCATTACAAATCCTGGTGTTATAATCTAAAGCAAGAATGCTTTGGGTGGATCCAGGACCTAGAGAAATCAAAATTTCTAGAATTCCTAGAGAGTTACAGGGAAGTATAGATAACTTTTAATCACAAAAGGTTGGCTGTAAAGAGTTTGATATTTTTTTCCCCTGAGAAATGTAATAAATTATTTTTCCCATACTGGGAAATATTTTTCCAGTTAAAAAAAAAGATAGATATATTAAGATAAATAGATAGATAGATATAAAGATAGAAGTTCAGGACGCAGGACAAGGAAGGCATAGACCTTTATTGCCTACATTGGCCAAAATACATTTCTAATATTATGTTTGCTCCTGGTATCTGCATTAAGAAGGATGTTGACAAATCACAGGGTAAGTCTGGAAAAAGGCAATCAGCATGAATGAGAAATCTGATTCAGGACAGTACCCTGGTAGTTTAGGTTATATGCTGGAAAAAATGAGACATCTCCCCTCCCTCTATCAATGAACAGAAGAAGGTTTGGTAATTTAAGTATGGGAACCATATTCAACAAAAATTCTCAATGAGGATGCCATTTTGGTGCCATTTAATTCCTCACTCTGATATTAGCCATATCATTTTTCTAAGGTCAGCAGCCTCAGAGATCATACTCCTCATGGCTTTTTGCATTCAGGTAATAAAATCCTATACCAAAACCTATAAGTTTTCATCCTCTAAACCAATTAAATCTCAAAGATAGTTTCAATGAATTTGTTTACATTAAAAACCAGCTTAAACTGGATGAGATAGGACCTCTGATTACTCCTTCTACATCATATGAAGAATCCCAGAGTTCTTGAAATGAGAATGTTTAACTTAAAGATTTTTAGGGGGATATAATAAAAATGCTATTTTTAAATTTTCAAGTACATGTAAAAGGGAAATATTATCTAGTCCACAGGTTCAGTAAGCTAGAAATTACAATGAGGCAGCTTTGGGCTCAGCAGAAGGAAAAATTTTTTAACAATTAGTCTCTTAGAATGATAAAGGCTTTCAGTGATCCAAGACAGTTCCAATAAACTTTGATGGAAAATGCCATCTACATTCAGAGAGAGTCTCTATGGAGACTGAATGCAGATTAAAGCATACTGTTTTCATCTTTTTTTTTCTTCTGTTTTTTCCCTTTTGTTATGATTTTTCTCTCTTGACGACTCATGGAAATATGTAAAAATGAATGTACAAATATAACATTTTTTTTCAAATAATTGATATAGTCTCCCTTTTGAAGTAGTGAGCTCTCTGCCATCAGAAATGTATAAGCAAAGGCTTGAAGACAACCTTTCAGGGATGCAAAGGGATTTCTGCTTCAAGGAGAAGGTTGTTTTAGACGACCTCCAACATTCTTTCTATTTTCTTTCTTCTTGCTGACAACTATTATCTATACTATAATAAATAGGATCTGGTAATGTCTTGAAATAATTTACAAAAGTAAAACTGTCTAAATGTCATTTAATATTGATGCAGTCTTATTGACCCATTAAATTCTTTTCTATTAGAATGCCTCTATTTGTTAAGTAATGTGGCTAGCAGACTCTCAAATCCCATTTGTAACACCTGCCACTTAGTCCTAGAAATTATTGAGTTTCTTGTTATTGCTGAGAATTTCAATTGCATCTGATTCTGTGTGACCCATTTGGGATTTTCTTGAAGTGGGTTGCCATTTTCTTTTCCAGTTCATTTTACACATGAAGAAACTAGTCAAACAGGGTTAAGTGACTTACCCAGAATCACACAAGTAATAAATGTCAGAAGCTAGATCTGAACTGAGGTCCTCTTGACTCTGAGGTCTAACGCTATCCACTGAGCCACCTATTTCCTAATAGAGATAAAATAACAAAAGATGGAGGGGAAGCACAAGCATTATCTTTTCATTTGCTTCCTTCATGCCAAAGAGAAAAAAAATGTGAATGTACCACAGATTATGCTGTCCTATATAAAGATATAAATCCATTGAGTTAAATGGAATCAAGTACTGAATTTTCAACAAGTGGCAAACCAGAAAAAATAATTCTGGCTAACCTCCTGAGAAGGAGTTGCTTATTAAGAAGAGGAATTCAATGGTTCCAGCCTTAGTCTTCTGCTCCCTCTTTCCCATTCTGGTCGGTGATGGACCATGTGGGTTTCAAAATTCTGGAAAATTTGGGATTTCCCATCTTCCCATGAGAATCCTAACAATGTTCCTGCAACAGATGAAGGTAATGTTTACATAGGGAGTTAAGAAGCAGACTGGTTACAGACTCAAAGCTCTATAAAGATCCCAGGAGAGGGAAAACAATCCTACATTATACCTAAGGGCAACATCTTTTTTTCAATAGTATTTTATTTTTTCCAAGTACATGTAAGCATCCATTTCATTTCAACATTCTTTTTTTTTTTTTTTTTTTACTTTTTAAAGTTGTTGGGGTTTTTTGGTTATACAAATACATTAATTGTTTTTTAAATACACATTTCTTTATGAATCATGTTGATAAAGAAAAATCAGAATAAAAGGAAAAAACCACAAGAGAAAGAAGAAAAAGGAAAAAAAGTGAAAATAGCATTTGCTGATTTACATTCATTCTCATAGTTCTCTTTCTGGACACAGAAGAAGTTTTCTAGACAAAGTTTTTTGGGATTTCCTTGGATCATTGAATCACTGAGAAAAACCAAGTCTTTCATAGTTAATCATAGCACAATGTTGCTGTTATTTTGTACAATGTATTCCTGATTCTGGTTGTTTTGCTCAGCATCAGTTCATGTAAATCTTTCCAAGCCTTTCCAAAATCAGCTTATTCATCATTTTTTGTAGAATAATAATATTTCATTACTTTCACATAACATAACTTACTCAGCCATTCCTGAATTGATGGATATCTACTCACTTTACAATTCTTTGCCATTACAGAAAGAGTCACTACAAACATTTTTGCAATATTGGATCCTTTTCCCTCCTTTATGATTTCCTTGGGATACAGACCCAGTAGTAGCACTGCTAGATCAAAGGGTATGCACAGTTTCATAGCTCTTTGGGCATAGTTCCAAATTGTTCTCTAGAATGCCTCGATCGCTTCATAACTCCACCAATGCATTAGTGTCCAGTTATCTGATATCCTCTCCGATATTTATCATTATTTTTTCCTGTCATCTTAGCCAATCTGAGAGGTGTTCAACATTCATTTTTGTAAGGCTTTGTATTCCAGTTTTTTTCCTCCTTCCCTAATACCCACCCCTTCAAGATAGTAAGCAATATGATACAGATTAAATAAATGCAATCCTTTTAAACATATCTCCATAATTGTCGTGTTGTGCAAGAAAAATCAGACAAAAAGAGGGAAAAACATGAGAAAGAAAAACAAACAAACAAAAAAAGGTAGAAACATTATGTTTCCATCCATATTCAGTCTCCATAGTTCTCTTTCTGGATATAGATGGTATTTACATCCCAAATCTATTGGAATTGCCTTGAATCACTACATTGTTGAGAAGAGCCAAGCCTATCACAGCATATCATCAGATAATCTTGTTATAATTGCAATGTCTTCTTGGTTCTGCTCACTTCACTCATTATCAGTTCATGTAAATTTTTCTAGGCTTTTTTGAAATCAGCCTGTTTGTTATTTCTCTTAGAAAAATAATATTCCATTACATTCATCCACCGTAACTTATTCAGCTATTCCCCAACTGATGGGCATCCACTCCATTTCCATTTCCTTGCCACTACAACAAGAGCTGCCACAAACATTTTTGCACATGTGGGTCCTTTTCCCTCTCTTATGATCTCTTTGGGCTGCAGACCCAATAGTGACACTGCTGGATCAAAGGGTATGCATAGTTTAAAACTTTTGGGGCATAGTTCTGAATTACTCTCCAGAATGTCTAGATCAGTTCACAACTCTACCAACAATGCATTAGTGTCCCAGTTATCCTACATCCCCTCCAACTTTATTATTACTTTTTCTGTCATCTTAGCCAATAAGAGAGATATAAGGTAGTACCTCAGAGTTGTCTTAATTTGAATTTCTCTGACCAATAGTCATTTAGAGCATTTTTTCATATGACTAGAAATGGCTTAAATTTCTTCATCTGAAAATTGTCGGTTCTATTATTTAACCATTTATCACCTGAGGAATGATTAGTGTTCTTATAAGTTTGAATCAGTTCTCTACAGATTTTAGAAATGAGACCTTTATCAGAAACACTGGCTGTAAAAATTATTTCCCAACTTTCTATTTGTCTCCTAATTTTGGTTGCATTGGTTTTGTTTATGCAAGAATTTTTTTATTTAATGTAATCAAATTATCCATTTTGCATTTCATTATGTTCTCTAGTTCTTCTGAAAGGAGATTATTCCTTGCTTTTCTAATTTGCTTATAGCATCACCCTTTATGTCTAAATCACAAACCCATTTTGATATAGGTGTATTGATATAGGTTGTTAGATATCTTATTATAGGGTGTTAGATGGTGATCAATGCCTAATTTCTTCTAAGAACAACATCTCGAGGAGGCTAGAAAAGGACTTCTGCAACTTTGCCAAAAGTACTTTGTAAGCTTGAGCTCAATTTCCCCAGACTCTGTATTAAATTGATGAGATAGTACATCACAGACTTCATAGTGGCAAGGAGAGGTGACATTATTTTTACTAATTATGCTATTTTCTAAAAATTAATTAAATCCTGGCTGAATAAGTGTTATCAACCAATAATCATTGGGTTAAGTGTATCAGTGGGAAACCTTTAGCTATAATAACTTTAGGAAGAAAATCCCCAACCCTTCACAATTAATTCTAGAACCCTTAGGTGATTCTCTAGGAATCCAGAATGTGAGTTGGGATAGTAGTTCCAAAGACATACTACAGTTATTGAGAAGATGCTGACTTGTACTGCTAGAGGGAATTTCCTCATTTTACCAATGCAGCTATCAGTCCAGTCCCTATCCCTGTCCCTGTCTCTATGTGATACGTCAAGAGGTTCAAGAGTAGAAAAACATCACATAAAAGCAAAAAAAAAAAAGCTATTGAACATACAGGATTAAGAACTAACATCAAGTCTTCTTGGAGATGAGAGAATTGGACAGCCTGAAGAAGAAGCAGTTGTATTCCTGTATTCCTCAAGGAATAATGCTACAGATTCATGATTGCTGTCATTGGATCAGAGGAAGAGAAGAGCAGCATTAGTAGCTAAGTCCTTACTGATGTTTATTGGTGCAGTTATTTGTTGACCTGGAAACAATATAGAAATCTGTTGTGTTCCCGGAACATGAATATGACAGAAGATATGACAGAAAGTTTCCCAAGTTTTGTCAAATCTGATAATTAGCCCCATCTCTGATGATTTACATGAACACAAAGGGTACTATGAGGAAACTAGAAAATAGTACTAGAGATTGCAATGTCTTGGGTAAGAAATAAAAGACTAAAGAGGCATAAAATTTGCTTTCATCATTGGAACCAGTCAAAGGTAATGTCTTCAGAAGAGAGAAGCAGAACTGGGAATGAACAGCTGATTAAAAAGATATGTATGATAATGGAATTTGGATTTCTGGATCATAGCTTGAAGTACAGGAATGACCAGGGAATAAAAATATATCCAATAAGTGCTAGTAAGGATACATTTTTCTGAAGTTCTAAACTTTAATCTAATCAAATGAGCTTTAAATTGAAAAGGAAAAAGAAAATAAGTTATGAATACTTGCCAAACTAGCTATCAATCATAAAGAATAGCTACAATGTACAAATAAAAATACCCAGCAGTTCAGAATACGCAAAATATGGATAACAAGCAAGCTAAATTTGAATTCTTATTGCAGAGGCAAATTTGACCATATAGAGATCTGTTGACATGAGACCTATGACTACCCTATTAATTTGGAAGAATGTACCTTATTTATATATATGTATATATGTGTGTGTGTGTACACACACACACACACACAGAGAGAGAGAGAGAGAGAGAGAGAGAGAGAGAGAGAGAGAGAGAGAGAGAGAGAGAGAAAGAGAGAGAGAGAGAAGTAAAAAGAGGCATGCTGTGGCAGATAATATAATATGATATATTTAGAAGATAGATCTATGTGACAAATTCCAGGAATAAAAAGGAAGAAGCATGGTAGAGAGTACTGGGGTGAAGATTATGGAGATTATGAAAGGAGAAACAGAAATAATGTTGCCACTAGAATTTTCTACAGACCACCAGGACAGAAAAAGAGAATAGATGAAAAATTCAAGAAAAAAATCACAAACTTGGCACAGAAACATGATTTTTTTTAGCAATGGGAAATTCAATTATCCAGACATCTGCTTGAGCATTCTCTCTCCCCAAAGCAGAACAACTGATGATTCCTTGACTTGTTTTGATGATAATTTTGTCCTTCAAAAGGCAGAGCAACCAACAAAAGGAAATTGTATTGGAGATGTAATTCAAATAAACAAGCAAAAATTGTTTGCTATAGTAGAAATGTTGGGAACTATTTAGAATTGGCTATTCTATTTTAGTATTTGAAATACAGAAAGGAAAGCCATGAATAGTTTGACCATGCATCTTAGATTTGTAGGAGAACAGATTCCAAAGAAGGCATATAGAGGAGAAATAGGATTTCATGAACCAAAATTCTAAAAGGGAAGAATAGTAATCTCTCGAGAATTAGATTATGAAGGTAATAACAATCGTGGCTAACATTTATTTAAAGACTGCAAAATGCTTTACAAATATTGTCTCTATTTAATTCTCACAACAACCCTTGGTGGTAGGTGCTGTTATTATGCCCATTTCATAGATGAAGAAATTGAGACAGACAGATCTTGAGGGACTTGCCCAGGGTCATAAAGCTAATAGTCAGACTGGATTTGAACTGGGGTCTTCCTTACTCCATGTCTGGTGCCCTATCCACTGTACCACCTAGCTCAAATATGAGAAATAGCTCAGATGAATAAAGGATGGAGTTGCCTAAAAAGATTAATATGGGTGCATGAAAAACTCATAAATCAACTTAAAAATTTTAAAAGAAATTCATAGAAATTCAAAGAAAGCAAGAGATGACAAGAAGATGAATCTGATAATGGGACCTAATCTGGTAAGAACACATTCAAGAGTTCTGAAGCTTAGAATGATCTGTGAGTATAGGGTCAGCAGAAATGTAGAAAAGCAGAAAGAAGAAATTTTTCCTGCCTTCCTTGCTTCCTTCCTTCCTTCCTTCCTTCCTCCCTCACTTCCTCCCTCTTTTTCTCCTTTCTTTCTTTTCTTTCTTTTGTTTCTTTTGTTTCTTTCTTTCTTTTCTTTTCTTTTCTTTTTATATCTTTAGCTCTACTACAAGAAAACAGAAAGTCAAAAAAGAGGAGAGTAGATTGTGAACTATGGCTTTGAGTAGGTGTTAATCCAGATATTTATTCAAATATCTGATAGCTTTTTAAGTGATCACTGCTAGGTAACATTTTCCAGGCTTTATATAGAACTTAAGGGATGATTAATGTACATTTATTTTTTTATTAAAGCTTTTTATTTACAAAACATATGCATGGGTAACTTTTCATCATTGATCCTTGCAAAACCTTCTGTTCCAAATTTTCCCCTCCTTCTCCCCACTCCCTCCTCTAGATGGCAGATAGTCCAATACATGTTAAATATGTTAAAATATATATATTAAATCCAACATATGTCTACATATTCATACAGTTAACTTGCTGCACAAGAAAAATGGATCAAGAAGAAAAAAAACTGAGAAAGAAAACAATATGCCAGCAAACAACAACAGAAAGAGTGAAAATGCTATGTTGTGGTCCACACTCAGTTCCCACAGTCCTCTCTCTGGGTGTAGATGGCTCTCTTCATAACAAGATTATTGGAACTGATCTGAATCATCTCATTGTTGAAAAGAGGCACATCTATCAGAATTGATCATTGTATAATCTTGTTGTTGCCATATACAATGATCAATGTACATTTATTAAAAAAATAAAGTAGAGTCCCATAAAAAGCCAACATGGCTTCATCAAAAGCAGATCATGCAGGTCAACCTCATGACCTTTTGCAATATAGTGACTAGAATAGCTAGCTGATCGTGGAAATATTGTTAATACAGTTTACCTAGAATTTATCAAAGCATTTGACAAAATCTCTTTTGCTATACTTCTGGGCAAGATATCAAGAATAGGCTGGATAATAATGCAATTAATGGATTTGAAATTGATTGAATCATCAGATCCTCAAAATAGTCCTTTAAAATTTCAATGTCAATTTAGAAGAAAGTTTCTAGTACGTGGATTCTTAAGCTGAGCTCTGTGAACTTGGCTGTTGTTGTTTTAATATTTAGATAATTTATTTCCTTTGTAATCCTATAAGCTATTTTTTAAATTAAAAACATTATTGCTGAAGAGATCCATGATACAAAAAAAGATCAAGAATTCCCTGTTCTAGTTCAAAGCCCAGAAATCTGTGGTTTGCCCAAGGGTATTTTATTTTTGATCAATAAATTAGATACAGGTATAGATGATTTTCTTATGAAAATTGCAAGTGATGAAATGCTAGGAGGCATAATAACCAGCCTACTGGTTATTATGACAAAGTCAGAAAGCAATAATATCTGGACAGACTGGAAATAATAGGATAAACTGAATGTAAATATAAAATGATATTTTAAAGATATGTATAAAATTATTCACATATTTTAAAAATCAGTTTTATAAATGGAGAAAGGCTGGCTAGAATGCAGTTTGAGTAGAAAAGCTTTGGGGCTCAATAGATGGCAAGCAAGTTCATTATGAGTCAAGGGTGATATGTCAGTCAGGAAAACTAATGGAATCTTAAGCTGTATTAAGGAAATTGGAGTGTCCTAGACTATTGTTGTCTGCTGTGGTCAGATCACATCTGCAGTGTTTCTGATTTCACTCCTAGATAACAAATTTTACCCTTAATTTTCTAGAGAGTTTCTGGAGCAGGGCTTAACTTTTTTTTTTTACTTTCAGGATCCTTCTGGCAGTCTGATGAAGCTTATCAACACCTCAGAATAATTTTATTAAATTCATGAAAACACATAGAATTACAAAAGAAACCATTTAAATTGAAATAAATATATAATATTTTTCTTACCCAAGTCCACACCCCCTGAAATCTATCCACAGATCCTTTAAGGGTTGTTGTTGCCCAGTCATTTCTCAGTCATACTCTATTCTCCATGGCCCTTTCTGAATTTTCTTTGTCATTTTCTTTTCCAGCTAATTTTACAGATGAGGAAACTGAGACAAAGAGTGTTAAGTGACTTGCCCAGGATCACCCAGTTAGTAAATGTCTAAAGCCTGATATGAACTCAGGTCTTTTTGATTCCAAGTCCAGTACACTATCCACTGTGCTACCCAGCTGTCCCATTAAGGGATGGCCCCAGATTAAAAAACCCTAGTTGAGCATATGCCCTGGGTAGTGAAGGATCTTAAGGTTTTTGCCATATACTAGCGAGCTAAAGGAACTAAAACTGTTTAGCCTGAATTAAAAAACAAAAAAAGATACAGCAATAAATATCTGTCTCCAAATATTTGAAAGGTTTTTACATAGAAAAGGTAGTCTTATTCTTTGTGACAACCAAAGAGAGACAAAACTACAAAAAGGCACATTTTGCATTTTATATTTATCGTTTTATAAATAATCTTCCTTAAGAACAAGAGCTCTCCAAAAGGAGAATGAACTGCCTCCAAAGGATGTAGGTTCCTCTTCATTGAAAGTCTGCAGTCAGAGGCCAGATGATCACTTGTTGGCTCTGTTTTAAAGGGGATTCTGGCTCAGATGTGAGTTGAATAAGAGAACACATAAGATACCTTCCAACTCTAATATTCCATGGGATGTTATTGGGGAAAAAATGCAATGCAGTTTCCTTCTATTTGTAGATTTTGAAAGTAAGATGTCTAGAGATGGAGTCACTTGCTGCTAGTCATAACAATAGTAATAATAATACTTTGTGCATCATTTGTACAGCAATGTGTACATTTTGAACAACATTTGTCCAGCAATTTAAAGATTACAAAATGACCATAGCAGAGATGGCGTATCATTAGCCCCATTTTAGAGATGAAGAAACTAAAGTCCAAAGAAATGAAGGTACTTACCTGAAGCCATATAACTAGCAAGTGACAGAACCAGCAATTGAACCTGAATTTTCAGCCTGAACGTTCATTGTCCTTTCCATTACACTGCCCTGTGCTGTTCATCAATAGCGGACACTTGTTGAAGGGCAAATAATCAAACAAGTAGAAAGATTGAGATAGAAAGGTAGCTAGACAAAGAATGGACCATAGTACGCCATAATGCATAGAACTCCAGACCTATATACCGTGTTTCCCCGATAATAAGACCTATCCCAAAAATAAGCCCTCCCCTTACTGTGTAAGATTCCTCTAAAATAAGCCCTCCCCCGAAAATAAGCCCTATTGAGATTGCTACCATAGTGAAGGTGATCCCTTGCGCTACACGCTACATTACGGTATCCTCTGTATGCAACGTCCCCCCCTCCCACCCCAGGGTGAAATGCACGCCCACTCCAAGCTGCATCCAATCAGAGCTGCAGCAGTGAGCGCGTCATCCTGTTCTTCCCCAGTGATTTGCTTGCTGGCATCATTGAGAGCAGTGCCGCGGAGGAGAGCTGAGGCAGGACAACATAAAAACCCGGTATGTAAGTGGGAGTGAGGGGGCATGATGGAGGATAAAAGGGGCATGATGAAGGATAAAAGAAGAACTCAGGGGGCATCATGGAGGATAAAAGAAGAACTCAGCCAGCACTCACCACACTAAAGAAATGAAGAACTTCCTTGCAGAGAGAAGAATAAATCAAGTAATGATTCCTGCAGGAATGACTGCCTATCTCCACACCCTTGATATTGCAATAAAAAGCCATTCAAGGACCATTTGCACATGGAAGTCAATGACTACATTGAAAATAGAATGGAAAGAAATCAGCGTGGAAACTTTGTGAAGCCCTGTCTGCAAGAAGTCGTGACTTGGGTGAAGAAGTCATGGGATAAAATTACTGACAGCTGTGTCGCCAAGGCACTACGAGCAGGTTACCTGGACAAGACATGTTCATTTAAAGAGAGCTATATTGCTGGACATGACAGATCAGGTCCACTTCTTCTGAAGGAAATAGAGGCACAAAACATCCAGGACAGAATTCAGGGTATGGACACTTATGACGATGTTGTTGAAGAAGATGACATGATCATTATTGAATAAAGGGACTTTTTTTTGTTCACATTTACCTGTTTATTAAAATTGCTGTCAATATTCATTAAAATAAGCCCTCCCCTGAAAATAAGCTCTCTGGTGTTTTTCTGTCCAAAAAAATAATAAGACAGTGTCTTATTATCGGGGAAACATGGGTAGTCAGGAGGATTTTATCTTTCTGAGTTCAAATATAGCCTCAGACATATCATACCTGTGTGATGCTGGACAAGTTACTTAACACTTTGTGTAAGTTTTCTGGTCTGTAAAATGATCTGGAGAAGAAAACAGTAAATGATTTTGCCAAGAGAAATTCAAATAAAAGTCTAACATAACTGAAAAATGACTAAACAACAGAGAAAAGGAGTTAACCAGGTGGCTCAATGTTCTAGAGTCAGGAAAACCTGAATTCAAATTCAGCCTCAGACACTTCCAAGTTGTGTGATATTGAACAAGTCATTTAACCTTTTTTGTCTTCATCCACTAGAGAAGGAAATGAATGGCAAACTACTTCAGTATCTTCACCAAGAAAATGCCACGGATAATGTGGTCCATGGAGTCGTGTAGAGTTGGACAAAATTGAACAACAAAGAACTGTATCAATTCTGTAGTCAGTGCTTTATGAATGCTTATACATCTGGGAAATTTAAAATCAAGAATCATACTTCTTATTCCTGTTTAGGAGATGGATAGGAATCCCAATTCTAATTCATTCGGTGTATGTGTGCTAGAAAGGTGAAAGCAGGGATACTCCAGTGATTTTCTGGTATCTACTAGTTATTTGACCTCAAGCAAGGTTAATAACCTGCTGAACCTCAGTTTCTTCATCTGTAAATGGGGGAAATATTATTCTCACTACCAATCCCAAAGGGTTGTTGCAAGGCTGAATTTAATGCATTATTATCATAGGGTTTTGAGCATAGGAGAGATGGGGGGGGGGTGGAGGAAGCAATGAAGATTATCTGGGCAAAGGATCTTTTCCCCAAGAGAGTAAATATTTCACTACTGGGGGAGAAGCACACATTTAAATGGCAACAGACCCACAGCCAATTTCATTTTTGCTAGGGTCAGAGAAAAACGGTTCTAATGGGACATGGGGATTACAGACTTATTTGATATTCTGCTGTTCTGCACAATGTGATGTTTATGTCTGTTTAGAAACGCTCCAGCTGGTAGGAAAGCATTCTGTTGTTGACAATATATTAAAAGGTATCCAGGAGATGTTAAAAGAACAACAAGTGATTGGGTCTCTTGAGCTCTTAGTGCAAAGTATGCTCTCCCATATAGCAACCCCAGCTCTAAGCAAAAGAATGAAGTGGAAGAAGCTTCTTTTTGGTTTCTTCCCATTCCCTTTTCAACCATTCCTTTACCTTATCTCCATATCCCCATAAATGTTCTTCTTTCAACTGCCTATCTTTATGTTTCATAGATCACAAATTTCAAGTTAAAAGACATCCTGAACTTCAGACCTTTTACAGAGTCCCCACCTTTTATAAGGGGGAAACTGAGGCTCAGATGAATTATAAATAACTTGTTCAAGGTCACACAGAAAAAGAAATGACAAATTAACTCTTACTGTGGCACTCTCAACTACACTACACATACTAGCTTTCAGCTGGCAATCAACAAAATAACCCTAAGATATTAAATGATAAATCAGTCTAATTGTTCCCAAGGGGATTTGCATTTCAATAAGTGGATATGAAAGATCAAAAAAAAAAAAAGCCTTAGACATTAAAATAGTAAATTTCTAGTAGTAGCATTTCAAGCATTCTTGTGGGTAAAATCTCAAAACCATAAATTGAGTTAGAAATAACCTTAGTGAACTTATAGCATAAAAGTCTTCTCGTTGTAATTGATCAAAGAATTACCCAATTCAAAATCAAAGATTTTGGTCTGAGAAGAACCTCAAAACTTATAAAGTCCAATCGACTCTTTTTTTGGTGAGGAAATGGAGGCCAGGGAAGGTGAATTGATTTGATTCAAACTCCCAGCCCAGAGCTCTAGCCCTTGTATTCCTTCTATCAACCGGTACTTAAGTATATATTCCCAAGAATTCCATAGGAAGACAGAAAGGCCTATGTGTAAATGTATAAATGCATAAATATGTATAAATAGGCCTAAAGAAATTAAGAAGGGTCTTTCCAGCCCCTAACCCTAAAAACCTCAATACCTTATGTCTAAACATGCCTCTTTTGTCCTTTTACAGAAGCAAAGAAATATCACTCCTTCAGTTTTCATTAATTATTCAAGAATGTTTTTGTTTGTATTAATCACAAAATTCAGGCACTTGCAAAATGATCTCCATAGCTCAGCTTTCTGCTAGCAGTAGCTATAAGAGAATTCTTGATCTGTAAACTGGGATCCATCTCATTGAAACAAGAGCAGCAGCTAGAAGGTAGGAAATGTTGGCCCTCCTTGTGAAGCCTTGTCAAAATCTTCCACAAATGAGCAGTTTTTTAATTTGTCTCATGCTCCTTCTTTTCCTTTTTTTTTTGTTTCCAAATGAGAGCTTTGCTTCCCCTCCTCTGTTTCAAAATAAAGCACTCTTTTCTTCAATCATCAGCAGATAAACCCTGCAGAAGATTACAGATGGTACTACAATCTGCTTGGTTTTCCTTGGCTTTTTGGCCATTGTTCAGCAGATTCTCAGGTTCTGCTTTTCTTACATTCATAAAACTCATCTCTTTTCTCTGACTGTAAATGTACTCACAAAGGTCTCTCTGAAGAGCTCCCTCTTTAATGGATTGTGAGAGGAATATAGACCAAGGGAGGGGAGGGGAGGCCAGGAAAAAAAATAAAAGAATGTTTGAACAAAAATTGATAGCATGTGATACATTGGCTTCAAAGAATTTTTGTAGATTAGAAAGTTTGCTGACTTGTCTGAAGACTAAAGCAATGAATAATTAAAGAAATTTGATTTAGGAAAAAGCTGTAGGTTGAATCCACTAAGGCAGCTCTTGTTACCAAAGAGCTTGTGAGAATACACTGAATACTAATTTTGGGGCTCCTTGTGACACCTACAGAAACAATCTCTTTGCACTGAAAATGTACTAGTTCCCCCTTTCAAGCAGTGTTCCTAATCTGCCCAGTTTCCCACAATCTACATACAAACAAATTGCCTGGTCACAATCTGATCAAATTTCATATTTTTAGTTTTTCCATTGAGCTATACATTCTAATGTTAACTGACTGCACAATGCTGGCCAGAACTCTGAGCTAATCTCATGAGTAAATAAAGCGGTTTCATGGATTCACCCTAATCCCCCTTCCCCAACATGGTTCTTTCAAATGAATTATTTCACAGCTCTGAGATCTCATCTTAAAATTTTTTAATTAAATTTTTTAACATTCTTTTTTTTTTAATTTTGAGTTCCAAATACTGTCCTTCCCACCAACTCCTCTGCCCCATTGAGAAGCAAGCTACTTGGGTAAAAGGTTATATAACTCATGCCCTCAACCAATTCACCAGGACAGCTACCTGGTACTACCAACTGCACCAGGTAAGAACCATAAGCCTTTTCTAATGCCTTTTGTTACTCTTTTTAAAGTAAGATTGTCAGGAAAAATGTCTGAAGCTAATCAACTCATTTTCAATTCTGGTGTCAAAGTTCCACTTGCTACTAATTTTCTGGTGACAAAAAGGGTACTACTCAACAGCTACCAGGCTTGGATGATTTGTCCCTCCCAATAGAATGTCCTTAACTTTTAGTCCTAGCTGAGTTAAGGTAAGTTAAACAATTTAGCTCACAAGGTGTAGGCAGCATGATCCCCTTACACAGTCAGCATCATCCACTGAATCATTCTGAAGCCAGGGATTAACATTTGTAGCCCTTCCATTTGTTGGAGTTCTTGTCATACGCTCTGGTATAGTTACCAGCACCCAGTCAGCAAATGGTAATAAAGATATCTGAGGCAACATGGGATGATTGATGGAAAGAGTATTACCATAGAGGCCCTGTGTTCAGATTACTTTAGAGTGAATGCTTCAATGTGTATAATGGGATTGAGGCATGGGATGGTGATGGAGAATCCATAAGGAGAAGAGGCAGGGATGTGTTATAGCCAATTTTAACCAGTTTCTAGCAATCACTACAAATCAAGGCTTGATGTATTGTTTTTATCATTTATTTAGATTTAAGAAAATATTCATAATTCATATTAAACTTTAAAATGTTTGTACATATTTTTCCCCAGGGATTCACGTTGTTAAACATTTACTAGCCCACCCTGTTTTGTTCTATAAATATTGCTTGAACTCAACAGAGATTCAATTGAAGACACAGAGAATGAAGTCATCACCAATCTGAAGTCCTGGTGCCTGGGCTAGTAATAACAACAACAAAGACAACAACAACTGGAATTTATATAGCACTTCAGAGTTTTCAGAGTGATAAATATCAATGTTTCTTAAACTGTGTTTTGACCCCATATGTGGGAGTCATAAAATTATGATTTATTAATGTTAAATGTTTGATTTGTATTCCTATTTTACATACCTACAGGCCTAGGATTGAGTAAAAATGTCTTAGGTGAAAAGGGGTGGGGAGTGGGAAAAGTTTAATAAGCCCTGCTATACATCCATTATCTCAATTTAAATTTAGACTCATGGGTAGGTGAGGTGAATAAAGATTCAGAGGATACTTGAAGGAATCAAAAGATTAATGCTACTGAGAAATATAGTGTGGGGTTGGGAGGGAGAAAGTGAAGTCACAGGATGAGGGAACACAGAGCACTGGAGACCATCTCACTTAATTTATAATGTTCCAAAAAGTGACTCTTCTTAACCTATTCTACTCCATGAACTTTAGTTCCAATGCTAAACCAATGAGTTTAGAATTAAATTAAGCACATCACCTCTTTCATTTCAAAGCAGTCTCCCCACCTCTAGTCAATCTGCACATCAAAAGGAGGAGAGAGACGGAAGGAAGAAAAGAAAGGAAGAGAAGGAGGGGAAAAGGGAGGAAGGAAGGAAGGAAGGAAGGAAGGAAGGAAGGAAGGAAGGAAGGAAAGAAGAGGGAGGGAGAAAAGGGAGAGAAGAGAGGGAGGGAGGGAGGGAGGAGGTAAGGAGCATTTATGAAGTACTAAATCCTAGAGATACAAATACAAGCCAAAACACACACACACACACACACACACACACACACACACAAATCCCTGCCCTTAAAAACTTAAATTATAATAGGGAAGAGAATATGCAAAAGACAGTTTTAAACTAGAGGAGAGGTGGGGAGAAGGGAGATGTCTGGCTCAGGATCATGGTTTTAAAGTCTAGAAGCCAGAAACAGGACTAGGATGGGGATTAAGGTGAGCCTGGGCCTCTCCATAAGAAGATAGCTTCAGGATTAATTCATCAGTGAGTTCCTTCAAGAAGGATATTCATCTTTCACAGAGATATTCCAGGTTTAGAAGGTTGCAGGAATATTTAGATGTTGAAGGGTGAAGAGGCCTCGGGTGCTGAAAGGACAAGAAGAGGAGGAAAATCTTGGAACATAAAACGTTAAGAAAAGGAACTTTGTCCAGATCTTTCCTCTAATAAATGAGCAATCCAAACTCAGAGAGTAGTTTTGCCACATGATAAGTGGCAGAGTCCAAGGCTTCTACATCCTGAGCCCATGATCCCAACACTATACCCTGTTGCCTTTCCCATATTCTTCTTCCATATAATTAAAAGAGGCAAGAATAATACAATGGAATCTGATTAGACTATCTCAGTGATATATTCATATTTGCTAGTGAAAAACTCACTTGGGCTATATAAACCACAAGGTCTAATAAATTGACTTTGGAAAATCAGAAGTGAGTTATTGGTCTAGTTCAATTTGCCCTGACCTTCCTTGTTGTATAGCCTCTGGTAAATCACTTAACCTACCCTTGCATCATTTTGAAAACACTAAACTACTTCACAAGAGTGCCATAAAAATTTTTTTAAATGAGAGAAAGACACAGAAACACAGAAATTAAATCTTTTTTAGTCCTGTTGATAGGAGCTTACCAAAAAAATGGAATGGATGTGGAGAATAAAGTCATCTAATTGATGATTTAATCTTGGATTTCTAACAGAAACCAGGGAAAAAACTTGCCCTATTAAAAAGTACTTAATCACTCTGATTAATATTTATTTGATAGTTCAAATATACTACAAAGGAGAGAGGGCCTTAGAGTAGTGGTCCCTACCTTGAGGGCTAAGATCTTTCAGTTATTGTAAAAAAAACAAACAAACAAACAAACAAAAAAAAAAACCTTAAAACCCATTTGTGTATCAAGTGTTGCCATTTTCACCCTGATTTTCATTTTGATTCACAGTACTTATCACATTGCAAGTACTTAAATGCTTATTCATATAATAACAGTGGCCCACCAAAGGCCACATTTCATCCCTCTCCAAAAGATCTTTTCCAGTTCCTCTATTCTTTCTTTGTTTCTGAAAAGGACCAATGATATCATCACTGATGTCCTGACTTGGCATGAATTGGATCTAGGCAGAGTTGCCCCAAATCCTCAGTTTCACTCTCTCTTCCAAAATCATCTAAGTCCAGTGGCCTGGGATGTAGTAGATGACCTTGCCACTTCGGGTACCTAACCAAGCTCTAAGAGATCCATAGCTCCTGCTTCTGCAGCCTTTGGAACAATGTTCTCATCCACCCATTCTTGGAGTAGACATCACCCTACTCACGGATGACAGATTTAAGGTCTATTGGTTACATTTAATCTGATTTAGTTACGCTGCTAAAAACAGTTTACTAAGATGTGACCTGTACATGTTACAGCTTCTTAGAGCTACAGGTGAAAGTTGGGTGAAAGGTGGTCACCAAAGGAGAATAAGTAGAGTTGAGAAGGGCTCAACAAATGCCCACACCAAAGGTACCTGTTCTCCCAGAATATCTCATATACCTCCATATCCTTGAGGGGGTTAGGGAATGGGGCAAGTTATCTAGTCTTTCTGCCAATGACTCAAACCCTCATTGATAGTGTTCTTCCAATTTTAGGGGTTTCTTATATTCCATCTATCTAATATCTTAACAATCAGATTACATTTTACATAAAGGATTTGCTTCAAAGCTATAGGAAATACAAACATATAAATATTGCTCCCTACCAGTCCAACATCTGGAAGGAATAATTCTTATATATCATCTTGGTGTGTGGGAAGGGAAGGGAAATTAGATTCACAATTTAACTCAATTCCTATATAGCATTACTCCACCAAGTTCAAAGAACAAAGCCCTCTTGGGCTTGAATCCTGGAATGCTAGCTTCTTGGGCACTATTTTCTGAGTTACCTACAGCATCCATTCTGGAATCCTGCCTCTGAGGTTGCTCTGTGCAATTAAAAATTAAGAGGGTGCCCATTAGTTGGGTAATGACTGACTGAACAAGTTGTGGTATATTATGATGGAATATTATTGCACTATAAGAAATGACAAGCAGGGTGATGTCAAAAAAATCTGGAAAGACTCAGATGAAGTAATAGAAAGTGAAGTGAGCAGAACTCAGAGAATACTGTACACAATAACTGCAATATACAATGAAGAATTGTGAATGACTTAGCTATTCTCAGCTATACAGTGAACTAAGACAATCCCAAATAATTTATGGTGAAACATGCTGTCAGCCTCTAGAGAAAGAACTAATATTTTTTGAATATGGACTGAAGCATACTAATTCATTCCTTCCTCCCTCCCTCCCTCCCTTCACTCCCTTTCTTTCTTTGTTTTTCTTTCTTCCTTTCTTTCTTTTTCTGTCTGTCTTTATCTTTCCTTCTTTCCTTTCTTCCCTTTTCTTCCTTCTTTCATTTCTTTTTTCTATCATATTATTTTAAAAGGTTTTCATTCTTGAAATACTAAATCTATTAAATACTGAAATATCTGAGTTACTATAACAGGATGCAAGTAGAAAAAAATCTTACAATTTTAATCTAAATTTGTAGTCAATTATATATCTTAAGCAACTAGGTAAATGAGTTCTTGGTCTTCCTATCTCTTTGCTAATAGTTATATATTCATATATAAGATTAGGTCCTAAAATCAGTGTCTAATTCTTTCAGGATAATATGGAGATAATATCCTTAAGGGAAATAAGATAGATTTAGAAGTTTTTTTAATTAAATGAAAGAGTAAACTTTGAGAAAGTATCAGATTGTTTTTTCTAAGAACAAGGATAAACACACATACATACACATGTAAAATGAAAATGAGGAAAATGAAGGCCCATTTTCTCTGACCAAGATAATACTTTATTAACAGTGACAGATATAGCTCTTAATAAGAGTCAGATTGGCTTCTTGAGTTAGGTCAGTGGTTCAAATGATAAAGGAAAAAAAATTTATTGAGAGGAAGAAAAGGAGAAGTTTGGGGTGACTGGTAAGTGTTAAGATTGATTGCAACTGAGGAAAGTAGATTGGTTTTCAGAATGTTAATTGGTTTATGGACCTTAATTGCCTCTAGTAATCTTGGCTAAAAAATCAGAACCACACAAATCAGTATTATCCAGTTAGTCATCCTTTGAGGAAAATCACCCTCTCCTTGTTTTTCTCATCCCATCTCTTTGATGCCTTTTAAGGTAGACTATTCTTCCATTCAGAAATCCATAATAGATAAGAATTTAAATAAGTGATTCTGGGAGCTGAAAACCCCAGGATCATAGGTGAAATGATACATTAAAAATAGGGTGAATAACTCTATTTTGTCTTTATCTACCATTTGGGGAAGTTAGGTGCAACTTCTTGTAAGCTGTTTGATTTGGAGTCATAAGACTGCTGTCCCCTCACCTTACCTCAGTGCCTCTCAATCCCCCTTATTGATAAGAAACAAGGTGGTTCAATACTGATATCTTGTTTTTTACTCCTTTAAATGTATATTAATTTTGTAGAAACAAGATTCTAGGTCCTTGTTCTAATTAAGGGCCCAATTTGATTTGTAATCACTTGTCTTTCTAAATAAATTACTATCTAGATGTGTCTCAGAATTTATATTTCACCATAGGACAATTGAACAAATCATTCATCAATGGTTCCTAGAATGAAGGGTAGGTGGGGACAGATACTTCCCTGACTCCAAGTCTCATGGATCTCCAGAAGAAAAGGACCATGGAAAAAGGCAAAAAAGACTGAGAGCAGTATGCTGTTCTCCTTTGCAGAACAACACAAAGGGGTGATTCTTTCATCCAGAGTCTGTCCTCCTGAATCTGAGTCAGTTATTTTGGAGTACTTCTGAAAACCAAATAGGTTATTTCCTGTGTTTTCTCAACATCTCTATTAAAGGCATCAGTAAGCATTACCATAATTCCCATAATCACATAATCTTGAATCATCCATTATTATTTAATACTCTTTATTCTTCTCTCCTCCAAAAGATGACAATTTTTTAAAATCAAAGATAATGATTTTTATATAAAAAGTTATAATTTGGAAATTTTGAAGCTGGAGAAATGATTGAGTGTCCTTGGAAACCAAATTATCACTCTTTGTCGATGATATGATGGTATGCTTAGAGAATCCTAGAAAATCAACTAAAAAAACTATTAGAAACAATTCACAACTTTAACAAAGTTGCAGAATTACAAAACAAATCCACATAAATCATCAGCATTTTTATACCCTACTTACAAAGTCCAGCAGCAAGTGATACAAAGAGAAATCCCATTTAAAATAACTGTAGATAATATAAAATATTTGGGAATCTGCCCCAAGGGCAGTCATGAACTATATGGATATAATTATATAATTACAAAATAGATTTCACACAATAAATTCAGATCTAATCAACTGGAAAAATGTCAAATGCCTATGGGTAAGCTGAGCTAATATAATAAAAATGGCAATATTATCTAAGTTATTCTACTTATTCAGTGCCATACCCATCAAACTCCCAAGAAATTATTTTACAAAGCTAGAAAAAATAACAGAGTTTATCAGGAAGGACAAAAGGTCAAGAATTTCAAAGGAATTAATGAAAAAATGCAAATGAAAGTGGTCTAGCTATATCAGATCTGAAACTATATTATAAAGCAGCAGTCATCATAATCATTTGGTATAAGCTAAAAGCCATCTGTACCCAGAGGGAGGACTGTGGGGATCACAGCATAGTATTTTTACCTTTTTATTGTTGCTTACTTGCACTTTGCTTTCTTGCTCATTTTTTCCCTTTTTATCTGATTTTTCTCATGTACCATGAAATTGTGGAAATACGTATAGAATTGCACATGTTTAACTTATTGGATTACTTGCCATCTAGAGGAGGAGGTGGGGGAAAGGAAGGGAAAAAATTGAAACACAAAGTTTTGCAAAGGTGAATGTTGAAAATTATCTATTCATATGTTTTGAAAATAAAGAGGTTGAAGAAGAAGAAGAAGAAGAAGAAGAAGAAGAAGAAGAAGAAGAAGAAGAAGAAGAAGAAGAAGAAGAAGAAGAAGAAAGAGGAGGAGGAGGAGGAAAAGGAAGAGAAAGAGAAGGAAGAGGAGGAGGAGGAAGAAGAGGAAGAGGAAGAGGAGGAGGAGGAGGAGTATTCTTAGCATATAAAGAAAAAGTTATAAATCTTGGAAAGCAAGGAGAAGAGATCAACCCTGAAGCTCATCTGCTAGTTTCTACTGCAAAAGTATATAAATAAGACACAAAGACAAAACAAAACCAACAAAGAAACAAAAACCTCAAGAATTTCTCTTAAGGCACTTGAATTCTACTTGGGGGACTAGACCATGTAAACAGATACAGAGATACATGATTTGAAGAAGGAGAAAGTGATAACCATGAATGTTTTGAAGCTCAAATTAGATAACCAATATAAAGAACTTTTGAAAACTATAAGCATTATATAAATACCAGTTACTCTAAAAATCATTAATAATACTATTACTATCTAATTATGACTTCTTTCCCTTTACTTTCTACTGAATTCCTGATGAATTCAAATAATATCTATAAAACAACACAAGAGTATACTGGTATATGTTTAACTATAGGAAATTAATGAATGCAAACACTTTAAAATAAAACCATACTTTCTGCATTATTAACACTTGAGTCTAGACAATCAACAAAAGAATCAATCTGGCCCTGATTTGTTGCCCTTGCCAATTTTCAAGATCTAAATTCTCACACTGAAAATTTAACAATAAGTTCTGGCAAATCTATTAGAGCTGGTTCTAGAACACTCCAGGTGAAAATGACTAGGGGAATTGAAAAATATTTTTTAATGGAAATAGAACATGAGTTGAACCTTGAAGAAAGTGAGGGATTATGAGAGGGTTCTATGATGAGTGATTCCATTCTAAGCATGAGGGAAAGTAGAGCAAGATCACCAAAGTGGGAAATGAAATGCCAAGCTCAAGAAATAGCAAATAGGCCAGTTTGGCTAGAATGGAAAGTATGTAATGTGAAATATTTCTAGAAAGGCAGGTGGAGGCCAGATCCTGAGGGACTTAACTTTTAAGCTGAGGAATATGCATTTTGTCTCAGAAGCAATAGCAGGGACCCTCTAGAGCTTCTTGAGCAAAGTTAAATATGTAACAAAATGAGATGAGATGAGATGAGATAGGATTATTTTAGAACTTGTGTGAAGGGCCTATTAGAAGGAGGAAATGGAAATCAGTCTAAAAATCTAATTAGGAGACTGTTGCAATAGCTCAGCTGAGACATCAGAAGAATAGTACCCATACAAGTGCAAAGTGCAAAAAATATCGTAAAAGTAGAATCTCCAAGATTTGACAATTGATTGGCTATGATATGGGGTGAGGTATGGAGGCAATGAGAGATATAGAAAAATGGGAAATAATAATTTCAAAGTTGTTGTCCTGAACAAAAATAGGGAAGTCCAGAGACAGGGAAAATCTCATGAGAAAAAAAAAATAGTTATGTTGCAGACACTGTAAAATGTGTGTGTGTACATAGAGTGTTTACGTGTATGTGTGTATGAATGCATGTGTATATGTTTATATATATATATATATGTATAAAATACATATATATGCATATATGTACACATACAGGTAGAGGTAGAGCTATCCAACAGGCAATTGGTAATGTAGCACTGGAGTTTAGAGTGCAGTTGGAAGTGCGATCTTGGAGTCATCCATCAAGAGTTCATAATGGAATCTATGGGAGCTGATGTTATCAAGAGAAAAGGTGTAGAGAGAGCAGCGAAGAAGGACCAGTACAGAGACCTGAAAAGCACTCCAAGACTGCTAAGGAGTGGTAGGAAGGGAACCAGGAGAGAGCAGATTCAGGAAAACTCAAAGAGAAAAGTGTATTTAAATCAGAGTAAGGGCTAGTCAATAATGTTAAAAAGACAGAGCAGTTACAGTTGAATGGTGATATCTGACACCAGATCGAAAAGTGTTGAGATGTGAGTGGGAGGAGAGGAAATAGATGCAAGGAGTGAAGACAGATTTTGCTAAAAGTTTGGCTGTGACTAAGAGGGGAGATATAAGGCTATAGCTTCCTATTTGCATTATTTTTACTAGCTGGGCTGTTAGTTCGGCTATGTTTTACCCATCTAGTATAGACTGGGAGGAATGATACCAATATCTTCTCCACATGTCTCCTCCACAATTTCCATTCCTGTTTGCCTTCAGTCACATCACTTTTGGTACCTCTCCTTCCCTCCCTCTCTCTCCTCTCCTCATGCTCCTTTCATTTCCCTCCTCTCCTTTCTTCTTCTCTTCTCTCTCTCCCCTCTCTCTTCCTCTCCCCTTCCTTCTCTTCCTTCTCTCTTCCTTTTCTTTTTCTTCTTTTTTTCCTTCTTTCTTCCTTTATTCTTCTTTTTCTTCCCTTCTTTTCTTCTCTTTTTTTCCTTCTTTCCTTCTTTTTCTCCTCCTCCTCCTTCTCTCTCTGTCCCTCTGTGTGTATCTTTCTCTCTCTCTCTCTCTGTCTCTTTCTCTCCTCTTTTTTCCACTGATAGTGAATGAAACTCATTTCCAAGCTAGGGACTCTGTACTAAGATGAGATAGCAGTAAAAGTTGGAACTTACCTGTCAACCTGTCCCAAACCAAGCAGATTTGTGATGAAGTGGTCTTGCCTGTCAAATGAGATAGTTGCAAAGAGACATTATATTCAATCCAATCTGTGATTGTAGATAGCTTGGACCTGTTCTCCTAGTCTTAAAGGGAATGCTAGTTACATGGGAAAAGAAACTAAATATTAAAAGGGTTACATTGATAAATTTAGATCTCGAAGAAGTCATAGAGGTCATTGAGTTTGAGCTGGTTTTTGTTTTGTCTTGTTTTGTTTTTCATTTTACAGATGAGAAAACTGAGAAAGATAAAGCAACATGCCCCAAATCATATAGACACTAAATGACAGAACTGCAATTTGGAGCCAGGTCCTTGATTCCAAACCTCATTCATCTTCCTGAGACAATTCAGAAATAGAAGAGGAAAATACTGTCCCCATGTCTTTCTACCAGCTTCCAGTAACAATCTATGAAGAATCCGTATGGGATCTCTGGTCAAAGTCCCTCGACCACCTAGGAAAGCAGAAGGGACAGTGAGCCAAGTTTGCAGAACACCAGAGTCTTGATGAAGTCCAGTGATTGAGGATGAGGCAACTCTATGTTGCCCTAGATCCCTACTCCCTTCCCTGCATCCAAGTATTCAGTTTATCCTCTACAACCTCATCTTGAGTGGAAAGTGCCCAGAACTTTGAATCCTGTGTGACTTGAAAAATGGAGCTTTTTGCCTTCATAAGTCTTGACAAAAGGGTGGAGCCCATAGTGTTGATAGATCAACCATCTTCCATTACCTTCTATATGTTGAACCCCTAATCCCCAAACCCAAACCTCTCCTATCAATATGGTGGCCTTGAAATTAAATCAGAAAGAAGCCTATTTATTATTCCACATGGATTATGATTTTTCTGACAGGCCATTGGCCTTAATAGCCAGCACATGTTAGCCTCCCAATAAATACTTGTTGACTGGTTGATTCTTTACATTATAGTCTAATTACAAGGAGGATACTTAAGACCTAAAGAAGCGAATCGTCCAATTGGTAAAATAAAATTGTAATAATGAGTCTTTTTAGGTACTTTAGCAACTAAACTATTTCAGAGAGAGCCAAGAATAGACGTATCTTCCACACTGAATGCCATACATTTTTAGAAAGTTCCAATATATTTACCATCCAACATCTTTTATGACAGTCATTTAAAATTTGTAATATTATGAAGTCAAAAACACAACACTGATGTGTCACTTGGTATTGAACTATCTAAAGGAGATATTTCTCTCTTTCCTCTATCTAAATTATTCTACAATCAAAGGAAGACTTTAGACCATCTAGAGAATAAACAATCCAACAAAATTTCTATTGACATCTGAAGACTCAATCTGTAGCAACAAGTTATTGGATAAGAAAATACTAAAGAAGACTCTGTGGGTCTTGTGGTAACAGTATCAGCTTTTACATCCTGTCTACTACATTGGGAATTTCTTCAAGATAGTGATGGACGCCCAGGGTGATTTATGTAAATAAAAACTCTAGTCTGAGACCAGATTATACTGAGCTGCAAAAAAAGGATGATTTCTAAATGGTACATGGCATTAGGCAAAAGGAAGGAAAAGGAAGGGAAGGGAAGAAAAGGAGAGGAAAGAAGAGGGGAGGGGAGAGGAAGAGAAAGAAGGAAAAGGAAAGAAAGAAAGAAAAGGAGAGGAGAGAAGAAGAAATAAGGGAAGAAAAAGGAGGGGAAGGAAGGAGAGGGGAAGAGAAGAGAGGGGAAGATGGGGAGGCCAGGCCAGGTGAGACCAGGGGGAGGGAATTAAAGACTTTCTCCTGCCAATCTAACCCAATAAATATTTATTAAGAGCTTTTGTTATTTATTTGGTTTGGTTTTGGTTTATTTTTTTATGGAGGAGATGAAAGGCATTGTGGTACAGTAAACAGAAGACTAGCATCAGTCGGGCCTATCAGGGTTCAAGTTATACCTTTAATATATACATATTAGCTGTGTGATTTGGGGCAAGTCAGTTAAAACAATCCTCTAAAACAATAAATTAAAGAACAACTGATGACTTGCTCTACCAAAAAAAAAAAAAAAAAAAAAAAAAGCATTTCCACACATGAAGCTCCCCACTTAAACCAATGAAACCATCATTTTCCTATTCTCAAAAAAAAAAAAAAACTGCATAGTTAGATATGCTAGTCACTGTGGCAGCCAGGTGATACACCAGACAGAATACTAAACTTAGAGTCAGGAAGGCCTTTAGTTCAAATCCTGTTCCATACACTTACTAGATGTGTAATCCTGAGCAAGTCACTTAACTTCTCCTAGCCTCAGTTTATTCATCTGTAAAATAGGAATAAACATAATACCTACCTCACAGGATTATTGAGAATCAAATGAGATAATATATGTAAAACATTTTGGAAAATTTAAATGCTATGTAAATGTTATCTCCTATACGAAGACAAAATGAAAACCAGTTCCTGCCTTACCCCTCAAGAAAGGCAGCATGGTATACTTGAAAGTAGATGAGATTTGAAGCTAGAGCATCTGGGTTCAAGCCTCTCCTCTCTTGCTTACTATCTAATTGAATTATTACTTTGGAAATACTCAGTTTTCTCATCTCCAAAATGAGCGGGTGGAGTAAATGCCTTCTCAGGCTCCTTCTGGTGCTAACTAGATGCTTCTACATAGGAGTTCTTGAAATGTTTTGATTTTAACAGTGGCACCCCATACCAGATCATGGTACTAAGAAAGCAAACATGATAGTAGTAAAAGAGCCACAACATCATACAACAAATACTATTAAGATGGTTTAAAATCAGGGTCATTTCATTTCACTGGAGAAGCAGACTCACAGAACTATAATCCTCTATTGGGAGGTTATGTGCTTAATTAAAGTCTGAATTGTTCAGTATTCAATATGATGATTATGTGCTTAAGAAAACTGATTCTAATTTTTAATTTTTCCCCACTCTCTGTTGGATATAGTACCTTCTGTATGTATAATACTATAACCAAGGAGTATAAAAATATTTGCTCATTGGCCCTGTTAGTCAAGTCAGATCAGTTGTGTAGCTAATATAACATTTGGCTGAATAACAACCAAAACATATCAGGGCCTCTTCTCCATTTATGTCAGCAGTTTCCAAGCCCATCACTGAATCTTCATCTGAAATAACCATCTCTTTCTTTCATCTAAATAATTCTTATTTGCCACCAAGAAAAGTATTTCTCTTAAAGAATTCTGGGACCTAGAATCAGTCCCTCTTCTCAGTGAAATGTCTCATGGAATAGGAAGCTGGCCCTCAGAGACTCAAATTCCTTATCTCTAGTCTAGACGGTGACTTTGGGAAATTCCAGGAAGTCTGCTATCAAAACTCTCCAAAGTATGATTTAAAAATAAGCATGAATATGAAAATGGAATTCTGGAATGATTTTCTGTGAAATGTACTTCAGTTGGGCTAGAATGATCACAAATTTAAAAAATTCTTCATTATACATGTCATTCATTTTTTAACATGAGTCTGCAAGGGGCATTTGGTTTGGAATTGGAGGGTATGAGTTTACATCCCATCTCTGCTAGTTCCTATCTACGTAATTTGAATTCATCATTATCTTCCCAGTTTCCTTCCCTTCACTGGAAACCTGTGTGTCATCCTGAATTCCTCCTTCTCTCACCCCACCTACTCCATCCGTTTCCAAAGTTCATCGGTTTCCCCTTTATAAGGTCTTTAAAATGTATACCCTTCTTTCTTCTGACACTATTGCTCACTCTAGTACAGACCCTCTTCAGTTCATGGGTGTTATATATTGTTTTTGGCTGAGGCAATTGGGGATAAGTGATTTGCCCAGGGTCACACAGCTAGGAAGTGGTAAGTGTCCTAGGTCAGATTTGAACTCAGGTCCTCCTGACTTCAGGGCTAGTGCTCTATCCACTGCATCACCTAGCTATCCCCCCTATAATATATTATTATAGTTTGCTATCTGAAGGACACAAAACACAAGTTTTCCTAAAACACAAGTTCTGTCAGTCACTACCTTCCTCCATCTAGTCCAGTGGCTTCCTATTCTATCCAAGATAAAATACAAAGTTAATTTCTTCATAATTTAGTCATTCCACCCACTTCCCAGCCTTATTTATTTAGTGATGCAATTGGGGTTAAGTGGCTCACCTGGGTCACACAAGTTAGTAAGTGTTAAGTGTCTAAGGTGGGATGAATTCAGGTCTTTTTGGCTGCAGTCAGTGCTCTATCCTTGGCTCCTCCACCTAGTTGTCTCACCTCTAGTTTCATTATATCTCCTTCCTTCCTGTCCTCTTTGCACTCTTCAGATCTACGGGCCACTTCTGCACAGGACATTCTAGCACAATTCCAAGCATTTCTACTGTGTCCCTAAAGCTCAGGATCTCTCCTTTTCTTGTTTACCTTTTGGCATCCCTGACTTCAAGTTCTAGTTAAAATGCCATTTTCTATAGTCATTCCCAATCCTTCTTAAATTTGATGCCTTCTCTGTTGGTTATTTCCTTTTTATCCTGTATATAGTTTATTTGAGCATAGTTGTTTACATATTGTCTTTCCCCTAGTAGATTGTAGACTCCTTGAGTGCAGAGACTATTTTTTGCCTGTCTGTATTCCTAATGCCTGGTACATATGGGGTGCTTATAAATGTTTAGTAACTTATTGACTTCATCTCCCTAAGACTCAGTCTCCTTATCTGTACACTGACTAGATGATCTCTGAGATGCTTTCTAGCGGCTATTATGCTGTTAAATGTTTAACAACCTACCCTACAAGAAAAAAAAATGTATATACCCAGGAAATACTTTTGTGTTTAATCTGTATAATTAACACTTTCTCTATCACTTTCCTTTTTTTTTTAAAGTGAGTCATTTGGGGTTAAGCGACTTGCCCAGGGTCACACAGTTAGGAAGTATTAAGTTTCTGAGGTCAGATTTGAACTCAGGTTCTCCTGACTTCAGGACTCGTGCTCTATCCACTGTGCTACCTAGTTGCCCCTATCACTTTCTTAAGTCTAGAAATCACCAAAACAATAAATCAAAGTTACAAAGTTGTAGCCTTTTCCAGTCAGGAATATAAATGCCCACACTGAAAATTTAACAACTGGTTTTCATTGAGATGATAAACATTAGCTCAAGCACACCCCCACTTCTAGCTCTAACTGCTGTGTTCATATAGAACTTCCTTTAAAGTTTCCTCTGTGAATTTTTGGACATTTTATACCTGAAGCAGGCAAACAAAGGAAGAAAAATCACTTGAACTTTTCTTAAATGCTCATTCCAAGCTGTTATATGAGAAGATGGATACTAAAGAAATCTGGCTTTTTCTCATAGTAAATTGCATTATTTTAGAAATGAAGTGAGGAATAATGAAAAGTTCACTCTGCCATTTTTTATAGGAAACTTTGATAAGTTATTTAAATTCTCTTAAATAAAGTTTCCTCTCTTGTGAATTGGGGCTAATCATACTTGTACTACTTTACTAGGTTGTTGTAAAATTGCATTATGAATTCTAGGGCTGTGAGAATCAAGTTGAGACTATATAGCACAATAGCTGGCACATAGTGGGCACTTAATAAATGATGTTATTTTTGATCATCTCCGATGCTATCCAAAACGACATGGTCTTTAATACTATTGCCATAAACCACAAACTTTTAGAAACAAAATGCAAATCTAGGTTTGCTGGTTTGCTTGTTAATGTAGCAAGGATTCCCAGACACTTGTGTGGGAGATCTATCATTGATCTTTCTGATTGTGTGAGAATTCAGGCTTAAGTCAGGGAGGAGAATTCTAGTGCCAGAAGAATCCTTCTGGCTGAAAAGAAAGGGAAATTCTAGATTAGGAAGGAGGGTGAGATGGGGTCAACTCAAGAGCCAAGTCATCCAGATATAAAGAGAAGCAGGAAAAGAGAAAGAATGTGGGAAACTGGGCACAGAAAGCAATGGAGCTGGCAATATGAATTAAGTAATAGATTACCTGTGAGAAAAAGAAAAAAGTCTTGCTAGAAAATGAATGGTACCATGGAGGAGGTACTAGGGAGCACAGCCAGCAAAAGAACAAATCTCAAACATCTCCACTGTTGGGGCCCCACTTAATGGCAGTCCTTCTTTTGGCTTGTCTGCCCCTAACACAGGTGAACTCTGGGAACTTCAGTATCTGACTCATGATTCTTCCAGTAGCAATCGATCAGTCTTTCTACAAGCATTCAGACTAACAAGGCATCAAAAACAGAATAGAACTTGATTGAGGAATGGGGCATTGGAAAAGAAATAGTAGGCTCAGGATGGGATACTTTCTGTTTTCTTTAAAGTGTATATAAAAACTCTTCTATGCCTGATACTTTGTTAGCCTAAATGGTTGCAAAGAAGGTGATAGTCACTCTTCAAGGGCAAAATGGGCCAGATAATAAAATTCTCAAGTTTCACCTGGGAAGAGGAAGACCAACTAGGAAAAGAAGGGAAAGGTCCTCAATTTGACTCTCTGACATTATGGTTGCAGTAATATTTGCACTGAGAAATATTGGAACAAACTTTGTAATCCAGGATAAATTCAAGGACAAGATAGAGAATTTTTAAGTTGTTTTCAAAAGACAGAATACAAGAAATTCCAGGATAAATAATATTCAGAAGAAGCATTTTTTAAAAACCCTCAATTAGACCATATGGAATTCATCACCTGATATAGATTACTAGGAGAACTACTAGGAAAAATTTGATATCTAGAAAAGCAGAAAGGAGAAACACACTGGGGTAAAGGCAAAGAAGAATTATTACTCAGGGTGTCTGAGGTTTATTTGGAGTACATTTCAAACTTATTGAGAATGCAGACAAAAAGGATCTTGCTTCCACATTGACCAGCCATGATCATCAGTGACCTTTATTTGATCTGGGGCTAGAAATATAAAATTAGGAAGTAGAACCCAGCCTGAGTTCTGCTTTACAAGTTAATTTTCCATTTAGGTTTGCTGTTTTGTTAGGAGAGATTCTATTGCTTTAAGGAAAAAATAATCTATTTGTAAATCAGTTGGTGGGAGTTGCTATGACAAACTGTTAGTTGGTCATTAAATCAGTAACTTTAGTCATCTGTATGAAGATTAAGAAACAGGAAGCAGAGAGAATGAGAATTCTTACTCTTAAAAGGAACTTTTTTTTAAAAAGGTAGTTTTAAAAAAAAAACCAACCCATGACTCAATAATCTTAGAGACTGTTTCTAAAGCTTTCTAATATGTTTATCTGGAAGCTATTTTTGTCTTAGCAGAAGCCCACTCTGGAGAAAGAGAATAGCTGCTTTCTATAGTGCTATAGAAAGCATGGTGGTCCTGAAGTCAGAACTAAAAAAAAGTCCCATCCTGTTTTTGCCAGGATCCCCTGTAGGAAAAGATTAATAAGTAATTGAATATACAGATTAAAAAATCTAAGAGGACTGTCTACCATAGATTCTCTCCCCTAACTCTTTTTAAGGGGTACTAAGAATACAATGACTAATTTTTTTTTGTTTTATTCAAAAACTGAGACATAAGGTCTGGCAAGGGACAACGTTTTCTGTGATGGGTCAATGAGGAAAAAATTGAAACTGGGGATATATTCATGTCATCTATTTTTATCTTACCAGAAGCCCACTCTAGAGAACAGAGAGAGGTACTTTTTATAATGTCATAGAAAGCATGGTGGTCCTGAAATCAAAAATGAAAAACATTCATCCTACTTGTGCTAGGATCTCCTGTAAGAAAAAACTAATAGTAATTGAACATACACATTAGAAAATAGAAGAGGACTGTCTACAACAAATTCTTTTTAAGAGGTACTAAGAATACAAAGTCTATTTTTATTATTTTAGCCAAAAATTAAGACATATGTTCTGACAATTTAAGGAAAAATAATCTATATGTAAACCAGTTAGTTTTGTGTATAGGTCAATGGGGAAAAAATGAAACTGGGTCTATATTCAAGTCAGGTAAACAAACCTGTAATAAGTTTCAATTCTGTGCCAGGAACTGTGCTAGGGTATGGGAGGTACAAAGAAAAAACATTTCCTTCCCTCAAAGAGCTCACTTTCATAAGTGTAATGTAAGAAGTACAGCAGCCTCCCTTACAGACCCTGAAAAAGATAAAAACAAACAAACAAACAAAAAACAAAAAACAAGCCCGAGTTAATCTATTAGAGTAAGACAAGCAAGAAGGACCCCAAACCACTCAAAGTATTAATAAGCCACCAAGTTCCTCCCAAGCTCTCTCAATACCAGTCTTCAACCTTGATCTCCATCCCAAGTCCCAGCTGTCCTGACCCCCAGCCCACCACTTCGTCCTGCTTAATCCAGCTAAGAACTCCACAAAAATCCATACTTTCCCCACATTGGGCACCTAAACTATCCAGGACCTCAATGTATGCATTGTTCCTCACTGACCATATCTGCACTGATATAAAGCTGGCTTGTGGGATTTTCTCTCTTGGCCTTATCTTTTTTCTATCTGCATTTGTTTTATTTTTCTAGGGGAGAAAGGGGGACCAGGTCTTTCAGTCACAACAGTTCTCTTTTTAGAAGTTTAAACCATTGTCCAGGGTTGGCAATTTGAGAAGTCGCATCTGATTTCCAAGTCTTTTTATTTAGGAAACACAGAGAATAAGGACAGAATCGGAAATCACAGATCAGGACCCCCTCCTTTTCTCTGACACCAGAGCTGTGACTAGATAGGTACTCTGCCCTGAACCACATTCCACTTAGGATTTTCCCCTAAAGTGACAGATAAAGGAGAAAGGCACTCATCCCCTAGATGAGTTTTTAATATTTCAAACCTTCTCAAGTCTCTGTATTAAGACAGTTAGCCTTGGGATGTCTAATGTGAAGAAGTGATTAAGCAGAAGCAAAATGATGTAAACAAAAAAAGCTCTGAATTCCAAATCAGAGACAACCCAGATTCCTATCTGTCCTGGGTTTTGTTGTTCAATCATGTCTGACTCTTTGTGATAATATTTGGGGTTTCCTTGGCAAAGATAGCAAAGAGAAACTGAGACAAAGAAGACTAAGTGACTTGCCCAGGGTCACACAAGTAGTAAGTGTTTTGAGGCCAGATTTGAACTCAGGGAAATGAGTCTTCCTGGCTGTTCCTACTACCTGTGTAACATAGGTCCAATTATTTAACTTCTCTGGACCTCAATCTCATCTATAAAATGAGATTAGACCAGTAAAGTCCTTTTCTATTATTAATACTATAATGCTACAACATAAGATCAAATGCTGATTCTGATACTTAATTTTTCTACAGAGCAAAAAAAAAAAAAAAAAAAAAAGACAACCGTTCTAAATAAATAGGTTTAAGTAGTTTTAATCAACATATTTATTTAATTAATATATTTCAACATCTTTATAAGGGAAAAGGGCATGCTAAGCTCTGATTTCCAATGAGCCTAAACCTTTAAATGACACTGTACCATACAAATGTGACTCTTTGCCTGTAACTTGAAGATGGAGTGATAGGAAGAGTATGGGAAGATATGCAATTATTGAAGTGAATTAAGTCTTTAAATATCTATATTTACCACATTAGTAATGTGTCAACTGGGGGCAGCTAGGTGGTACAGTGGATAGAGCACCAGCCCTGAAGGCAGGAGGACCTGAGTTCTAATCTAGTCTCAGAAACTTAATACTTCCTTAGCTGGGTGACCCTGGGCAAGTCACTTAAATCCAATTGCTTCAGAAAAAAATAAAAGTGACAACTTAAAGAAAAACTTTAATCTTGAATTAACTCTTTAAATGTCAAAATTGACTATCTATATTTACCATATTAGAAATGTGACAACTTAGTGAAAAACTTTCATCTTGAACTATGCCAAGCAAGTTGAAGTAAAGAGAAATGAGTATAGAACATTTGGGTACCCCCTACCCCACAACTGGCAGAATGGTTCTAAAGGCTGCCCTGGATTTAAATTATTCTTTTGCTCAGAACCATAGCTCATGAGCACCCCTCCTTGGATTAACCTTTTCCATTTGGCCAGATAACATAATTAATTTAAAGCAAATGTGTTTAATGAAAGATTATAATAACAATAGTTACAATAAAACATGTCACCTTTAGAATTTTCACATAAATGCATACATAATCAAAGGAAAGTGTTCCTATACATAGGAAATCCATGTAGAAAGGTACACACCTAGGATATGTCACATACATGGCCAGGGAATCCATGACAAAAGGGACAATGGATGGAGAAGGGATAACTCAAATACGTGATCCATCAGGGCCATGGGTGATGTCTGTTTGATCTTCTGATTGTATTATCACCACACTTCTTACTTATCTTGTATGTCAAGCTGTCTTTCTGGACATGTACTGTGTGTCAACTTCATAATCTCTACAGGGTTTTGCTCTCTATTGGTCTCATGTAGCAGATGCTCAATGTTGCTCCAACGGGTCCATGTCCTCAGCTAATCACTATCAGGTGCAGCTGCAACAAGGATGAGGTTATAGGAGCTTTTCTCTGCTTCCAGTTTATGGCTTCAGCTGCCTGTAATCCTTAGTTGGGATGTAATCTCTTCCTCATAATGGGGAGGAGTAGGTTCTGATATGATTCATTTACCTTAAAGCCTTGAGGCTTTCTATTCCATAACTCTTTTAGAAAGCTGAAGCCCTAATATACCCAATTGTTTGGTAGGAGTTCAGATTGGATGGACACACTGAACACCAGAGGATTTGGAAGCAAATGTATATTACTTACAACTCAGGAGAGTAGAATGCATTGAACCCTCCTCCCACCAGTGTCCAACTCGGTCCCACTGGGCAAGCATGCTAGTGGGAGTCTGGATGCACAATGGGATAAACATGCTCTGATATTTGGGTTTTATGGCTAGTACGGGGAATAGGAATAGGATCGGCTAACATTAATGTAGGTCAATCAGCAAGGGAAGAGTGTCCATATTTAGAGAATTTTAATTGTGTCACAGCAAGCTATCCAGAAGGGAAAATTACAACATGCTGAGTGCTTTAGACAAACATGTATAGAAAAACAAAAACAACAACAAATTCTATAGGCCAGGAAGGAAAGTGCTACAACTGACCTCTGACTTATAGTAACTCACAAACTCCTTGCCTAAGGGGCAAAATAATCTTCTTTTAAAGAAAACATCTGGTTTGGATCTGTCTCTTTATTTTGAGATTTTGCTGGAATGGAGATTTTTCACCCTAACCTAAGACAGAGAGACTCTTGATAATCCTAATCATATGTTTTTGACCCATTTTTCCTGATCACTGAGGCCTACATCTCCATCATATCTATATAATTAATTGCTTAATATTAGCTTGCTAAATGATAGTCAAATAATTGCTATTGTAGAGATTGCTTGGTTACTACTTAGCAAGAGCTCTTGAGGTTCTCAAATTCTCAATTCCAAAACTCTTTTATTTTCCCAGTCAGGTAAGTAGAAAATGGAAGGGCCCTTGCCTAAAAATACTTTTGATCTTCACATGTTTATGAACCAGCAATATCCTTTTTAGGCTTTAAAAAAAAAAGTCACTTCTCAGTATATAGTTCTTGAAGCAATGTGGGATAGAATCTAGAGCTTTAGATCTAAAGGCAGACTACTTATATTTTAAAAAAGAACATCTACTACTTACTAGCTATGTAATGGAAAAAGTCATTTCACATCTCTGACCATAACTTCCTTAACTGGGAAAATCAAGAGAGAACATGTCTAGTTCTAAGAGCCTATGCTCTTCAGACATTGTAGTGAAATATTTTATACATGATAACCTGCCAAGGAGGTATTGCATTTAAGTCATTATTGGAAGGATAACAGGGAATGGAGGAGAAAGAAAAAGGAAGTCAAAGTCCATGGTCTCTAGATGAAAAATCCACTTTATTTCTTTGAATGGTGCAAGCAAAATGTATACCAGTGGTAACCAAAAAAGTGTCCAAATCCAATTTTATGACTAAAGTCCCGAGATTTGACAGCTGTATGATAGTTGGCTATAAATACTCTTTTAATCCCAAGAAGTTATCTAATTATAATTGTACTAGCAAATGCTTCCTTTTCATCCCTAAAGAATGAGAGTTTCTAATAAAAATCATTAATAAGACAATGATTGGAAAGATGCCACAAACTGAATGATTTCAGTAAATTTGGATTGAGTTTATAGTCCCCTGATACAAAGGGGTTCCCATTACAATGAATTAACTCCCAATGACTATTAACATTCCTCAACTTGGCAGAATTTCCTTAAACTTAAAATTGCCTGCACATCAGATATGACATATCGATCTGTTTGCTAAATGGAGATTTTCATGATTATGATATTTGTTATAATAGAATATGATGTGTACTTTATTTCCCTTGTGGAACAAATAGAACACAGTCTGAAAAGGGTATAAAAGAAGAACAAAGAAATGAATGTGTGTGTCTCCTGTCTAGCACCCTGGCCAGAGTCTGGAGGTAATGTTAATTTCTCATTTGTGTCAAAGAGGAAACTTTCAGACTAAGAACTACATGTTTCCCTTCTATTTATTTTTCTGGTAACCTGATTACTCAGAGATTATTTACTCTAAGACAATCCCTTTGCTCCTGGGATAAACCAGAATATTTAAAATTCTCTGGGAATAGAGCTCACTGTGTGAAAAGAAGTGACAATCCCCTATCATGAGATTCTCTCAAATCCAGACAAAAAGTGCAAATACTTGAGCATATCTCATCATAGTATTTATATAACATCTTAAGGTTTATAAAATACTCTGTACATATTATAAAATCTGATCCTCACCAAAACACTGCGAAGATAAGGAAACTGGGACAGAGAGATTAGGTGATTACTCAGGATCACATAGTTAGAAAGTGTCTGAGGGAATATTTGAACCCAGGTCATTCTGATTCCAATTCTGACACTTTTCCTGCCATTTACATCTACATAAATGTGGATATATGAGTCAATATGGCATAGCAGATAGAAGACAGGCTCTGTAGTGAAGAAAATGATTCAGGTTCTACTATACATTCTTGCTCTGTGATCATGGGCTTGTTAATTGAACTCTCAAGGACCAAGGTATTGTATAAGACTATTGATGGAGAATAAGTTACAATCTATGTAAGAGAAGAAAATTTCCACACTAGGAGTTTCTCTAGTGTCTAGACGGGGGGGAGAAAAATTATATATATGGAGATCACATATATAAAATACATTAGTTTTCCCTTTTTGTCCTTTCCCGTTACCATTGATAGAGTAATCCATGTGACTTTTGGGTCCTTTTCCATATGTCTATTATGAAATATAATTTCCTGGAGAGCAGGAATAGTGTTTGTTTAACTTTATTCACTCTCAGTACAGGGCTCCTGACAAATTTCTTTGTTTCATGTCTTGATTAGCACCTAATAAATACCATTCTGTGATGATGAAGATGGTAATTATGTCTCTATAATCACTAAGGTACCATTAAATGCCAGGGGAAAGGTAATTTAACAAATAATACCTCTGCTCTCTTTAACCTCCAACATGGAAACCAAAGTATCTATTAAAACAGCAAAATGAAAAGAAAGAGACCAATTTTTACTCCCACGGCCTCCACAGGTTCATGACATGACAATGAACAAGTTCCAAGAGCTCACTACCCATGATTCTCTTTCCTCCTGAAGTGGAGTCGAGATGAAAAACTCCCACCTAGCAGCCTAAATGCCAAAAAAAGTGCCAAAAAAAGACTCATCATGTTCTTTACCAGGAAGATAGTGTCTGGAACTCAGATACTATTTTCCCCCAGGTTCTTTATAGTTTGACATAATCTTTTCACTGAAACAATAGTCTGATATTTTTATTATAGTTCCTATCCTGAAGCATCCCTTCTTCAGGGCCCAGGAAAGTCAGCAGCATAATCAAACACAGTACTTCTAAAAGAGGGGATAAAAACTATGCTGGATGAGTAAAAAACAAAGTCTTAATGGAATCATTTTGTAGGCCCAGAGGCCTCAGCAGCTTTGAGCATAAAACTTAATTAGCAGCCACAAACACTTAACAATGAGCAATCAGAATGTCACCTCCCAAAAAACCTACTGGCCTTTAAAAATATTTATTGTAATTGTATCCATTATGCAAGGCTGCCTGAGAAAAATCCTGGCAACATCTGGAATTCAAATACATCTGCCCCAGGTGAACAAACAAGACAGCCAGAAAACCACTGGAGAAGACAAAAATGTTTCTCATTGGGTTGTGTGGCATTTTTATAAATGGCCTGTTCGGATTAGAGTCTTTGCTAAGACTCCCACACTCACTATCTGCAGTTCTCCTTAATAGGAAAGAAGATGAGCCGAGAATGAGCCATCCTCTCCCAAGTGGCTTTTGGTGATCCATTCTCTATGAACTCAGACAGACAGCAAATATTTGCCAAGGCAGGAGATGAAGCAGGTGCAATATTTGGAGAATCAGGTAGCTCTGTTCTGAGTCATGTGTAGCATAGTCAGGTCAGTGAATTCCCAGCTCATTAAGTGTTTTTGATCCTTATACAAGTAGGAAGCCTTTTATTTTGTCTTTTCCTACCTCCCTCAACACTCCCCAACACTCCCCCCCAAACACACACACACACACACACACACACACACACACACACACACACTCTTACATACACACAAACCATTCATACATCAGAGATCCATTACCTTCACAAACCACACCATTATAAATATAGAAAAAAACCAGGTGGGACTCACAGATTACAACTTGGGAAGGCTAGCAGAGTTGGATGATTCTGGGACTGTGGTTGGTGGCTTTGCTTCCAGTAGTTGAGGGATACAGTGTCTAGCATCTAACCATCAGATTTTTATGTAATCTCAGATTTACAAAATGCCCAGAGTTTGGAAGTGAAAATTTGAATTGGTCTGCTTTGCAAATATCTCAGCTTATGAGTAAGCTCATCGGGTTAAGTTCTTAAGTCCCAAATATGATCGTCCTCCAAAAAACGTGACAGCAACAGAGATAAGATTCTCAGTTGATAAGGAACATAAGACTTATAGACAAATAGCTTTAATACAAGGCAGAAAAGAATCATTGTCAGAGTGGAGGCTTAAACAGAGGGAATGTGGGATTGGGAATACAGAAAAGAGATACATCACATTGTAAAAGAGGAAAAGAAAGGCTTTATCAATATTTTGATGGCATTTGAATGGGTCTTGAACAGAAATGAACATGTTGAGTAGGTAGGATTGGTGAGGGAGGCTTTTCTGGTGGAACAACAAGGGCAAAGATGTAGAGGGAAAGGAAAAAGTGATACTTTTATTCATTGTCTCTCATGTCAATCTTTTGTGAGCTCTTTCAGGACAAGGACAATATTTCTGCCTCTCTTTGAATCACCAGTATTTAGCATAGGTCCTTGTATATAGTGTGATACTACTAAGTGGATAGAGCATTGGATGTGGAAACAAGAAAACCTGAGTTCACATTCTGGCTCAGACATCAGATGTATCCATAGTTTTGATATAAGCAATTATAACCAAATAATTCCCTGGAAGCATAAATTTGTTTTTTTCTTTCTGAAAAGGAAGAAAAGGATCATTACCATGTTTTAGCTGGAATGGAAAGAAGGCACTTGAAGTTAGCAGGGACTGTGTAAAAGTTCCTCTACAAACATCAGAAGAACTGGGTCTAGCAGCAGCTAGGTAGTACAGTGGGTAGAGCACCAATCCTGGAGTTAAAAGGACTTGAGTTCAAAGTTGACCTCAGATACTTGACACTTAGCTGTGTGACTCTGGGCAAGTCACTTACCTCTGTTTGCCTCAGTTTCCTTAACTGTAAAATAAGTTAGAGAGTGAAATGGCAAACCACTCCAGTATCTCTGTTAAATAAATCCCAAATGGTAACATGAAGAGTCGGACAGCTCAACAACAACCACCATCGATAAACATGGAATAACTTTTGCATTGGTAACTCAAGAAATTGTCCCTCAAGGTGTAGTCTGGGGGTTTAAGCAGATGAAGAAAATGTGGAGAGGACAATAGCATCCAATTTGAATTACTAGTTCTTGTGCAATCTATTTTCACTTCATTTGTTTTCTAGAAGCAGATAATTTTTGACTCAATTTTTATGCTGATTGAATTGTGTTTGCCTATTTGTCAGGATTCATTTGGCAGTGAAGTGCCTTTCATCTTGTTTATTTTCAATAAATTTATATTGGGCAACCAGGACTAGCCCTGGATAGAGCTGAAGAGCAATCAAAGTTTGTTTTGGGGCCCCTTCTCTTTCTTTCCTGTGTTCTCCCCCTGTCCTTCCAATACCCATCTTTCCTCACTGTTTCTTATTCTAGAAGTCTTTTATCCTTGCCCTAAATACTGCTATTATGAGAAGAATAACATCTAGATAATTGTTTTATCTGTTACCTCCCTTTGGCATATTCACATTTTAAAATAAAAAGCAGGGGGAAGCTAGGTGGTGCAGTGGATAGAGCACGGGCACTGACCCTGAAATCAAGAGACATGAGTTCAAATCCGATCTTGAATATTTAACACTTCCTAGCTGTGTGATCCTGGGCAAGTGACTTAACCCCAATTGCCTCAGCAAAAAGTAAATAAATAAATAGAAAGCCAGAAGGATGAATGGGGAATTTCAGGCAGTCTGGTGGGTAATTCTTTTCAATCTGTAGGGTCACATGAAGGTGGTGTGGTTTAATGGAAAAAAGCACTGGACCCATAACCAGCAGTATGAATCCTGGCTTATCAGCTATGAGAACATCAACAAGGTGCTAAAGTTCTCTGATTCTCAGTTTTCTCATCAGTAAAATGGGGGTAATAATACTCATACTATCGACTTCACTCGGCTAGTGGAAGGAAAGCTCAGACTTAGTAGCACATATTAATGTGAGTCATTCTTATTCCAGACCTCTTAAATCAGTTGATATAGGTGACTATCTCTTCTGCTGACACACAAGGACAAGTTTATTGTTAATCCCAGTCAGTTTTTTTTTTCTCAAATATGGTGATAAACACTCAAATATGGGTGCTGAACATTAGGTCAACCTATGAGCAACAGACAGACTGCATTCGTTCAGCCAGCTGCTGTCTACTAAATACCTCCCACCAAATCAATGAGCTAAGCCAGAGGCTTTCTCTGGTTCTTTAATCTTTAAGCTATGTGTGCCCAGCAATTGTCAAACAACATGCTATTAGACAGTCTGAAAAGAGTTTAAAGGTGTAGATCTGAGGCTCTTAACCTGGGCTCCACTGGTTCCTGAGGGATATAGGGATAGATTTATTTCTAGGGGTCCAGAATTTGAATAAGAAAAAAAATACATCTTTGTTTTCACTAATCTCTAATGTAAATTTGATACTTCCTTTGATTATTTTTTTTAAAAAACCATCACACAATATTCTGTCAGGGGTCCATAGGCTTCACCACACTGCCAGAGGGATCCATAATATATGCAGAAAAAAAGTTAAGCATCCTTGATGTAGATTTTTTGAATTATCCCAACTCCTTTCATTATTCATTTGTCACAGAACTTTCAGAGCACAGATGCTAGATTAAAGTTTTACCATCTTGATCACTATTTGCCCACATCTCATAGTTCAAGGAGATTCTCAGTGGGGAAAGGAACCCATGGAAAAGCAACCTTTACATTTTCCATGCCCTAACCCACTACTGTGACTGATCAAACGACTTCTTGGAAATCATCTCATCTTAGATGAGAGTTTGATGGCTCCCCTCCCATGTTGAAAGCTAAGGAGAAAGTGTTAACACAATTCACGAGTCTATTACCACCTCTGCTCTATTCAGATAAATCAAATGTGGTTCTGGTCAATTAAAAATGAATGGCTTGAAACCATGAGCAAATCTAGCCCATGGGACAGGTGCAGCTCATTGCTAGGGGAAAAAATAATTGATTCAGAGCACAGGACAGGACCTGACCTCTCTCCATTCCCCAAACTCTTCAGATTATGCTTTCATTCACCACCAACTGTGAAGATGACTTGATTGGCAAAGCAGTTAAAGCTTTGGCATTCTTATTTTCATATGTTCTGAGAGGAAAGTAGGTTTCCCAGGAATGCCAAGACTAAAGGAAAAAATACACAGCCTGGAAACTTCAGCTTCCTTCCAATCTGAAGCATGGAAAAACATACATCCTATTCACCAGGTGCATGGACATCCATGACACGTAAACTCTGGAGCCAGTGTTTGCTCTTGACCAGTGCTGAGTACCTAGGATTATCTTCTGTATATTGAGTATCTATGGAACCAAGTAAAGGGTACATATCATCAACAAACTCTCCTTTGAAAGGCTGTCTGCACTGTCCTCTGGAAGACTGCTTGCTCAAGACTGGGGCAACTCCCAATTTATTTCAAATGACTCCTTGTTTGCATGAAGCCCAGAGGCCCCCTGAACAAATTTGTTTAAACCCTCAAGCTCTGTTCCAAAGTTGCAAGGCAAAGGGATTTATGAGAAGTGGTGTCTGGAGACAAGAGGAAAATATTGAGTAATTAGAGCAGCAGCTTTAAGAAGCTGGCTATGTTTTCTGGCTAGACATCCGCCTTCACACAGGGCAGACAGCTGGATCATGTCACCCAACCACAGCATGCCCTCAGTCACAGAAACATCACCCTGGACCCCGAGAGCTGTAAGAGAAAACATTGCTGACTGCATCTTTTCCAGCAAAGACCCTTTGTTTCCCTGCGAGTGATGTCAGCCTGATGTGTAATCCAAGGTGAGGCAGGCCCTGCTTTATGGAGAGAAGATGAAAATGTTGATGTTGGAAGGGATCTAGAAGATCATTCAGGTGAACATCCCATCTAGTGCAAGATTCCCCACTATGGTATCCCTGACTAGTGGACTTCCACTTATACTCCTACGAATAATATTTAAGATAGTCAGCTGTAGTCATTCTGTTTTTATTGACTCCTTTCATTTGCTTGTTTTAACAGTCGTAATAATTTCTCGTTCTCTATGAGAAAGAAATCTCAGGCACAGATCCTGTCCCTACTAAGTCACAAGCTCTATTCCAGTTACTGAGGATTTAGATTTCCAACTCCCCAAAGAGGTCTGGGGAAGGATCCAAACTCTGATCTTACTGACTCAGGTTCAGCACCCTCTCCCACTTTTCATTCTAGCTGCTTACTATACCACCTTGCTACTCAAATAGATAACACAATTTCTGAGTGTGAGAGAGCACTAGCAATAGAGACAAATTAAATAGAAAAGACCCATGCAGGAAAAAGCATTGAATTAAGCTTTGAAAGAAGCTAGGGATTCCAGTAAGAGAATCTTTTATTCTAGGAGAAAAAAAAATTCCTATGAAGGGAAGCAGCAGGAGATGGACTAGGAATATTATGAACTAATTCCTAGTTCCTAGTCTTGAACTAGGAACAAGGGAATCAGTCTCACTGGAAAATACAACACGGAAAGGATAGTAGCATGCAAAAGCCTAGGAAAATAAGAGAAAACCCAAATTGTTTGTTTGTTTGCTGACTTTGCATTTTTTTCTCAGCAACAAGAGGGATTCACTGGAACTTTTTAAATATGAGGTTAACATCATCAGCCCATGTTTCAGGGATGTCAAGTTGGCTGTTGTGTGGAAGATACATTGAGGCAGGGAAACTAATTAGGATGCTTTTGTAATAGTAAATGTTGCCACCAACCTTCCCCCTACTGACTTAGAAAATCACAAATTAACATTAGGTTGTATTGTATGTTTTATTATGTTGCATTTTTATTTGCTAAACATTTTCATTTATATTTTGAGCAGCATTTGGGAGTTTACATTTGACACCTTTGGTTTTTAGATGAGAAGCAATTCCTGAACTGTAGTGATTGCAACAATAGAAACAAAGGGACAGATTTGAGAGATTATGGAGGCAGAATCAACAAAAACTAGCAACTAGTTGAAACTGAGGATCCACATTATACACTTCAACAACAATGCTATATGAGGATATATTCTGATGGAAGTGGATATCTTCGACAGTGATCAATAATGGACAGAATCAGCTACACCCAGAGAAGGCACACTGGGAAATGAATGTGGACTACCTGCTTTTTGTTTTTCTTCCCAGGTTATTTTTACCTTCTGAATCCATTTTTTCTTGTGCAACAAGAGAACTGTACGGATCTGCATACATATATTGTATCTAAGATATACTTGCTTAACACGTATGGGATTACCTACCATCTAGGGGAGGGGGTGGAGGGAGGGAAGGGAAAAGTTGGAACAGAAATGATACAAGGGACAATGCTGAAAAATTACCCGTGCATATGTTCTGGCAATAAAAAGCTATAATTAAAAAGAAAAGAAAAGAAAGAAATTGAGGATCCAGTGAAAATAGAGAATAGAGGATATCTCCAAAATTTGAAATCTGTGAATGGAAGGATGATAATGCCCTTGACAGAAATGGGAAGATTAGGAAGAGGAGAAAGTTTGAGAGAGATGGAAAGTAATAATGCACATTTTAAACATGTTGAGTTTAAATTATCTCTTGGACATTCAGTTAGAGCTCTACAATAGGCAATTATTGATACAGAGCTAATGTTCAGAAGAGAGTAGGGCTGATATAGAGATCTGAATGACAACTGCATAGGGAGCAATAGAACCTCTAGGAGCTAATGAATTTACCAAGAAAAAGGGAAATAGGACAAGACAAGATAGAGCCATGAGGTATTTTCATACCCCTGTGCTGAATGGGAATGGACACTTAGATTGAAAAGGGAAAAGACAGGGTTAGCCAGCATATTGCCTGACTGCAAGTCTTAAAGATCTCAGTTCTTTCTTTTTCTTTTGGTATTTGATATTTGTATGCTTTCAGTGCATCTAGATTTATGTAAAGGAAAGCTTTAGGGGAGCAAAATTACTAAACCATCTCTTTATCAGTAAACAAGAAATCTAGGCATCGGTGGGTGAAAACTTAGGTAGGAAATTAAATGTAGTTTTTCTCGCATGATTGCTTTGTTAGAATCAAAGCCTTCAGTGACCAAGGAGGTTAAGATTGAAGTAAATCTCTTTTTTAAAAATAGCTGTGGGAACTGGGGGTAAGGGTGGAGGTGGAATATTACAACAGATGAGCTATTCATTTGTTCTATTTCCATTTGGGTGATAGAGTTGGGAAATGAACAAATAGACCAATCTTGGTCCCTATCTCACCCAAGGCACCTGTCTGGTTTCTAAACAGAATTACCTACTTTAAGGCATTCCTCCCTCCGTCTGCTTTTTATAGTCATGGTGTCTGGTTTTTTGATTCCATACTTCCTCTGGCTCATTTCAGCTTCCCCCACTGCAAGCCCCTCACTTCTATTTTCACCTTCTTAACCATACATACCAGTCCTCTAGCTTCCTGACAAATGCTCTTACCCTTCTACATCTGAGGTTCTACTGATAAAAACCAGAAAAAACACCGCCCCCAAACTCCCCCATAATATTGAGGTATAGGTTGGTGGAGTTACTCTATTACTATTTTGAAGGACTTCTGTGCTTCTCTCTTGTGACTGAAGAGCACAACTAAATTAGACCAAGATTATGAATAGGTCTCTCCGGAATGAAATATAATCTTCCTGGCTCCAGATCCACTGTGTCACCTTACTTTGGACATGTTCTAATCAGAAGAAGGACACCAGCAAAGTAAATAAACTATCTTCTCCATCTTGAGACCAAGCCTTCTTCTTGATGCATATTTGTCCCTTTCATCTTCCTGTTATCTTTAATTCCTCTGATAATGTTTGTATGTTTAAAATAAGGAAACAAAGCCAAAGTTTTAACATTCCAGCTAGGTCTTGATCAGAGCAAATAATGAATCCCATGAAGTGTTTGCCCATACTTGAATTCTTTCTATTCCAACTTATATTACATAAAATATGGTCATTGGTTTCAGACCAATGGAAATACACAGTGTAAATTTGAATACAGCCATTATTTATTACTTGCATTAATTTGGACCTGCCTATATATTAGATTAGGCTGCCTGGATCCTCCCAAGTTCATTAAGTTCTCAGGCCAAACATTTGCATATTCTCATTTTCCTTTTTCAGTACCTGTTTCCAATGACAAAATTGGTTCCGTCACTTAGAGAGGTCTGTTTAGTTCATTTGTTCTGCCACCAGAAGACTTCCTTTGTTATAACAGTCAGATTTAAAAGGCCCAGCCAAAGGCCCATAAAACATTCCCCACCCCCACCCTCCAATACTTTACACTTTGCTGCAGGGAACATCTGCTTTTCTCAGCCACCTGAGTTGACGACTTTCCCTTGGAGCCAGCCTGAGGTGCAGGTGTCAAGTGAGGACCCAGACAGTTCCTTCCCACCACACCTCAAGAGAAGTCTGAGTTTATAGCCCATTTCCCCTGCAAGAGGTTACAGTGATATGACGCCAAATAAGAGCGAGGAAACTATTGCAGCTGTGGCTCATTATAACCAATCAAAGACCATTATTCTTAAAAAAGGAAAGGTTGCATTTTTGCTCTTGTTAATTGAGTCTGTGGCCACAACCATATGGAAAGAAGAAAGTTAGTCTAAACCTGGATAAGGAAATCCTGCTCTTTCTTCAGCAAGGAGCTCCCCTTTCCATTGCTTCAAAATAATTCAATTCTTCCAAATGCTAAGTGCTTGCCCAGACTACTAGATGGGGTTTTTTGACTTCTCTGGGTCAGAGGTTCTTTTTCTGTTATGTTCCATACATAGAATAAATGTCAGGGAATTTAAATAGTGATGACTCCTATTTATGAAGTATTTGGAGATTCTTGTAAATAAATAAAGCATAGAAGAAATTGAGTGTTCCTTTGTCTAACTAACTCTTTCCTATTGAAGAAGAATGGAAGCCCAGAGAGAAAGTTACTTACCCAAGACTATACATGATGATGGTGGTGACAGTGATCATAGCAGCAGCAGCAACAGTAGTAGTAGTAGTAGTGGTGGTGGTGGTGGTGGTGGTAGTAGTACTAGTAGGAGGAAAAAGAAGAGGTAGTAGTAATAATAGTGGGAAGAGGAGGAAGAATGGGAGTAGTAACAGTGATGTTGGTAGTAGTAGTAGTAGTAGTAGTAGTAGTAGTAGTAGTAGTAGTAGTAGTAGTAGTAGCAGTAGAAGTGGTAATAGCAGTAGCAGCAAATGAGAACTCGTATTTGCAGAGCACTTTAAAATTTGTAAAGAGTGTTACAAATTTGATACTCACATATCCCTGTCAGGTACATACTATTTTATAAAATAGGAAAATGAGACTAAATAGGTTAAGCTACTTCCCCACAGATCCTTAACTAGTAATATCTGAAGCTGGATTTGATCCTAGGTCTTTAAGTCCAGGATCCAGAGCTGGAATTTAAATCCAGTCCCCAAATTCAGTTCTCTTTTCATTCTACAATGCTGTTTTGTACACAGTAGGTATTCAATAAATGTCCACTGAAATTCTTACTGAAATTGAAGTGCCCATTAAACTTTTTGGAGCTGCCATTCATGTAAGGATCTAGTTAGCATCTTTTCAATATAACAAAGAGATTTTCTTGGCCCCAGAATCAGTCTTCACTTTTTACCTCTCATCTTTCCCAGTATCTAACCCCCTCCCCCCCCATTCGATAACTGATCTTTTCTAAATAGAAATAAAATCAATAAAGGAGAAACACATGGAGTTGGAGAGAGGAAATCTGTGTACTTTCCCAATGGCTAACCTGTCAAGATTTCTATCTGTCCTTTTTGTCAACAGTAAGATCATAAGATTTAGAAAAGAAAGGACCCCAGAGGTCATCTGCATTGAAACCTGGAGAAAGGAAACCCTTTTCTCTCTGAGACATAAAGGAACCTTTGGGGGCCCAAGTCTGCTCCCAGAAATGATCCAAGATGAATTGCAGCTGCTCTCTAATGGAATTGCATAGACACACACAATGAACAAGATAGTGCTTTTCCCAGTTTCTTTGTCTAACAATACAGGGGTTTGCATAGCTCCTTAATGCCCCAGGGAACAATAGTACAAATGGAAAATGGATCAAGAAAACAAGCTTTACATTCTTTCCTGGAATGGGATTTGCACACAGGGTGCTGTCTGACTCTGAGTCACTTGTATTGCTGGTCAGCCTGTAATTTTCCAGGACTACCTTCCATGAGTGTCCGACAAGCAGAGGGGCAACATCAAAACCAAAACAGACCTGGATGATCATAAATACCTGTATTCATTTGACTCCCTGGGCTTTTACTTTCAGACATTCCCTTCTTGCACAGTTTGTAGCAGACTTGCCAAAAGATTAAAGAAAAAAACTATGTGGCCTCCAAAATTTTATATGGTTTCACCCACATGTACCAATGTCACCCTCTTTCCTTTCCAATCACCCTTTGCTCCTATTTTTCACTGTAGTATTACTGTGCTTAGAGAATATGGCTCTTTTAGAGCCATTCTTAGAGAAGCCCCCAAACCTTGTGTCATCAATTGGGTATCCCCAACCTCAAATTTTAAAACAGAAAGAGTAAAGCAAGTGGAAAAGGAAGAAGAGGGAGAAGAGAGAAAAGAGCAAGAAGAGGAGGGAGAGAAGAAGTAAACTTCAGGTTTTTTCCAATATATTTCAAATATCTTTGGTGTTTGATCCCTCCACTTTGGTTTTTTTTTTTTTTTTTTTAAGGTTTGAACATAGGTACATGCTGCCTTTCAGCAATTAGATAGTGGTTAGGCATAAACAACAATAAACAATATTTTAAAAATTCATTCATTTGACAATATTTGTCAAGTCCCTATTCCCTGTATGCAGAGCACTGTACTTTTCTTATGAAGAGATAAAACACTGAACCTCCTTACTTTCAGACTATTGAAAAGGATATATATGTTTATATCCATCTTACATATGAAGAAACTGAGGCAGAGAAATAAAGATCACCCATAGGTACAAGTCAGGATTCTTCCAAGTCTAGGTTCAGTGGTGTTTCCACTCCACCACATTGCTTCTCTACATTTAGCCATAGTTTGTTAATTTTTGTTTTCTGTTTGTTTGTTTTCCTCTGAGTTTAGAGTATATGTTATACAATATTTTTCCAAGTCTCTATCTCTATTTCTATCTCTAGCGATTTAAATTATTGCTTTTTTATTTTCAAAATATATGCAAAGATAGATTTCAACATTCACCCTTGCAAAACCCTGTGTTCCAAATTTTCCTCCCTCCTTTGTCCCATACCCTCCCCTAAACAGCAAGTAATCGAATATATGCTAAACATGTACAATTCTTCTATAATATTTCCACATTTATCATTCTGCCTAAGAAAAAGATCAAAAAGGGGAGAAATGAGAAAGAAATCACATATGTGATCCATATTTGGTCCCATAGTCCTCTTTCTGGATGCAGATGGCACACTCCATCAACAAGTCTATTGGAACTGGTTTGAATCATTTCATTATTGAAAAGAGCCGCATCCATCAGAATTAATTATTGTATAATCTTGCTGTTGTCATGCATAATGATCCCCTGGTTCTGCTTATTTCACTTAATATCAGTTCAGAGCTCTCTGAAATCATCTAGCTGATCATTTTTTATAGGACAATAATATTCCATAACATTCATATACCATAACTTAGTCATTCTCTAACTGATAGACATCCACATATTTTTCTAGTTCCTTGACACTACTAAAAGGGCTGCTACATCCATTTTGCATATGTGGGTCCTTTTCCCTTTTTGATGATCTCTTTGGGATACAGGCCCAGTAGAAACAATGCTGGATCAAAGGTTATGTACAGTTTGATAGCCCTTTGGCCATAGTTCCAAATTGTTCTCCAGAATGGTTAGATCACAACTCCACTAACAATGTATCCCAGTTTTCCCACATCCCCTCCAACATTTATCATTATCTTCTGTCATTTTAGCCAATCTGACATGTGTGTAGTGGTACCTCAGATTTGCATTTCTCTGATCAATAGTGATTTAGAGTATTTTTTTCATATGACAAAAAAATGGTTTTAATTTCTGCATCTGAAAGTTGTCTGTTCATATTCTTTAACCATTTACCAGTTGGAGGATGGTTTATACATTCTTATTTGAGTCAATTCTCTAAGTAGTTTTAAAATGAGACCTTATCAGAATCCTTGGGTGTAAAGATTTTTTTCCCCAGTTTTCTATTTGCCTTCAAATCTTGTCTGCATTGGTTTTGTATGTACAAAACCTTTTTAATTTAATTTAATGTAATCAAAGTTATCCATTTTTGCATTTCATAATGTTCTCTAGTTCTTTTTTGGCCATAAATTCCTTCCTTTTCCACAGATCTGAAAGGTAAACCATCCTTTGTTCTTCTAATTTGCTTATAGTATCACTTTTTATGTCTAATCTATGAATCCATTTCAACCATATCTTGGTATGTGGTATTAAGTGTAGGTCAATGCCTAGTTTTTGCCATATTAATTTCCAATTTTCCCAATAATTTTTGTCAAATAGTGAGTTCTTATCTCAAAAGCTGGGGTCTTTGGGTTTATCAAACACTATATTACTATAGTCATTGATTATTGTGTCTTGTGAACCTAACCTATTCCACTAATTGGTTACTGAATTTCTTAGCCAGTACCAAATGGTTTTGACAACTGCTGCTTTATAATATAATTTTAGGTCTGGTAAAGCTAGGCCACCTTCATTTGCATTTTTCTGTAATGGGCTGAGGCTTGAGTTGATGCACTGAGGTCCCAAGCACATGAGGCTAAATAGTAATTGGACCATACTCTATTAATATATAAGCTTGGAGAAAGAATGGCCCCCGCCCACTCTTTGTGCAAGTCCTGATGTGTTGTATAGGAAATGATGATTTTGGTGGGTGGAGGCAGGGGAGTGGAAAAGGAAGGGGAAGGAGAGACTTTTGGGATTGCTATTGCTACGGTTTGCTCAGGTCGGATGGCTCTCTGTTAGCTGGCTTCCTGTCGCAGCTGCCCATATTGCTATAGCAATCTTTCTTGCCCACATTGCTATCACAATCTTTATTCACCTCTTCACTTCAATAAATATTGAAGATTTTTCCCTTAACCTGAATTCCTGACTCCGGCTGATTTTAAATACGCAGTCATTACATTTTTCCATTAATTCCCTTGAAATTCTTGATCTTTTGTTCTTTCAGATTAATTTTGTTATTATTTTTTCTAGCTTTGTAAAATAATTTCTTGGGAATTTGATTGGTGTGACACTGAATAAGTAGATTAATTTAGGTAGAATTGACATTTTTATTATATTAGCTTGGGCTACCCATGAGCACTTGATATTCTTCCAATTGTTTAGATCTGCAAGTCTCTATCTCTTGAATTATGATTTTTTTTTGTTAAGTTAAGGCATGAAGTATGTGATGATGTATTCAGTTCTAGATCATAGATTTAAAACTGGAAGGGACCTTGTAAATTGGGTCCAAACTCATCATTTTACTGCTGAGAAAACTGAAGTCCAGAGAAATTGAGTATTTGTGAAAGTCATTAAAAGGAAGAAAAGAAAATGCATTCCATAAGAGTTCCACAAAATCACCCTAGTTGCAGTGAATTTAATAATAATAATAGATACTCACATTTGTATAGTCTTCTTTAAATCCTCTTAATTACAATGCTTCCCCTCTCTTAATTATTTCCTATATATCATATATAAATATAGATAGATATAGATATAGATAAAACTTGCTTTGTATACATTTGTTGCTTGTTTTCTCTCTTCATTAGACCACAAGTTCCTTGAGGACAGGAATTATCTTTTGCCTCTTTTTGTAATCTCTGCACTTAGCATAGTTTAATAAATGTATATAAAATTAAATTGAATTGAATGTAGCCAAAATCACCTTGTTTACATGCCACACAGAGCTGAGAATCTTGTAGGATGATAGGGTTTAATTCCCAGGCTCAGAAAAGGTATAGGAAGGTAGTTGAGAATTGGGAACTCTGAATAAAAGAATGGAATAAATTCAAAAGATTTTCCTAACTAAACCATAAATTCCAAGCTATCTTGGTTAGAAGTAAGAGAGTCTACTAGTATTAGTAGGTTATATTCACAGAAAGATAATGTGGAACCTTGAATAAAAAGAGATTGAATAAGATACTTGGGGAGAGTAGGATACTTCTTTTTCGAATTTCAGGGAATTGCACCTGTTTACGCTTCCCCTCCAACTTGAAAAATGCCAAACCTATTCTTGTATCCTGGTTAATTGTTTTCTTTTTAATTAATTGGTCTTATTTGATTGTTTGTAATGCATAAAAATCTGCCTTCTCCTGCCTTAGGGTCTAATGCTGAAACTGAAGAGACCTGGATCTCATGTGCTGCGCAATTGGCATCCATTATCTAATAAATCAAATTCTCAGAAGCCTTTGTTTCCTCAGTCATTTCATCTTTCACTCCCCATAAAAGACTCTGTGAAGGAGCCTATATTTTAACCTAGAGGCAAGAGAGTACCACTGAAGCTTTAAACAGGAGACTGACAAGATTCTGTCAATGCTTTGGGAATATCAGTTTGGCACATGTTTGTGCCATGTTTGGAGGATATTTGGAGGATGAATGGAAATGAAAAACCGTGAAGATAAGGATATCAATGACAAAGTTATTGCAATACTCCAAGCAAGCTGAAATAAGAGCATGAACTATGTAGTGGCTATGTGAGAAAAGGGGACAAATATGAGAAATGCCATGGAGGTAAAATCAACAAAATTTGGCAAGTGATTCCACATGAGAGTAAAAGAGAATGAAGAATGGAGAATGATATCAAGGTTGCCAACCTAGTTGACTGGAAAAATGGTGTTGCTCACCACTGAAACAGGGAAGTTGGAAGGATGGGATTAAGAGGAAGGAGAATGGGTTCCATTGCAGATGTGTTGAATTTGAAATGTCTTTGAGTCGTCCATACAGGGATGTTCATCAGATAATTTGATGGTGCAAGATAAGAGTTCAGGATTTAGATTTGAGAAACACCTATACAAAGATGAACTGAACTCAAGGTATTTGATGCACCAAGACAAAGACTGAAAGGAAAGAAGAAAAAATGTTCTAAATCAAAGTCCTGTGGCATATATCAATGCATATGATTGAGACAGATTGCATGTGCTATCATATGCATATGAGATGAGACATATTGAGAGATATATGCTATGTTATATATTCTAACAAAGGGTGCTATGAAGGGACAATCAAGCAGACCTCAGAAGAGTCAAAAAAAAGTCATGAAGAGAAATAGCCAGGAGAATGGAGTGTTCAACAGGATCAAACACTTTAGAGAGGTTAAAAAAATATATCAGAAAAGACCATCGAATTTGGTTCTCAAATGAATGAAAGTCCTTTTCTGCTGTTGAACATAAAAGCTTCTTCCCAGAAGCCACACCTAGGAAAATACCAGACAGTGTGATGAAGCCCTCTGTCATCTGAAAATAAAATTATTTTTTGCAAAGTTTCCAAAATTGGTTAATGCTGCATAAGGTTCCAGTATGGGGTTTCTTTTGGTTTTTTTTTTTTTTTTTTTTTATGGGTAGGGGCATATTCGTAAAGAAGTGCTTTCCCAAGTTGGTATCCAGCCTTGCCAAAAAAATTATTTAAATATAGATCTAGTTAAGAGTAAAAAATAAACTGTGAGCACATAAGTATATAAGATAGTATACTAAATTATGATTTTTCTATATTCTGTTTTCCCATTTCTGCTTGAAGTCCTGCATACACACACACACACACACACACACACGCACACACATATAATCATTATCTTATTTCCATAGAGAATCTTTACATAATTTTTGTCTACCAAATAAGGAGATTGCTTCCACACTCCACATAGGAAACCTCATTATTTTATAGTTTCATTGCTTACATGAAATAATCATGTGGTAAACAATAAGGTATATATGCTCTAGAGTAACTTCAGAGACCAGTTAGTACAATCTTCATGTTTTATAGATGAGGAAACTGAGGCCCAGGGAAGTTAAAAGAATTGGGAATCAGAGCTGAAAAAGATGTAAAAGGTCATTTGGTCCAGAGTTCCTTAATCTACAATATATGTACTTGTTTCTTAAAAAAATTATAATTATATCTAAATATACTTGTTTTCTTTTGTAATTCTATGTATTTTATTTTATACATTTAAAAATATTATTTTTTGAGGAAAGATCCTTAGGTTTCAGCAGACTAAACAAAAAATCCCAAAGAGGGACTTTATGTAACATTAATCAATTTTGAAAATTTGCAAAAAGATCATTTTCATTTCAAAGATGACAGAAGGCTTCAACACCCCTTCTGGGGTTTCTAGAGATTGTGAGGTAATTGGCACAGACAATATTAAAAATCTCAATTTTTTCCAACGGTTCCATCTTACAGAAGAGAAAACCAATTGAGGTTAGATTTGCAGATTCTGCTCCAGGTCATGCAGACCCAAAAGGAAGAAAGATGCTGTAATGTAAGATTCAGTTTCACACGGCTTCTGATTTCATCTGCATTACATTTCCTCGGTTTCTTCATAACAACCAGGAGTTTCTCTAGACAGGCCCTTGTGTTCTTTGGGCTCCAGATGTCATGCATCAGTAGCCAGCAGCTATGGGTCAGGTGAACTTAGCAAACATGCTTCCCAACTTTCAGGAGCTCTAAACCGTCTTGATGGAATTTCTACTGCTGCTCATCTGATCCTCTCTTTTACAGCTCATCCCAGCCTTTCTCCACAGTACCTCCCTGGGGAGCCCACTGAACTGGCATGTTCCCCATAGCCAATCTCACATCTCAGAGAAGAAGGTAAAATTCCAGGAAAGGGGATTCCCATGGCTGTCTAAAAAGCACCAGAAACCCAGCCGTGCACAGACATTTGGAGGCACCCAGCAGTTCTGGTCCTCTTTACAACTAACTGTCAGCAGGAAGATGATTTTGCAATGGCCTCCACTGTTGAGACGAAATAAATTTTTAATAATAACAGCAGCAGAAAGATACTCTGGCCTTTTCCAAACTACAATTCTGGGAGGTTCCAACCTCATGTTCTATCAGTTCAAGCAAAAAGGAGCCAGTTCTATGACTTAAGGGAGCTATTATACCCTTAATCTCTTTTACAAAACTGCAAAGGATTCCAGTACTAAATGGTGAAGGCCAGGACTATTGCCAGGCAGACCAGAAATGAATGGCCCCAGAGGACTTTAGTCCCCTCTCACGTTCTTTCTTTTATTTACTAGTCCTTCTTTGATACCTTTCACATTGGCATATTCATTCTGAATAATTTCCAGAAAGTATAACTTGCTCTTTCAACAAAAAACATTTCTCATACTCCTACTATGTGCTTGCTGCTGAGGAAAACATGGATTAAAAAAAAATTCTAGCATCAAAGATTCTCAGAGTTGAAGGGAACCATACAAGCTTTCTAATTCAATTTATACCTGTATAAGAATCCTTCCCCTCAAAATTTTAACAAGTTAAAAGGAAAGATAAGCAAGGAATGGACACAAATAATTTTAAATTTAAATTTGATTAAACTATACCAAGGGCTACAAATATGCTAGAATCTTTATAGCAGCAATTTTTTGTTGTAGCAAAGAACTAGAAACAAAGTTGATGTCCATTGATTAGGGAAAACTAAAGAAATGGTGATATGTGAATGTGATGAATATTCCTGAGCTATCAGAACTGATGAATATGATGAACACAGAGAACCATGGGAAGACTTATGTGAACAAATAATTCAAAGTAATACAAGTAGAACCAGAAAAGCAATAGACGTGACTATAGTAATGAAAACTGGAAAAGCAAAAATATTTGGATGCTATTAAATTATAATGATGAAAAAAGTCAATTAAAAAAAGAAGAAGGCATTTCATCCTTCTTATATGCACAGGTTTGAGTCTATGTCTGTGAAATATTATATGAGACTTTTTAAAAGGTTGAGTAGTTTTGCTCATTTGTTTCTCCCTTTCTTTCCTATTATTTGTTACAAAAGATGACTTTCTGGGAAAGAGAAAGGATACATTGAAAAATGTAGGCTTTGGACTTCTGGACAAGATAGCTCCCTGAATAAGAGGCAAAATACACACATTTGCTTCCATAAAGCCCTGAAGTTTACCCTAGATTAAATAATATATTTTTAAAAATCCAGCGTGAAACTATAGTAGTGAATTTTCCCATCCCAGAACTCCTAAGAATGACAATCTTGGAAGACATCTACATTAAGGGGCTGAAAGAATGGGGGGAGGGGGATGCTCTAAAACACTATTGATTAGAAAAATGCAAAAACAGCTCTGATCAGATTGGCTAAAATGGCAGAAAAGGAAGAAAAGAATGAATATTGGAGATGTAAAAAAAAAAAATTGGAACACCTATGCATTGTTGCTGTTGTGAACTGAATTCTGGAGAACAACTAGGATTTATGTGCAAAGGGCTATGAAATTGTGCATACCTTTTGATCTGTCAGTCTAAATCTGTATCCCAAAGAAAAGGATCTATTTGTTGAAAAAAATTAAATTATTGCAGCTCTTTTATAGTGACAAAGAATTGAAAATTGAGGGGATGTCCATCAATTAAGGAATGGCTGAACAAATTGTAGCATCTGAATGTAACACAATACAAATGACAAGAGGTATGTTTTCAGAAAAACCTGGAAAAACTTACATGAACTGATACAAAGTATGAGCAGGAAAAGCATTGTACACCATAACAGCAATATTGTATGATAATCAACTAAGTTATTCTTAGTAACACAATGATCTAAGACAATTTCAAAGAATTGTAAAGAAAAATGCTATTCCCATTTAGAGAAAGAACTGATAGTCTGAATGCATATCAAAGCACACTATTTTTTCCATTCTTTATTTTTTCACTTTTTCATCTGCATATTCTTTTGCAATATGACTAATATGGAAATATGTTTTGTACAATTGCATATAAAATTGCTTACTATCTCAGGGAAAGGAGAAAGAAAGAAGGAAAAGAGGGGATTTGAAACTCAAATTTTTTTTAATGAATTTTAAAAATCATTTTATATAAGGGCAGCTTAGGTGATGCAATGGATAGAACACCGGCTCTAAAATCAGGAGGAAATGAGTTCAAATCTCGCCTCAGACATGTAACACTTCCTAGCTGTGTGACCTTGGGCAAGTCACTTAACCTCTATTGCCTCAGGAAAAAAAATAATAATATAGATATAAATGGGGAAAATAGAATATTATTTTAAGAAATAGCAAAAGGTACTAAAAACCCATCAGAGAATGATGAGAAATGTGATGCATGTAGGAGGGTGCAACATTGAATTGTTGATGATCAATATTATCAAATTGCTTAAGAAAGGCTAAGAAAAATGTAGGTAGAGGAAAAATTACTGGATATGGCAGTTAGGATATTACTGATGACCTTACAGAGAATGGTTTTAGGAGTAGTATTAGCACTGTATGTGTATTTATATATAATTGGATCATATATTATATAAGTATGTTTAACCTTCTACTAGACCTTAAGCTATCTCCAAATAATACTATGGAATATCACTTAATCTAAACTTTGTATGTCTCCTGGCAGCTAATATAATGATTATAAGTACGTAATAAATGTTTGTTGTTAAATTGAGATTTGGCATTAAAATGGCACATAGTATAGGAATCAAAGGAGCATTAGATTTAGAATTGAAAGAGTCACTGATGTTCATCTGGCCCAATATCTTTTTTTAGGGATGATCTGGATGTAAATCTCTGGAAGATAAACCAGAGAAAGTTGGTTTTTGTTGGTTTGTTTTCTAAAAAATTTGAAAATGGATAAGAAAGAGCTAATTAAGAATGGGAGATAGAAGAAACAGGAGAAGTGATAATGGATGGAGAGAAATTCTGGGGACAGGGTAGAGACAGGACCAAAGACTAAAGTTAGAGGGAAAATGTTAATCTTGACTAGAAGGAAGGTCAAATATTTTCTCCTTTATATGAGGTAAGGAAAAAAACTTTAAGTGAAGACATAGGGAAGTTTTGAAGTATTGAAGAAGGAAACTGAAGAAACTCATTTAGAAAATGACATTACTCTTTTTACATAAATAGAAGCCAGGGACTTAAGTTTCTGAATCTACAAATTCTTCAGGCAACTTTATAGTAGTCATTCAATGTATTTCATTCAGCTTGATATAATGAAGCCTTATTTACCCTCTATAATCATGTTCCTTCAATGAGGGGAGAACTATTTAGATTCACTGGGATTACTGGCTTCATATTTTTATTCATTCAGAAATAGTCCATTTTATTTTATTTTGTTATACACATAACATACACAGAAAAAGCCTGGATTGATTCTGGTTTGCTTTTCCATGGAATGATACCTTCTAAATCAGTCCATTTGTCAAAATGATGTTCTTTGTCCTTGATTAGATGAATACTGTCTCAGGATCATTGATGAGCAAAGTGAGGTATTTGTGTTGAATGTGGAAAATAAGTGAGTTATTTATTTTGTTGAGTCAAGAATAAACCTTTGGGAGATAGTTTCCATTAGTTCAGCAACAAACTGTTGTTTATTAATGACATTTCAACTGATTTCTCCTGAGATGCTGCTCTTGTTAGCTTTACAATAAAATGCAGCTAAAAAATAATTCTCCAATTTTAGTTGACTTTGGGGGAAAAACAACTTTTAGCAAAAAAGAAAAAAAGAAAGAGAGGGAAAAGAAAAAGAAGGAAAGAAGGGAGGAAGGAAGAATAAGGAAGGAAGGAAGAGAGGGAGGGAAGGAAGGAAGGAAAAGAGGGAGGGAAAGAAAGGAGGGAGGGAGGGAAAGAAGGAGGGGAGAAAGGGAAGGAAAGGAAACAAGAAGAAAGGAAAGAAAGAAAGAAAAATTCCTCCAATGACTTCTCAATACTACATATATATTTTGCCTGGATGTTTATTCAGTTCCATTTTTATACTTTTAAACTGCTTCTAAAAGTGAAGGTAACCTTCCAGGTATCCCAAATTAATGGTAAAATCATAACACAGTTATTATGACCACAAATTATGTCTGGCTTTCAGAATTCTTGCTGTAATTTAACCCCTTTAATAGTCACAAAAATGGAGCATGTGTCTGACCCACAGAAACTTAGAGCTAAAAGACATCCTAATTTAATCCAAGTCCCTCATTTTGCAAATGAGGAAATAGAATCAGAGAGAAGAAGTGACCTGCCTGAGGTCACACAGTGAAGTAGTGATAAAAATTGGGTTTTAATCTTGGATTATTTTGTGGCTCCATTATGATTCTCCTTGCTGTCCTGCTCCAGATAAAAGAATGTTTCTTTCTCTTTTCCCTCTACAACAATATAACTCCAGCTCTTCAATAGAGGCAGCATGGTACAATGAAAAGAATATTGGATTTGTAAATAGAGACATAGGGTTCAAATACCAACTATGCTACTTATTACCTGTATGACCTTAGGCAAGTCACAACCCCTTTCAGTTTCCTCACCTATAAAATGAAGGTATTCAGTTACATGACCTCTACAATTCCTTTCAGCTCTAAATCTGTCAACAAAACTATCAACTTACTTTAAATGGATGGATATATACAAAAATATAAAATATCCAGCCTGATAGAAAAAGATATAAGTAACTTAAAATAACCCATTTTCAGAAAAAGAAATTGGACAAGCCATAAATGATCTTCCAAAGAGAAAAAGCAAGAATCAGATATGTTTATAACTCATTATATCAAGCAATAAAATAATGATTCATTACAATAATATATAAGCTGCATACAAAAATAGGAAAATAAGAAATCCTACTAAACTATTATTATATAAATATAGTCCTTAATATCTACACTAAGGAGAGACAAAATAGAAGCCAAAAACATAGAAAAATGTCCCCAATTAATATGATCATAAAATATTAAATGAAATATTATAAAAGAGGCTGCTACAACATATTAAAAAGATAATATGCTATGACTAGCCTGGATTTAGGCCAACTTAATTTAATGTGAGAAAAATTATAAACATAATATGCCACATTAATAACAAAAATAATAAAAATGAAATGATTTTTCAATAAATGTAAAATTAAAAAATCTTTTCACACCTATTTGTTTAAAAACATTGAAAAGCACAGGAATAAAATATATCTTTTTGTAAAATATAGTAAATAGTATCTAGCTAAAATACAGATCCAAGACTATATTTAGTGGAGAAAGATAAGAAGCAATACAAGGATGTCCATTACCATTGATGTAATCCCAAAAATTAAATTATACCAGAAATGACAGCTATACAAAAAGATGAGAAAAATAAATTGGAGGAATAAACATAACCAAAGAGGAAACAAAACTCTTGCCTTCTGAAGATGAAATGATGATCTATTCATAAAACCCTAAAGAGTCAATTAAAAATTAATTGAAAGAATAACTCCAGCAAAGTTTCAAGATATAAAACAAATGCACATAAATCATGAGCATTTCTTCATGTTACCAACAAAATCTTGAAGGAAGATCTAGAGAGAGAAATTCAATTCAAAATATTTACAGACGGGGAAAAATATTTAGGAATCTATTTACCAACAAACTCATAAAAACAATATGAATAACTACAAGAACTACAGAAAAAAAGATGAACATGAATCGTTAGGAAACTATGAATTACTCATAGGCACATAAATTCAATGTATCAAAAATAGTAATGCCAGCTGTATTAATGTACTTATTCAGTGCTATGAAAAACTACTTTATAGAGTTTGTAAAATAATAATAAGATTCATCTAGAGGAATACAAGGTTGACAAAGCCAATGAAAGTAATGAAAAATATAAAGGAAGAGGGCCTAGCAGTACCAAATTTCAGCTTTCACTTTAAAGCAGTAAACATCAAAGTTATTTGGTACTAACAAGTAGAAAAGTTGATCAGTGGAACAGAATTGGTATATAAGACATATGAACACCTTAAATTAATTTTCAATATTATTAAAGACTTCAAATACTGAGACAAAAAGTCTGACAAAATCTATTGGAAAAATGAAAAACAATCTGACAAAAATTAGCTTAAGATCAACATCTCACATTCTTATCAAGATAAATTCCAAATAGATACATGGCTTAAGATATAAAATTTTACATCATAAATAATTTTGAAAAGCAAGGAAGAAAATGCTTTTGGTTGAAGAAGAATTCATGATCAATTGGAATGGTAGTTGCTGTCTGGTAGTTTCAATTATATCTGATTCTTTGTGACCCTCTTTGGGGGGTTTCTTGACAAAGAAAGATACTAGAGTCATTCACCATTTTCTTCTCCACTCATTTTACAGATAAAGAAATGGAGGCAAACAGGATCAAATGACTCACCCAGAATCACACAACTAGTAAGTGCTGGGACCATATTTAAACTCTGATCTTCCTGACTCCAGGCCCAGTGTTCAATCCACTAAACCACCTACCCATCTCTTAATTGGAATTAAGATAATCACAAAAGATGGAAGGCACAGTTTCTCTTTTTTTTTTAAACACATAACATTAAAACACTTTTTTCATCCTCAGCATATAGTTCAAGTTAATTTCTAGTAATAGAGATAGTTTGTGATGTCCTACAAAAGCAGCAACACTTTGGTGTAAGGATTAGGACACTAGTTTAACAATCATTTCTTTAGCTATCTCTTCCATAGTCTTCTCAGATGTCTTCTTGCCCTGAAGAAATTTGTAACTGATTGTCCCCATCGTTTTCTAAATAGTTATTGCCTCTCCTGGACTTTTACATTAGAAAAAGCCCAAGCCATGCTTCATCTTGGACTATTCAACCACTTCCTCCATAATCTTGACAATTCTCCCCCTCTACCTTTCTGGAACCCTAAATCAAGATCAAGTAGCTCTGCCATCATCCTTGAATAGAGTATGGTAATCTACCCCATTATATCTCCACTCATCATCCCTATCCCTTCCCCCCATTCAACATCCTTATAACTCTCTGAATCAAAGTGCTTCAACCTGGTCCTATTTTTCTTTATTGCTCCTCTTACTAAAATGTAAGCTCTATGAGTCCAGGGATTGTTTTTACTTTTGTTTTTATACACACACACACACACATATATATATGGATGTATACATATGTACACACACATACATACATATATTCATCATATATATATATTATCCAACTCTCATTTGTGGCTCAAAGGAGCTGTGGCAGGTACAGCAGCCACACCCCAATAAAACTCTCTCAGCAAATGGGCTAAATCAGATTGAGGCTAACAGGTCTCAAACTTGTTGGTGAATTAGAGAGAGAGAGCGAGCAAGTCAGTAAAAACTTCTCCCAGAAAAAATAGGTGGATGAGAACAATTTGTTCCATGACAATAAAAGCTGCTGAAGTTGATGTTATAGAGCACTTAGAACTAGATCAGTCACCAAAGATCCCAAGGTCATCCACTGTTAAGGACCATGCCTAAGTGAAGGGGCAGGTCAATTCTCTGAGAGCCTCCACAGATGTGAATTATAAACTTGAAGGAGTTAAAAAGCAGCCTTTACTAACATAGATGTTCAGAATCTATGATTGGGAATGAAATAAATTGGAGGCAAGAGGGATGAGGAGAGAGGTAAGAGAACGCAATTGCCTCTCAGTCTCTTTGTATCATCATGTATCATCCTCTCACATGAAGAGATCCATTCTACAGATCTGAGTTAGACCTCCAGCAGCCACTGGCAGGTGGCTCCTGTGTCCCAACAATCCACTGCATCACAGACAGATGACTTTGTGAAACTGTTTCACTTAAATTCAATTCATTCACAAACCAAGACATTATCCATACCCCCAATATCTTGGTGTTATTGGTGACATCTTTGAAAATTAAAGACAAATAACAATTATCTCTCTCTTGCTCGCTCTCTCTCTCTCTCTCGCTCTCTCTCTATATATATATGTGTAATATATACTTATATATATTATATATATGATATTTGTGTATTTTATTATGTTATATAATATATGTTATATTATAAATGTATATTTATATATGCATGTATGTATATATACATATACATATATATTGGCATATTAGCTTTGGAGCTCTAAGTCATGTAAATGGTCATCATTCATTTGTAATCTAAGGCTAATAATAGCAACCATATTATTTGCTTCATAGAATCATTTAAAAACAAAATAAATGATATCTATAAAGTGCAAGGGAATGGGAAAGGGAGTATGCTGAGGATAGCCTGTTTTGTACTGAGCAATCCTCAGGAGAGGTTCTAGGGAAAAGAAGTCCAGAGGAAGCCAATAAGATGCTGAGTGATGCAAAAGAGGTAGTACATTGGAGATTTAGAGATGGCAGAACACAGTAAGATTACAAGGGGAAAGAAAGTATGGTTCCTGGATGTTGACACTTAGGGACAAAGCCCCACTCATTCCACTCTAGTTCTGTCAGACAACAGTTAGCAAAAAAAAAAAAAATTTATTAAATTCTTACTATGTGCTGGCACACTAAGTTAAGTTCTGAGATTATACATATATATATATATATAAGCAAAAAAGTAAGACAGTCCCTGTCTCTGGGGAACTTACATTCTAATGAGGGTTTGGGAAAAAGAGAAGAGAAAGGGAGATCCTGGTAAGAGTAATGATGGAGAAGTCCTGAGTACAGCCTGATGACTGTATGACCATGAAGAAATGACCATTCTGAATGTCTTCCTTAAATAGAAATTTGTAGAACAACTGTCCAATCAGAGAGAGAGGTTCTACGGATGCAGGGCACCTCTGAGGTATGAATTCTAGGACTAAAGCCTTCAATGATGAAGAAATTTCTAGGCATGGTAGAAAAGTCCAGAGAGCAGCCTGGTGAGAACATTTTAAAGATAATTCCAAACATTTGTAAGGCTGTTTCCTAGAATAACATTTCTAGCCTCTAGCTATGTTACAAAGCTAGCTGGCTCACAGAGTGATGATGATGATGATGATGATGATGATGATGATGATGATGATGAAGAAGAAGAAGATGGCAGCTAGATAAACATCAATTACCTATTATTTTATGATATGTAAAATACCTTATAAACCTTGTCTCATTTGATCCTCACAACAACCCTTTAAAGAAGGTACTATTATCATCTCCATTTGGCAAACACAAAAATTAAGACTGATTGGAGATGAAATTTATTTTCCCAGTTTATTACAGCTAGTAAATATCTGAGATTCCAACCTAAATTTTCCCAACTCCCTATTCATTCTCAATTCATCTTGATCACATCTTGGTCTCACTAGCACCAAACTCCCACCCATCCAAATCCAACATAGAACTGTACATTTCTGGACATAAAGGGGATAGAAAAGAGATCCAGAGATAGAGGAGAATCCAAATACCCCACCTAATCTAATGCCTTGTTTTTACAAATGAGGACAGGGAAACAAAGATGAAGTCATTTGTTTACCCAGGGTCCTCACATAAGTGGTAAACAAAAGAGAAAGGATTTGAATTTAGATCTTCTATAAAGTGTATTTTTCTCACTGTACTTCATTGCAAGGACATATGCTTTTCAAGGCAATGAACTTAACCCAAAATTATAAAAATAAAATTCTAAATTAGAGGATAAAATAGAACTAGTCACTTGATTTAGGGGGATGTCTTTTGAGACAGAATAGCTTGGAGGAATTCCAATTCTCCAATTAAACAACATGAAAAATTCCTCTTCTTCACCCCACCACCAAGAGATTTTGGAGCCCTGATTCTTCAAAAAAATAAAATAATAATAAGTTCATTCCCCTGTTTGTTCTTTCTTTTCAATTGCTCCCACTTTCCTCAGCCTTTCAACTTTATATTTCATTACAGTACAAACAACTCTACATGTTTCCTACTTCTTCCCTCAGGCTAAGCGGACTTATTCATGCTCAAGGTTTAAAAGGAAGATCAGCAAGAAGAATGAAAAAAAGAGACTGAGGAGTGAAAACAAATTAGCAGGCCAAAGGACCAGAACCATATCCTATCCCCTAGCCCCTTCCATCACAAGAAGGCTTTGGAAGCTTGGAGCTCTGTTGGGCCTTCACTCCAAAGCTGCCTTTTATTCATGTCTCATGTCAAAGCCACTCTGTGAAATCCATCCATTCACATCAAGGCATTCTTCATATAGAGAAAGCTGTGGCTTAATGTCTTCCTTGCATTATCCCTTCTGGAGGAACATCCAGCTGGAAACATTTGTTCTGTCTTCATTCCACTCTGGGCTGCATTCTTGACTCTCCAGACCTTCTTACCCTGGAAATTTATTCCATCCCTTTGGTCTCTTCCTCTAATTAATTGCTTCCTTCCAAAACCTCCATTTCAAGGAAGGGTCTGATAAATTTTTGCTAATTTAACTTGAATTCTATAGTTTCCTCCATTTCCACAGATGAAGAAAAAGTGACCAAAAATCAACCTATCTCTCCAGCTACACTTAAATTTTACCCTGGTAGAAACTTCTATGAGGTGCAAAAGGTTAGAACTGATACTTAAAATCTTGGAAGGGTACTTTTTCTTGTCTAATTCTTCCATTTTAAAGAAGAGCAAATAGAGGTTAAGGGAAGTTACATGATTTGCCTTAAATCACACAAGTTTTGCCTAAGAACACACAAGTGGCAGAAGCAAGATTTGAATGCTATTCCCTTGACTCTTTAGCCAGGGCTTATACTATGTTGCCTCAGTTTTACGATACCTTCTCCTCTCCTCTTAGGGAGATAACAGGGATAGAATCAGAGCTATAGAAATGGAATATATACATACATATGTATTCTGGCAAGGGAATTGGGTTAAATGACTTGCCCAGGGTCACATAGCTAGTAAGTATTAAATGACTGCAGCTGAATTTGAATTCAGAAACTCCTGACTCCAGGGCCAGTGTTCAACCTGCTGTACCATCTAATCACCCCAACACATTGTATTTTACAAAAGATATCCCCACCTCATTCCCAATAATCCCATGAGTATCCCCATTTTACAGGTCAAGAAACTGAGACTACATGAGAGCACAAAGAAATAGATCAAGAAGATGTCTTCATTTAAAAAAAAATTCTGAGTAAGAAGCAGCATGAAATAAATGAATAGAGAATTGGCCATGGAGTCAGAAAGATGTGGTGACTTTGAATACAATCTTGGATTCACAATGGATGTGTGACTCCCCAAAACAAGTCATTTAGCCCAGTTAAATCCTGAAGACCATAAATTACTAACAAGTTGTCCATCTGTATTGAAAGAGGAAAGAGGGACTAGTGGGAGTGGAGTTTCCCACACAGATGAAGTCATAAGTACTGATGAAGTTCCCTTTAGGATTTTTAAAAGAATAAACCACAATTTCACTGATTTTACCCTTTCCATTTTGTACTTGTCTTATGAAAAGAGAAGAGATTTAATTCAACCAGAAGGGCTCCTTTTGTGGTTTACACAGAAGTGGACAAGTCCTCATCTTTCCCCTCTTTACCCATACTTTCCATGATCACCATAGGACTGACTGTATAGGCCAGCTGTTCTTGAGCAGACCTTTAGGAAAGACTGGAACATGCCTGGAGAGGAAGTGAAAAGTATGTTCATGTCTGGCCTCAATTGCCTCATCCAGAAAATGAGGGGGCTGGACTAGATCATCCCTGGGTTTCCTTTCAATGCTGTGGTCTGGATCTACTGCTACAACACATGTTCTCCAAAGTGTCTCTGACTCCATAAATGTCCTGCTCCCTTTCTTGGTCAGTGCCCCAAAGAAAACTCTATATAAATTCATTACTTACTCAATATTCAAAAAGAAAAGAGAAAGAGTTAGGTGGCAATTGCGGTATGTAAGTAACCAGGATCTTCCCTTAAGAAAATAAGAAACTGGAAAAAGATTTCTTTTTTCATGGAGGTTGAGAGAAAAATTATGACATCCATAATAGTGACAATAAATTCTCTTTTCATATGATCTTCTTTATAATTAATTATAATAAATTATAATATAATATAATATGATTATATAAATATAATATAATAAATCCTTTAAAATGCCTTTAATTTTTATTCATTGATCTGGGAAAGGTTTCCTTATTTCTCTTTCCCATCACTCTGCTCAACCTGAGTGTCTCTGCAAGGGGCAAAGATAAGTGCTTTTTAAAGACTAATCCTCTGATTTCTTTCTTTTTTAGCTCAAGTATGTCTCTGATCCTTGAATTCCAGAAGTATACTGCATTTAGCAAGTGCTTTGAGTACCTACTACGTGCCCGGCACTGTGATAAACATCATGTAGAATACAGGAGACATATAAGACACAATTTGCTGCTTATAAGAAGTTTGCAATCTGATTGGCTTTTTCAAGAGAATTCCTTCAATGTTTCACTATGTGAAACTTTATAAGATTGCCTTGTATCAGAATTATGTTATCCTAGTGGTAAAGGAATTGTGATTTCATCCCTGTAGGGAACTCCCAGTGTGGTAACTGCCTCTATTAAGGTAGACTGCAAACCATTTATGATTTAGTAAGTAAGATCGAGAAGAGCGATTCTTAGCTTTTTTTGTGAATCATGGACTCCCTCCAGCACACTAAAGTCTATAAACACCTTTCTCAAAATCATGTTTTTAAATGCATAACATGAATGACATAGAATTATAAAGGAAAGTATCATATTAAAATTACATTGTATTAAAATGCAGCTATCAAAAGATATTAAAAAAAAAAAAAAGTTTATGGACTCCAAATTGTGATCTAGAGTTGAATGAGAGATAGAGAGATTAAATCAGGATTATTCATTCAATAAACATTGAGGAAGTAGCTACTATGTGCTTTGGAACACAAAGGCAAAAGTGGAACAGTCTCTTCCCTCAAGGTATTTAACATTTTATTGAGGGAAAACAACATAACATATGGGAAGTAAACTGAGAGGAAGGCACTAACAATTGAGTCCAGACTTGAATTTGAACCTGGTTCTCCTGTCACTAAATCCATCATACTTCCCATTACCCCTAAGCCAGTTCTAAGGTCAATTACAATAACAAAATTAATGAAACAAAGTCACAAATATCCAGCCACAAAATAGCAGTCTTCTATTTGTTAGGGGAGCGCATGAATGTACCTCTACTGCCATCTTCTGGCTCTGGCTCTGAGTCTCTGGGACACCCATCTGTCACATAAAGCCAACATAAGCAATTTGAGAATTATGCTCATAAGGAAATGAACTTTGAAAAATATTAAAGCACAAATCACTATAGCTGCCACATTAGTAAACAGTGGAGAGCACAGATAATAATTCCTGAATCTGCAGGCCTTTTAAATGAATGCAGCCATAGAGGGGAAAATTCCAAAGGCTATTCAGCCCATGAGTCAGCAGCATTTAGTGAATAGATACCTGCCAACGGGCCATGCTGTTCTATAGGAGGTATTTAGAATCAGACAAAGGTTGCAGAAAAGCCAGTCCCTGCTCTCAAGAGGATGATGAACATTTCCAAGTGTCTCTGTTTAGGAGAGTTAGCAAAAGACAAAAAGGTAGGATTAGGGATTCTGAATCTAGAACTTCAGAGGTCATCCAATCTAATCCCCTCATTTTTCAGATAAGAAATTAGAATAAGAATTAGAATTCTTATATAAGAATCTTATAAGAAATTAAAATAAGAAATAAGAGATTTAAGGAAAACATGTTGTTTGCCCCAGGTCCTATATATCAGAGGTGGGATTTGAATGTGGGTCTCCTGATTTCACAATCAATGCTTTCCTCTGTGCTTGTCATTAAAAAGAATAATAATTACTCTTTCAATGGGTCTTGGACCCCCTCAGTCCCTGCAGCAGTGCAAACTGCAGCCTCTCCCTGTCTTTGCAGCCTGAATGAGTTTTAACTATAGCTTTCCTTAAGTCATCCAGAGAGGATATACTTTCCCATTAAATGGCCTCTTAGTTTTGGTTTTGGTTTTGTTCTTTTTCTAATTTTTTTTTAAAATAGCACAGCAATTGAGTTGTCTATCTCTTATTCCTTGCTTTTAATTCTCCTGCTTGAAAGGAAAAATCATGAATCACCTTGGAAATATAGTGTGCTTTTTGCCCTCTTCATGCATGGGCAAAAGCTCCAGCTAAGTGATCTCCTTGGTAGGGAGGGGTGACCCAGACTGGTTAGAAGATCTGTAATAGATCCCAAAGGTCCCAAAGATGCTGCAATAGGCATGGGGGCAGACTTCCCACAGAAAAGTCATCTGATGAGACCATACAACTACCAGCTAGCAAACAAATCAGTTATAATATCAACCAACAATTACTGAATGCATGCTAAGTACAAGGCCAGTCTGAAGTGTTGTGGAAGTTATAATGAAGTGAAAGACATGGTCATGCTCCCAAGAAGTTTACAACCTGACTCAATTAATCTTAATTCAGTTAAGAAGATAGGTAATGCGAGAATAATCCTATAAAATATGTTCCATATCATTAGTAATCACAGAAATGCACATTGAAACATCTCTGAAGTTTTGTCTCCCAATCTAAACATTGGCAAAGATAATCAAAATAGAGCAATGTGGGAAGGGTTGTGGGAATAGAGGCACAATAATATTTATTGCTGATTGAGCTATAGAGTCTTGCAACCATTCTAAGAAGCAATTTAGAAATATGTAAGAAAGTTGAAGAAGCATTTCTCAGTGAACAATGAGATGTTCCAGACTCTCCTCTTTGGGAAAGGTATTTTGATGGGTAGGAACAAAATGTAATATATAACGAGGAAGATATTTCAAGGAAGAATAGGAGCAAAAGATGTCATGAAAGAATGAAATAGATGGACTAGTTATGAGACAAAAGTGAGGGATCCCTAAGTGGACACCAAAGTACTCTAGTGGTATCATTTCAATGTCAGGAGAAAGGTCAAAAGGCCTACAGAACACTGGGTAGACTTCCTATGGAATACTTTAAACTCTTGGAAAAGTGTCACAGAATGCATTGCACTCTGTATTGTTGGAGTGAATGCCCAGAGCACCAAGAGCCCAGATCCAGTAAGTCAGAATCCTTGATAGTAAAAGTTGGTGATTGGTGAAAATTTGACACAGATTAGAGACTGGAGAACACTGATATTCCTTCTCATCTTGCAGATGAGAAAGCTAAGATCCAGAGAAATTATATGATCTTTTCCAGATCACACAGTACGTTAGGGGCAAAGCTTGAATTAGAGTTCAGCCCTCCTGACTCCTAGTACAGGCATCTTACTACTCAATTACCTGTGCTTTAAACGAGCATTCCATAAAATATACTTACCACTAAAACTGTGTGGAGCCCAATCTCTGCTCAGTGATTCACGAGGCACTTCAGAAACCTGCCATGCCTCAGAATCATATTAGGAATATCAATTATCATTTGCTGTGGATGTATAGAAGTAGCTGGCAATAGCTCGTTCTGGCTAACAGAATGAATGATATCAGTAGCTTCCTAGGACTATACTTAACTGATGCCCAGAGTATAGAGATGGCTGAATTTATGGCCATGAAATGAGAATCTCCTGTATTATCATCTGTCATTCAGGGAGTGCTAAAGCTGTGCATAATGCAGAGAAAACAGTTATTCTAGTAAGAGCTTTCTCTGTTGAAGAAAATAAGCAGAACTACAGCTAGCAATTCTAGTGCCCAACATAAAATGTACCCCCCACTTTCCCTCATCCCAAGCAAGCAGACCCCCCCCAAAGGGCACTTATATCACTCTTTTAAGACAAAGCCAATTAGAGGGGAGGGTTTAAGGCCCATAGTTGAAGACAACCCAATAAGAGAGGGGCCCAGAACAGATCTAAGACATTTGAGGGTAGCTACCAGAGGAAAGAAGAAAACCTTCTGGTATTGTGTCATATTGTAGAGCTATCCCCTCACCCACTTTGACTAATTATTCTTACTAAATAAGATCTCTTATGTTGATTCTACCTACTGAAAGACTGCTGTCATTTACCCTTTAAATTTCAGGACTGAAGCCAAAATCCTAGCTGTCCCACCCTAGTTACAGTTCTGGAAATAAGATATAGGTAGAGTGGGAAAAGGATACATTCAAATGAATGCTATGTTAGCCCTGCTTTTAGATTGTACTCCAAAGCAGAATGGGAGCCTCATCCTCATTCTAAATTGATTGAGTAGACAAATCCTGAGTCATTGTCTCATAAATCTAAAAGAATCCATTCTTTTAGCATATTAAAAAGAACAGGGTGAAAGAGGACATAATTAGTTCCCATCTAATGGAAAGACATGTCAATTATAAAAAGAAGCAAAAACACCAAAATTGGAAATATTCCATTATAAATACAAAGTGTCCCCAACTTAGAAATGGACTTTCAAAATTCATTTGAAAGTCAAATATCTAAAACCTGGAACATATTTTCCTCCAGAAACTATGAGATAAGTATTGGCTATCACACTTGCCTTATTTTAAACAGGCACTAATTCCATTTGATTTTAGTCCTGCATTATGAGGTTAGACCACTGACCTAATTCTTATAGACCTAAGTTTTCTCAATCTAAAATGGTGGAATTAACCATTTGAGAGTAAATCTACGATCCTAAATTTACGGAAACATAAATAAAAATGTTGCCAGTTTTATAATGTAGTAATTATGAGTATTACATATTCTGATAGAGTAATGAGTGTATGAAGTGAATCCAAGCTTATATTCCAATATTTAGTTATTACTCCAATGAACCTCTGATCTCACCCATGTAGGAGTTACTCTCCAGTGATCATCCACCATTGATGCATATGACAGCCCAGCCATATCTACTCATTCCATACAGTTCTTGTTTTTATCCTCCCATAGGTTTGTAAGAAATGATTCATCCAATGTGCCAGAAGGCTTACTTACATTCTCTTGGCATAGATTTTAAAAAGGATCATGTAAGATATCAATTGAGTATTTCTGGCTTTTGCTATGTGACTGGCCCATCTTGTCTCTTAGGCATAAATTTCTTTGACAATATCTTTTATACCAATTTTCCTGCCAAATACCTTATTTGTCATGGTTTGTGATCTGCTCACATCTACCATGCCTTTTGGGTTCTTCTCAACTTCGGCTTTTTGGAGATTATAGTCTTCTATGACCTACAGCCAAATAACAACCCTGGAAGACTATTAGTGCCAAAAAAAAAAAAAAATTAGGCTTTTAATTCAGGGAGAATTGGGAGACTATGAAAATAACTTTGTGGCTGTTCAAAGATTGTGAAGTCATCAAATTAATTTAGAACTGGGAAAGACCTTAAAGATCCTTCTAATATAAACTTCTCACTTAAAAGATGAGGAAGGTGAAACCCAGAGAGGGAAAAGATTTATCCAAATAGTAAATAATATAATAGTAAAGAGATTAACCATAGTAAATAATAAAGCAGAAATATGAAACCTGATTATCTAAGTGTACCATTCTTTCTACTTTACCTATAAAAGTAATCACTGATGAAAAATGAAGCCATTTAAATTATTAATTATACTTTGTTATTGAGGTAATCTACAAGTATAGCACTATTAAAATATGCACACAATAGTGGACCAAATATGTAGCTTATTTCAGCATTAATTGTAAATTTTTTAAAATCTGTTTTGCAAAATAACTGAAAAAAATAACTTGAGGAATAAATAGGATTTCTGGTCCCCCCCACAAAAGATAAAACCACATCTATTGTAAAAGAAACTGTCAGGATAACAGAAGGGAAAAGAGGTTTTGGTCATTGTTTTGTTAAAAAATAGATGGAGAATGCAGGGTGTCCCCCCCTAAGGGAAGCATTGAAGATCCTTCTTCTCTCCTCCTGCCAACCAGCAGATGTTCTTGGGAAGAAGAAAAGTGTTTATCAAAACAGACTCTCTAAATCAATCACCAATGGGAGGTGGAGGAAGAAATCAATAGAATATTGTGTACTGACTCGGGCCTTTGGAATTATTCCTGCTTTCAAATGGAAAAAAAATTAAGACTGACTCCAGCCAGAATTCAGCATGAGTCAACAGTGACCTCTAGTGTTTTACTAAGATTACAACAGCAGATAAACTTTGTGGCTGATATATAGAAATATCTTTGAGGTTTCTTGGCTAGAGTCACTATAGTGTGAACACTTCTCATGGTAGGTTAAAAGAAAATGGCGTGGAATGTCTTGTTTATAAGGATATAAGAAATCATGGAATATGATGATGAATGGAACCTCAGGTCATTATTCATTCCCTACTTCCTGTCCTGTCCAGATGGCATGTGAGCCAACCATCCCAAATAATAATGTCTTCAAGATCCCTATGGAAAAAAATTCCTAACTTTGTGTTACTTAATAGACTCTAATCTGTAAACTGTGTTTTTGCTAATGGAGTTCATTTTAATTAGCAAGAACTTTTCTATTAAATCCATAGAAGGAAAATTCTCTTCAATTTCCATTTTTTTTTTGAAACTTCATGTCCCACATTACTTGGGACTATTGGCTGATCCCTAAGTCTATCTCTGTATTTGACATTAGAGATGGAAAATCAGGTATGCCTGAGCAAGAACTTCCTCCCTCCCTATAACACTCATAATCTTTACCCATATTATCAAGCTCCCCTAGTGTGGAGGTGACAAAAGAACTTGACTGAAAAAAGTGAAGAAAGATTGGGACAACCTGAGTGGGCTGAATTCAAAGGGTAGCTTCTCATAGAACCATTTGGCCCCTTTCCTCCTGCTACTGCTGCTATTCCCTTAAGATTCTTGGTGACTTACCGAATTGTATTCTTGATTAACTGAGCCCCACTTCTTTGGGTTTCAAGTTAGGCTTTGAAACTTATATGAACTGATACAAAGTGGAATAAGCAGAACTAGGAGAATATTGTATAATAACAGCAATATTATTGTAAAATAATTAATTGTGAATGATTTAGCTGTTCTTGGCAATACAGTAATCTAAGACAATTTTCTCGTGATAAAAATGTTATCCACTTTCAGAGAAAACTGAAGTTTCTGAATACAGATTTTAAAAAAACACTATTTTGCATTTTCTGCATTTTCTCATAGCTTTTTTTCCCCTCCAGGCCTATGTCTTTTTTAATATGTATAACCTATATCAAATTGCTTATTGTCTCAGGGAGGGGGAGAGGAGAAAATTTGGAACTCAAATCTTTAAATGAATGTTTAAAATTGTCTTTACCTACAGGTAGGGGAAAAATATTATTTAAATAACTTTAAAAATCTGACTAAAAAAATCTAAATTTTGATATTTTTTCCATAGGTGAATTAAAATCCTCTATAGTAAAGACATAAGTACTACTAATCTGCCAGATTCTTTTGTAAAACCAACCCTGCCAATCCCCAATTTTCTACTATGAACTAGGAAAAAAAGAACCTTTAAAATTACATCATCTCTAGGACAGATTACTTTTATTTATATTTGATTAGATCTAGGTACAGTTCCTGAATTCATCTTGCTAAATATCATTACCTTACCTTCTCACAGTATACTGAATACAGTACTGGGATAACAGACTAGAAATGAGAGTTTCAAAATTATCATAAATGAGAATAAAAATATTAGAAGATCTATTACATTTCATATCTAAAGTCTAATTTCATTTTTTACTAAAAAAAAAAAGTATTATTGGGATGATGTTAGTTGGATTTCACACTGCAGTCTTTTGTGGGCTCATTTTCTTTTCAAGCTGTTTTGGTGATGCAGAATTACTCAGTCTTCCGTTATTCTTCTCTGTAATTTTGTTCAAATGAGCAATGCTATCCTTAGCTGCTTTATTTCTTTATTTGGCAAAAGAAGAGTGATTTTTATGTTCTTTTAGGTTTTCTCCATTATAGTAATTTGGCTTTATTCTTTAGGCTTCTTAAAATAATTGAGACAATGTCTTTGCTTTTGTCTATTTTTCACATTTTGAAGCTGTTGGATCTCAGGGATCAAATGATCCAAACTATCTCATTGAAAGTTATGAAAATGAATTAAGACTCAAAGGTTGGGAATACCAAAACTGGATTCAAATCCAAGTTTTCTAACTTCAAATCCAGTGCTCTCAGCACTATATCAGACTGCTCCAATATATAATTGATTGGACATATGACTAAAGTATCATGACGATGGATTATATAGTACTTTGTAGTTTGCTAAGTATTTTCCTACAACAACCTAATAATGTAAGCATTGCAAACTTCACTTTATGGATGAAGAAATAGGGCCTCAGCTACATTAAGTAACTTGCCCAAAGTGACTCAGCTGAATCAGAGAAGATTGTACCTGAATCAGGTAAAAGTTTTCTTAGTCTTTGTTGAGTTGATTTCTTTGCAATTCTTTTCAAAAAAGCAGTATCCATGTTGGCACAAGAATGTTGCTATTGGCTAGTCTAGAATAATATTCTTTCATTTTTATCATATATTTTCCAGCAATTTTTTTTGCTCTCCTTGTCTATGATCATCTTTATATTGAAACCATTATCTATAGGTCCATTTCATTTGGAAGGATTCTATCAACTATTTCACATAATTCTTCACCTTTCAGATATTGGAACATGACAATTTAACCTTTCCAATAGGGGAAAGGAACAGGATTTGAATTCACATCTTCTGTCATCTAAGGCAGTGTTGTTTCCCCTACATCAGGCTGCCTCACAAATAAATAATGAAACCAATTATATAAACTTCTTTATTTTTCTGTGGAAAACCCAGGAAAACCCAGCTTCCATTGAGCTGAAATGTCTTACAGTTTTGTTTATACAATGTCAATATGTCCATGATTCAATCCCTCCAGTGATGTGTCAAGTCAGGAATCGTGGAACAACTAAAAGATCCCACAAGATTAGCAACAATTACATTCGACTTTTTTCCCACCATTCAATCACCATCATAGAATTCAAAAAGGGTCATCCTGAATTGGGAGTTGTTTTGCATTTTTGTCCATTTCAAGAGTCTACAACCAAAAAAAAAGTTTGTCACTTAGCAGTCAACTTTCCAAGCCTCTTCATGCTTTCCTAGGTTCATCCTTGAATAACAAAGTCCATTCCTGAGCCATTCTCAAAGGCTGCCCAATTATGTAGAATCTGTCAGTTTACACTCCTTGGACCTAGTTTTTAATGATCCTAAATCTTCTCTTTTTTGTGACACATTGAGTCACCAAAGAAACTTTTTTTGCGATAGTTTGAATTGAGTCTCCCTAAATACTATATTAGTCCTAATATAGGTCACACTTTACCCACATTTTACTTGTTTAAGATCTGATTAGTCTAAACACATATATTTAGTATATATTGCAGATTAATTGGCAAGAGAATTATAAAGACAAAATGAAATGATGTTAAAATGGATAAAAATCTTTATTTGAATTCAAAGAAATGTATAATTACTTTTCTCAGTGTTTAAATGTATTGTTTTGCTTTCAAAGAGATGACCTATCTGAATCTCTTTCCTCTTTTATAAAATGAAGGGATTGAAGATTAAATGACCTTCAAGTTCCCTTTCACTTCCAAGTCTGCAATTTTAAAAGGTCCTCTACAGGTTTGTCCAGTTCAACCAGTATTCTATAAACAAAGAACATGATAGCAATCTGAATAGTAGGTACCTAGAAACATATCATAGTGTGTCTTAAAACAAAATACAGGATGCAATGAATGTTCATAAGATCTGTTTTGCACAGTAAGAATGATATATAGTATATATTATGTAGCAGCACTTTGGAAAATTCTACAAATGGAGAAGTACTCCCAAGAGTTAACCATCCTGGAGATTACCACCTAGATATTTTTCTAGAATTATTTGTATTTTTATTTGCCCCAAGACCTCTTCCAACTCTGAAGATTTGTGATTTTGTAGAAGTTCCAGTTCTAAATGACTAATAGAGAAAAGTGTGAATTGAAATAACTTAACTCCATACAAATTCAATTTATTACACACAAAATGATAAAAAATTTTAAAAAAAATAGTTAACAGTCAATATTGAAGGGATTGGGGAAAGTCAGGACATTCATGTACTGTTGAAGGACTTGCATTTTGGTAGAGATGAAAATAGTTGGATCTCCAGAAGTTGGGTAATCTTAAAATATCAGTCATCTTGTGATTTGCAATTGCAGATGCAATATGAAAGAAAACTCCAAGAAACAATATGTAGAAGGAAAGAGTACCTTCCTGCCTCTCTACAAAATAGGCCCAAAGAGTATTCATTAGTAATTTCCTTTAAAATTCCCTAGTGCTCCCAGGGATCTAGGACTTGTACTATTAATATTTGTATAAATGATGTGAATTAAGGAATGCTGAGTAAGCATTCTTTAAATTGAATAAATTTTCAGATGACACATGTCTGGGAAAGGATAACGTACACACTGGGTAGCAGTCAGGATCCACCAAGACTCCAACAGGGGGTTCCATATCAGCTAAAAGGAAATTTAAGAATAGGGCCAGGTATTGGACCTATACTTTGGGATACAGGGAACTTCCAGGTAAGGAAACTTCCTCCACTAGCTTGCATCAGCATCTTCTTGGCAACTCAAAAAACTGCCTAGCATACTTTCAGTTTGAGTGATTTATCCAGGGTCAGAAAGCTAGATGTAATTGAAGAAGAATAAATATCACAAATATAAGATGGGAAAGAAATGGCTAGAGATAAAAACTATCTGAAGGATTTTGTGGATTGTGTAAGATCAATATGAATTAATCATGATGGCTGTCTTTAAGAACTTGAAGGTGTCAAAGGGAAAAATTAAACTGGTTCTTTTTGGCTGTAGAGAACTGTGTATTATACTAGATAGGATATGTGAGCCAGGAAGTGTTCAAATCACAACTTACTTCCTAGTTGTGTGAGCTTTAGTAAATCATTTAATTGTTTTCTGTCTCTTCGTCTTTAAAATAGAGATTTTGAATTTGATGATTTCTAAGATCCCATCGAACTCTCAATGTCTGCATCTAGAAATAATGGTTAGTGGTTATAAAAGGGAAAATTTCAGTTTATATTAAGTAGAAATTTCTTAACATTAGTTCTTCTAAAATAGAATGGGTTTTCTCAGGTAATCATAGGTTCATACTTTAGAAGTATTTTTTTTTGGGGGGGGAGGGGGAGGGTGAAGCAATTGGAGTTAAATGACTTGCCCAGAGTCACACAGCTAGTGAGTATTAAGTGCCTGAGGACAAATATGAACTCAGGTCCTCCTGACTTCAGGATTGGTTCTCTGTGCACTGGGCCATCTAGTTGCCCTGAGAAATTTACTTCAAGGAAAAGTTTAATGCTCACTTGTCAAGTATATTGTAGAAAGGTTTCTTTTCCATGTATGAATTAGACTCCATGACTTCCAAGGTCTCTTCCAACTCAGAATCTAAGATTTGCTCTTTTCTGCCTAGTTGTCAGTGACTTTATTTTTCAGTGTATTAACCCAGTGATATTTTGTATACTCATCACAGTCTAATAGAAGTCTAATAATCTTTATCCAAGAATTTAAAAGTTTACTTGTAGAATCTCAGGTGCCAAGGCAGTCTGCTGAAGTTGGAATAAAAGAGTAACATTTCTGGTATCCCCCCCAAACACATGCTGTTCAACTTATTCCCATCATAATTCACTCTCTAGATTACTCTACTTCACCTACTCCTTTGCCTAACTACTATCTCAGAATGAGCTTTCCAGACTGATGAATCTCTGGTTGAGATCACCATTTCTTAAAGGCATACTAGTCATGCCTTCACTCCCAGTTTAACTCTGCAGCTTCTTGTACCAGCCCTCCCCAACTGCCTTCTCCCTTTGTGACCATATTGTTCCCTAACTTTTGCAGCTCCCTTTTATGTTGTGTCTTCCCCTATCACAATATAAGTTCCTTAAAGTTGTGGATTATCTTGGGGTGTGTGTGTGTGTGTGTGTATACGTGTGTGTGCATATTATGCTCTTTTCCTATTTCCATGAGCTGTACAGTACCTGCACTAAATATTTAATGCTCTATTCTCTCTATCCAATACATACATACATCTATTCAGCTACTTCTTTTACCACTGCTAATAACTGACTAAACTGTGATGTTTGTCAGTTTAGTTGAAAGTACCAGGAGGCTTGCATATGTTAAGCCTGCCACAGACTAGAAATCATAGATAAAAGAGGAAAGATCTTGTTGTTAAAGTAATGATACCCAAAAAAGAAAAGAAAAAAGCATCAGTGAAATCATTTTTTTGAATACACAGAAAAGTACAAGGTAAAGTAGTAAAAGGATGTAGACAAACAGGGAAGTGCTGATATGACTGTTAGAATTCATATATATCATTTTTAAAATGTATGACTTGTGTCTTCATGCATAGATCTCTTTTCCCACTATTACGTATATAGTAAGATGCTGAAGTTTATTGTTCGCAATTATAATTAAAAAATAAAAAATACTTTTCATTAGCACCTTAAGAGTTTATAAGGCTATTTTTTCACAGTCACTGTATGATATAGACCATGTAAAAATAATCATCCCTATTTTCTAGATGAGGAACATCAGCCTGTTGCTTGGTCTGAAATCTATAATGCTCCCTTACAAAGACCAGCTCATTCCTTTAGTCATATGTCCTGCTGGTCTCTTGATGTTACTGTTGCCCAGCCATCCAAAGTTAGACCATTGTGCCTGTATCTTTTTATACTCCTTAGTAAAGATGAGGTCACTATTCAACAGCTGCTGATCCTGTCTGCTTTAAATACATGTGAGGTGTGCTGGAACTAGCTCTAATCAGCTTATAGTTTGCAAAAAAAAAAAAAAAATTACTGAATTTTCTTTGTGAGTGTTTAAAATCTGTAACAACTACAAATCAAGGCTGGAATTACTGAGAGGTTTTATTATCTAGGCTTAGAAAGTATTAATAAATTCGTTTAAACAACTTGAGTGTATGTGTGTGTATGTGCATGTGTGTGTAAGAGCTCCCATACAATTCCCACTACACAAACATCCAGAGATCCTGGTTATTAAACATTTACCTGTACGTTCTTTTTTTTGTACTATAAACATTTCTTGAGCTCAGCAGGAGTGCAGGAAAATGCTAAAGTGATGATGTCATCATCAGACTAGAAACCTAAGGACAAGAGTCTGATTGAGGATGATTTTGTGATGATGATGATGATGAAGATGATAATGATGATGACAATGAACAGTGATGACAACATCTGGCATTTACATAGTGACTTCAGGATTAAAAAATGCTTTTATATACATTATTTCATTTGAGCCTCAACATAGTCCTAATTGTTTGACCCAGCATCTTCTGTCATTACTAGAATCACTTTAGTGATACAGAAGTAAAAAAGGCACAAAACAAACAAACAAACAAATAAACAAGTACAAAAGTTCCTTTGTGTGGCTCTGGCTACATTCTTGTATTTCCAAGCATCCAGTAGGATAGGTCTTAGTATCAGTCAATCTTTAGATTATATATAAAGCTGAAAAAACACAAAGTCATGCTGTTCGCTTTTCTTTCCTCGACAGTGACGACATTTGGACCTTATTGAGCTACATGGGAACATCTGGCTTATGGAGCAGCTGCATCAGTATTGCCAATAAGCCTCTACTGAATTCCAGTTCTGGCCCTTGATTAATGATGGAAGCTTCCTTTGTGGAACTACTTTTTGTACAGTGGGGTGACTGGGAAGATGGTCTAGGGCATTGAAATTTATTAAGTACTTACTCTTGATGTTTCTCAGCAGGTAGAAATAATAGATAGCATGAATGATTGGTTAAAACATACATGACATATTTTCTTTCTTCTTTCCCAAACTCCAGGTGAGTTTCTCTTGAAAAGCTCTACTCTCCTTCCTAAAATGCACACACATATCCTTCTACTCCATAGTAGACTTGCAGTGTCCTAGACTCCCTATTCTGTCTTCCCTTCCTCTAGGTCACAAATGAATGTCTATTCCAATAGACTTGGAATGGAAAATGCCATCTGCATCCAGAGAGAGCTATGGAGACTGAATGTGGGTGAAAGCATACTATTTTCACCTTTTTCTGTTTGCTTGTTTTTTTCTTGTGGTTTTCCTCCCTGATTTTTCTTGTACAACATAACAAGTATGGAAATATATTTTGAAGAATTGTATATGTTTAACCTATATCCCCTTGGTGTAGGGGAGAAGTTTGGGGAGGGGGGGGGTGGGGGGTTGGAACACAAAATCTTATAAAAAATGAATAATGAAAACTATATATGTGTTTGGAAAAATAAAATACTATTGAGAAAAAACATATAAATTTGTCTGAAGAAGCTGATTTGAAATATTTTGTGCATTGGCCTTGTGTATATTTTATTTTGCTTGGTCCAGGTACAAAAATAATAGCAAGTTATGACTCTCTCTTTATTTCTGTATCTATATCTAAAAATTATGGAGTACAATGGAAAAGGAAAGGAGACTGATATATATTCTCTGCTGTTGTGTATTCCACAGAAATATCATGAAAATAAATGAGAGGTATATATAAAAATCCATTAGCATCTTGGAGAAAAAACAATTGTATAATTTAGCGTGTTTTTATAATCAGAGTGGCATTTCATTACCATAAGTAAAAGAATATTTACTTAAAAGCCTTATGTTTTCCATAAATGCAACCAATCTCATCTATTCAGAAAACAAGAAGACAGAAAGCAGAAAAGAGAAAATCAAGGACTGAAATAAAAACAATTTGCTTTTCAAAGTCTTTTTTTCCTTCCCCAAATAAGCAAGCCTATGTTGGAACAACACAGAGACATGATGAGAAAGTTGCCTTTAGAAATATATCTAAGTTGAGTTCTTAAAGAAGCAAATCTTCTATTTTGCTGCTTATTGAACCATGAATTATATTTAACTGATATATCATTTCAGTGGGTCATACAGCAATAGTTTCTTAATTTCTTCTATAAAATGTATTGAATTGACGAAAGAGAAAGCTAGAGTAAAAAAAAAAAATCAAGACACAATCTCTTGGAGAAACTAAATAGGCAGCATAGTTTAAACTGGGGTCAACTATGTGGAAGTTGAATTTAAAATAAAAAATTACAAGCACCACAGTTTTACACAGTAATCAGCTAATAAATCCCAGATACTTTTAAAACCTTTAAAATAAAATGCTCTTATTTAAAAGGGAGTCAATGTAAGGGGCTCACTTATCTAGGCAAAGTGGGCAATCAGATTTCAAGGCTCATTTCTCAGTTATCTAAGGAGCATTTTAAATGTTGGTGATTGAAAAGGATTTTTCAGATTGTATTATTGCATTGAGCATCCCTTCAAAACAAAAGACAGAACAAGGTCTCAGACACAGCCATGGCAGTTAGGCTGCAGGCTCCCCAGGTCAAGGGCAGCCCATGCAAGTAAACAAAAGTACTCTGCTTCTTCCTTAGGGGACAATCATTGTCTATTAAGCGTCACTGCTAAGAAAAAAATAAAAGAATATGAGCAACGCACAAAAAAGCAAAACAAAAGCTAACAATCTATTTCAATTGACAGATAGCAACAACGATTTATTAAGCACCTCTGATATGGTTTCTGCTAGACAAAAAACATACATATTTGCTTTCTTGGGGCTTACATTCTATTGGACATGAAACAAAATGATTAAATTTGCTTTTTAAAAAGGCTTTTCATTAGTTATCTTTCTGACTTTTATAGATAATGGGGAGAATGAGGTAATCTGATATCATTAAATTCAAAAAATTGTTCTCTCTGTATTCACATATAAGGAAGGCCCAGATTTTTCAACTCTCTAACAGTAAACTCAAGCTTTCTAGCAACCTAGTAATTGGGAAGGATAGAAGATCAGAGTTGGAAGGAACCTCAAAGTTAATGTATTCCTGCTCCTACCCAAAAAGTAATCCCCTTTATACACTCCCTAACTCTATTTGAGTATCTCCAGTGATGGGCCATTCACTCCTCTAAGCAGCACTTTTGGACTGACCTCACTTTGGAAACCTGTTTCCAAACCAGTATTTCTATACATCTCAATAACTGGCTCAACATTCTTTCTGCGTAAAAAAAGTAATGTTAACTAGTTATAGTCTTGAGGCACCATGAGGAATATTTTCTGAATGACCAAAGAAAAATTAAACCACATTAGGTTTAGATTTATTGTTGGGTTCAGCAGATTTTATTGTACACTATTTGAAAATAGTTCATCCTGCTATGGCTTAACCAGCAGCTTCCTATCAACTAAGATTCATTTACTTGGTCTATTGCCCATCCCCCACTAGACTGTGAGCTATCTGAGGGCAGAACCTAAGTCTTATTCATCTTTGTCTCTACCAGAGCCTAAAACTGTACTTTGCATATAGGATGCATTTATTTTTAATTCAGCAGAGTTTGAAGTTCTCCAAAGGAAGAACTGAGACTATGAGATCTCCCTGATGAGTTCAACACATAAAGTGAGTCCCCTAACTAAGGATTACAATCTTTAACATCTCCTAGAACAAGATCCATACTAGGGCTAGTTTTAGTTCTTTCTTAGAGCTGAGCAGGGTTCCACATCCTTCTGCACACAGATAAGTGAATTAATCACACCACAGATATTTTTCTAATTCTCTCCCTTCGTCTCCTTCCTACTTGTAATTCTCCAAAGAAAATCCATGGTACTTTGGCTGGTTGCCCTGATTCCCCAGGGAAAAATTCAAGTTCTGTTCCAGGTTCATCTCTTTAGGGACTTGGAAACGGAAGATAAGGTGATTCCTTATGGCCATCGGCCAAGTAGGTCAGTCCAGGTTTTTTGGGATAAATGAGGCTGGCCATTTTAAAAAACTCTTCTGCAGCATCAAGAATAATAAGACGATCCTGTTAAAGCAAAAATAGAGGCATGAGGCAGGGCTGTTTAGGGTAGTGGGGAAAGGCTCTCAAAGACACAAAGTCAAACTGCTTGATGGTGACACCATTTGTTACATAAACTGACACAAAGTGAAACGAGCAGAACCAAGAGAACATTGGACACAATGATGGTAACATTGTACAATGATCGACTCTGAATGGCTTAGCTATTCTCAGCAATACAATGATCCAAAACAATGTCAAAGGATTCATGATAAAAACTACTATATACCTCCAGAGTAAGAATTGATGGAGTCTGAAGGCAGATCAAAGCTTAAAAAAAAAAAAAAAATCATTATTTTTCATTTTGTTTGTTTGTGTCTTTCTTTATAGTGTGACTAATACAGACTTGCATGAATATGGTCCTGCATGACTACATATGTATAAACTTTTATCAAAATGCCTGCCTTCTTAAGGAAAGTAAGGGAAGGAGGGAAAGAGATAATTTGGAACTCAAAATTTTTTAAAATGAGTATTAAAAATTGTTTTTACATGTAATTGGGGAAAACTAAAATATTAATTAAACATTTATCTTTAATCAATCAATACATAATTAACACTTAAATTTTATATTTAATTTATTATAATTTAATATTACAATTATAATTAATTATTATTTTATTTAAAAAGCTATCATCTACAATGCATGAGCAACAAACCAATGAACTCTCTTCCAATTATCTGACCAATGAACCTCTATCTCCATAATCTCTCCATAAAACTAGGTCTTGCCCCATTTCACTTCTTAATTTTATTAAGTACTTTCCTTAGTTGATTATCTCCAAATTTATCCTGTATGTAGTTTATCCATACATTGGATGTCATTTTCCCTATTAAGCATTGAGTTCCTTCAGGAACATGTGCACATGTATGTACATATATCCCATTAGTACGTTCATAGTTAGTAGAATATCAGGGCTAGATGTGACCTAAGAGATCATTTAGCCCAAGTTCCTTTTTTTTTCCCCCCAAAGGAGAAAGCAGAAGTCTACTTTCCTATTTAAGTGTCTTTTCTTTTGTTAGTTCATTGCTGTATTGATAATGAATGAATTGATTATCAATCAGTGATAAGCAACCAGTAGTTATTAAACATATTAAATTTAATTTTTAATCAAAATATAAACTTATTAAATCTGATTATTAAAATGATGACAGTTGCTCACCTATATACACAGTGCTTCATGGTTCACAAACACAGTTTCCTCACAACTCTGGGAGGTAGTGCAAATATTATTAGTCTTCTTCCCATTTTACATATGAGAAAACTGAGGTCCAGGGAAATAAAGTGATTTGTCAAATATCAGCCTTGGAAAACCTCACAGATGAAATTCAAATCTAGATATCAAATTTGACAGGTTTGTCCTCTGAGGGCTCTGCCAGCTCTGAGCTTCTATGATTTAGTGGCCCCAAGACCATTACTGCCTGACTCCTAAATGCCCTGACTAATTCATAGGGTCCTTATGAATATCAAGGGAGGTGAATAATGAATGAAAAAAAATTCCCCATGACCTTAAAGCTTATATAAATGTTAACTCTCATTGTCATTATCTTTCATGAGTAGGATTTCTCACTTGTTGACTATATTGTAAAAATACTAATTATGAGATAGTGGAAGGAGTGTTGAATCTGGGAGCAAAACCTGGAGTCAAATCCCAGTTCTACCATTTAAAACTTGTGTCATCTTGGAAGTCACTTAGCATCTCCTCTGTTTCCTCATCTATAAGCCACCTGGAAAATAAGACCGGACTGATCTACTTTACAAACACATTCCCAGCATTTAGTTCTTCAGCCTCTACTTGTATATCTCCTGGGATGGGCAATTCATTACTTAGCAAAGCAGGATCTCTTCCAGATGAATTCTAGACCTGCTAATTGCCACCTGTGTAACCTTTATATTGCTGGGTTTCTGTTTCCTCATCTATAAAGTGAGGAGAGGTGGGTAAGGTGAAATGATTTTTAAAGTTATTTACTGCTTGAAAATTCTATGATCCTATGATGTGATGAAAAGTGTATTTAGAGACCTAGGTATTTGGAGATAGAAATTAATGCAAAAATCCTCAATGGAGTCACATATAGGAGACACAACAAGCAAACAAATACATGCAAACAAGCTGTATACAGGATAAACAGGAAAGTGTGTTTTAGTCAGGGAAGTCATAGGTCTATGATGCTGTGCTCTCTACAACCCCTTCCTAATTGTTCTAAAATTCCAAGACCTGTGGTCCATTGCTGATCTCCCTGTCCTATCAAATATCCTGTTATTTGCCCAATTACAATCTTATCAGAAATATCTCAGAATGTTTGTATAAGGGGCAAGAGGGAAACCCAGGGGACAAAAATCTATCTGCAATGAACTATTTTATAAGTTTATGGCCAACAAAAGGAGAACAAAAGTAGATTTATCTCTAAATCTAAGCTGAGGTGGAAGAATTGGTGGAAAGAGTTATAATCTCTCAACAAGTCTTGATTTAATATAAATATTAAGGCATATAGGCAAATACACATAGCCAAGACCAGAAATAAGGGAGGTGTTGGAGTCAACAGGCCTCCAAGCCTGACTCTAAAGACAAAAATTTAAACTTAGTCAACCTAATCATTATTATGTCCATCACCTTTTCTCCATCTGTTGACTATCAGATTTCCAAAGAAATGTGTGCTTGGATTCCACTGGCACATGTCACTTTGAATTGAATCTAAAAATATTATTGGATCTAAAAAATATCAAAATCCTTTTTTTCATGTGCTAAGCAGAGAGTTTGTGGTAATATTAAGTTAAGAAAGAGAAGTCATCCACTTACCACCACAAAGAGGTACCTCTCTGAGAGCTCCCAATTTGTTGGAAAAATATTTGTCTCTTCAGCAAGTTTTAACAATATCTCTCGTGCTTTCCTCGTATTTTGAGAGTCACTGATGGTGCTGAGTTTAGTCACTGATAACAAGGAATCTGCTTCCTTCTGAAAGCCTAGAACAGAAAAATTCCCCATTATAAAGCAGTGATTTGACTAGGAAATTATTTCTTTGCAGGGAAATGACTGTTTTCACTAGAATGTGTTGGCAAAGATGGTGAAATCTGTCTTTAGTGCCTCCCTCTCCCAGTTTCTTTCAGCCTCTCTTTCATAATCCTGGGTATTCATTTTCCCATTCCTTCCTCTATGCTTTTTTCTGGGCACCCAAAGCCACAAATGAAAAAGTCTACCCAACTCAGCCTGCCCTCTAAAACTGTGAACTACCCTGCCCTCTAAAACTGTGAACTCTTCTTCCTTCTAGCCTCCTCCCAAATCAAGCTCCCACATACTGCAGTGGAAAGAAGTACTAGACCTGGACTTAGGAAACCTAAGTTTAGACCTCAGTTGTACTACTCATTAGCTGTGTGTGACTCTGATAAAGGATTTAAAACTTAGTTTTAATTCTTAGCTTCTTCTTTTGTAAAAGGCAGAAAACAGAGTAGTGGCTGCTTCACCAGCGAGAGAACTGTATAAATGTGAACTATTGTTATCATTCCCTAACAACCTAATTAAAATAATTCATGCTAAAGTATGAGTTGTATGGTTCTCCAGAAGAGTGTTCACATTTTAAAACAGGAGTTCTAATATGTATCTCTAATTAATAAGGCAGGCAGAACCCCAAGACCAAAAAAATATAGTAGAATCACTCAACTCTATGATGGTAAAAGATTGTAATCCATGGTCTAGCATTTTTCTGCTTCCAGAAAGGAAGACTTGTCCCTTTGAAATTTCATAAATCAAGAGTTAGAAGGAACTCTGGAAGCCATCAGGATACAACCCCCTAATTTTACAGATGAGAAAACTGGGACAGATGTTATATAATTTTTCCCAGGGTCACAAAGTCAATAAGAGTCTGAGGCTGGATTTAAATTGCTGACTCCAAACCCAATGCTCTATCCGCAATTGATTGGGATAAAATTATTTATGCTATTAAGCATTTACCTCCTAGGATTATTGTGAGGTTAAAATAAACAATTTATGTTAAAAAATATAAAATAAAAGTGGTTTTGGAAACTTGAAAGCAATATATAAACACCATAATTATTACTATCATTATTAACAAATACATCATTTAAGGTACCAAGAATTTTTGTTCCTATTTGATAGTCATGGAAGGTGATAAAGTTAGCAAGGTTTGCAAAGTACCTTCTGTGTTATTTCATTTGATTCTCCCAACAACTCTGAAAAGTAGATGCTATTATCATCCCCATCTTACAGATGAGAAAACTGAGGCTCAGAGGTTAGATTTCTTGTCCAAGTCCATGCAGCTAATAAATGTCTGAGCAGGATTTCAACTCATGCCTTCCTTACTGTCAGTCCAGCAGTCTCACCCACTATGCATGCTAACAACCTTAATGGAATAAAAATATGGAACCTAACAACCAACGAGTATATATATATATATATATATAATTGAGACATGATGAATTATAAGATAATGGGAACAATATGACTTTAAGAGAGAAAGAAGTGAGTAAATAATCCATACAGAGTAATCATGCTGTTACTGGGACATTTTTAACCAAAACAAAAAATAAATCAAAAAAAAAAAAAAAATCAAAGAAAGGTAGAGGAAAATGTTTTTCTATTATCTGAACACCTTTGTGTTCAGATAATAGAATGTATGCACATTCTGTTATAATAATATATAATAATGGGGGGGAGGGGAGGAGGAGAACATGCACAGTAGGAAAAAAAATCCTGGTTAAATAATCATAGCTCCTCATAGTAAGACTTTACCTAAATCTTCCAAAATGCGTTTCCATCTGTTTCTCACTTCTCTTCGAGTTCTCCGTAAAGTGTAGATATCGTAGTTGAGTTTTTGCCATTCCTGTAGGATAATCATAAAATAAAACGTCATCTTATATTTCCCAGAGCATCCCTTCTCCTTGCTTGTAACTTGTACGCCAAATATCTCTTCCTTGTTCTATAAAAACCAACTGCCATAGGTTGAAGCACATTATTAACAAACCCTATTAAGGCAGAGCCTTGGTCAGCATTGATGAGGAATCATCCAAAAGGCTGCCCTATCTTCCCACTGCAGGGGAAATGGAAAGCTTATACATTGAGTTAGAAACTCCCCTCATTAGATTATTTCCTACTTGAGGAATTTGTATAGTAGCAAATGAGATTTATAAAACCTAAAATTCCCAGATAGGGAAAAGGTAGGCTCAATGTCTAGGAGATTTGATGCCAACTTTAAGCTAATAAGGGGAAAGAACATTAAACCTATGATCCTATGCAATCTGGCCTGCAAGCAAAGTCCTCCCACCTTTGTAGGAATCAAATAGAACTTATGTTCCCCTGGTGTAGCATTTAAGAACCCTGGATCATGCCCTCAGTTCCATGCAGAGACAATAGGGTAGAACTTTAGTGGTAGGTACCTCATGATAAGAGCAGATCTAAAAATCAAACCCAGCTCCTACCTGAATTAACTCTGACTTTCTTGACAAACTCAAGCATTCAACAAGGATCCAGAATTGCCCAATTCTGCAGGCTTCCTGTTCAGAGTTTTATGTAGGAAGCCACCTTGTAGGTCATAATTTTGAAATCTGAATCCTTCCACTCTCTTCAAAGGGAACTTGAGAACTAAGTACTTTTTAAAAGGCCTGTTACTGGAATGTGTTTTTGCAAGGCCCCTAAAGGAGTCACATTATAAGTGGTTATTTTCATACCTCCCTGGTTTCCTAGAGCTTAACAGAACAAGGATGTTGGCAGTGTGTATTCACCATAAAACTCTATTCCAGTGGTTCTGCCTAAAAGGACATACTTCTAACGATCTATTTAAGGGGCAAATCTCATGACAACTTGGCTCCTCCAATTTCATGGAAAACTCCTTTCAATGAAGATCTTTGTTCTTCAAGCTAGTTTACTATTTCAAGGCTGACCTTGCTCCTTGCTTATAGATTTTTGTGGCTAATTCAGATAGGCTTAGACTGGGACAAGGAGTGACAAAGAGGGATCCCTGAATGTTTTATCATAACACATGTGCTGATTAGCATTTGTGGCCCCAACTTTGGTATTAGAATGTATAGGGAAGAATTGACAATGAATACAAATTCTTGTACTGCTATAATGTCCTAGAAAAAATACTGGCTTTGGACCACAGAAATAAATAAGTGTGCCAATATATTATTTATTCAATTACCAGAAAAAAAATAAGTTATCTTTAGCCCCCATGCAATAGTACACATTATGAGAAATATAAAATAGGAAGATAGTGACCTGTCCCAGACTTATTCATATTAAATTCCATCAAATTTTCTGAGATGAATCAGATAACAATGAGTATTATTATTATTGTCATCATTGTCTTCATGAAACACCTAAAGTTTTCAAAATGCTACATGTGTATTCATAAATGTCTATTTTCACATGCATATAAGTATATTATTTGACCCTTACAATTATGTGAGGCAGACATTATAGATGGTTTTAGTTTTACTTTAAAGATGAAGAAATTGGAGTCTGAACATGTAAAATACATTTATTACTTAACCCTGGGCAGTCACTTCATTTGTAAATGCCCTAGCGTTACTTGGTATTTTACATTGCCAGTCTCTCCTAATTCCCAGGGCGTGAGAGAATCCTCTGGCCACAGAACTTTGCAGTGTCAACTAACTTTACCTGGCTCTCCTCCTCTGAGGCATTCAGAGATCTCTCGTAGTTTAATAATCGATAGCGCACTCAAGAACAGCCATGTACAAACTTAAAGTTTACTCACATAGAGTCTATGTACAAACATAAAGTCTACTCCTGTTATCTCCCAAATGAACACTTGGTCTACGAGAGACCCACATGTTCACTATCAAGCTCCTTACCTCTCTTGGCTATCCATCCACGTGGCTCAGCTACCCCAGGATAAAGATAGCAACCTCCTGCTGCGGTGGCTTATAAAGGGTCTATGAGGTCACACACACAGCCAATCAGAGAGGGAGCCGTCTCCCACTATGTAGCTATCTCAATATGGCCAGGATCCCATCCATGGGGCAGTCCCTAGCCACAGAAATTACTTCCAGGCCACTCAAACCTCCAGTTTGCACTGTGTTGACTTATTTAAAGGACCTTTACAGGAACAGTTTTCAGAAAGTCTAAAAGTCTTAAAGGTTTAAAAAAGCCTTTAAAAAGTTATTTTTTTTTAATTTAATAACAACTTATGATTTAAATTTCAACAATTTCCAAGTCAAAAAGATGGAGGATTAGACATTTTCTCTGACCCTGAAAACATCTTAAGCTTCTTCAAAAATAGAAATTAAATGTAAGCGATAAAGCAATTTCCCCTGTCTAGAACACCCAGAAACCAAATGAGATAACTATTCAATGAGCTAATAATAGAAAAAACTACTCTTTAATTCCTAGTGTAATTATCCAGCAGCCTCGCCCCCACTGCCCACCATGCATATAAACCAATCCACAGGTTTGCCATAGAAATGAATTCTGACCCCCAAACTTCATGCTGAGGGAAAACAAAAGGTAATGCTTGTTCTGGCTGGAACTACAGTTGGCATCATAACTATATCAGAGCTCAGCCAGAGAACTAAGAAACATGGGGCAGAATGTCAGCAAGGTTGGCACTCCACTAAGCTTGAGGGAAAGAGCCCAACATCCAGTCAGTGCCACTTGGGAACTCAGACTCATGAAACATGAGTTCCCTGTTGTGGTAAAGATTTATTTAGTTTTGAGTTCCCAGAGAAATCATCAAAGGGGAAAGAGTAAAAAACTGAGCAAAGGGGAAAAACTTAAATTATTATTAACAACAGAGGGTAATAAGCCTCTAATCAAATAAACATAGACAAATATAAATAAATATTATAAGACAAATAAATGAAAGCAACAACTGATGAGAGAGATGAAGATACATTCCCAAAAGACCATGGAACCACAATAAGATATTCTAGAATGATAGAAAAGAAAAATAAGAATTCTAAACACAAAAAACAGTGCCTGGCATATAGTAAGTACTTAAGAAATGCTGATTGAATGATTGAATTTATGGTCTGTATAGCAGAAATAATTGGCAGAATAGAAAAACTTGAATTCAAGGTGGCTAACCTCAAAGAAAATAATTGATTGGTAATGCAAATATACAGAAACAACAAACAACCTGGAAGAAATTAAGCAAAAAGCAATGTTCAAAGAAAACAATCCCTATACAAGCAAAACACTGACTTCAAAAGCAAGATGCATGGACAACTTAAAAGATTATAGGTTTCTCAAAAGAACATGAAAAGCAAAAAAGGGTAAAGATCATAAGGCAAGGAAAAATGTTTTTAAAATCACTTGGAATTTCTGAACATGGAATACAAAGTGCCAAGTAAAGTAATCCACAGTTTGTCTACAGGGAAAAAAAATGTATACTACAAAATTCTAAGACACAATCATTTGTTAATTATATAAAATAATTCTGTAGGCAACCAGAAGGAAATATAAAGGAAATTATTAAAATTATTCTGCACTCATTACAAACCATAGGAGGGAAAAGGAAAATGGAATACAAATAGCAAATAAGCTCAAGATGCAACCCAAAATGACATACCTGAAAACCTGAGCCTAAACAATGAAAGAAATGCTTTTAAAGCATTCCTATTATGGGACAAAACTATCCCCTTATCTTCTGTAGAAATTGGTATTTCTAAACATGAGACACAAAAATGGTACCAAAAGCAAGAACTGTAAGACAGAAAACTCAAAATGGCTATCTTAGAAGTTTTAATTCCATGAGAAATATAGAGGACTAAAGAAAGAATCAAGAAGTATAAGTTCCATGAATCAAAGAGTAAAAAGTCTAAAAAAGACAAAAAGAAAAGAAAAATAATGAAGGAGAAAATTCCCTTTTTAGAAAAAAAAATGGCACAGAAAATGAAAATTTTAAACTTAAAAATAAAAATGAGAAAAGGAAGGGATTTCCTTAACTACTTAACAGAAAAGATAAAAAGGTTTAGATTATTAGATAAAAGTGCCAAAATTCTGGAACCAGGAAAAGGAATAACAAATGGAGGGAGAAGGCTTTGAGAATAAGAAAAAAAGAGTTGTTAGAAACATGTCTATGTTAATGTATATTAAACTAAAATAACTAGAAACGTGTCTTTACAGAAGGGGGTAAATCATTAGAGAAATGGAGGAAAATCCAAACCTCTCACAAGTTTAAATGTGAATGGATGCCAATAGAATTTTAAAAATGATCACACAATCCATTGCTTAGAAGAAACACAGCTAAAAACCAAAGACTAAATAAAAAAAGACAGAATAAAATTTAATGTGTATAACAAAATTTACTATACCATCAAGTGAATTTTAAAAATCAGGAATTGCAATTGTGTTTATCATACAAAACAAAAACAAACATTCACAACATAAAAAAGATAATAAAGGGGCAACATTTTGCCAAAAAGAGCAATAGGCAATAAAATGATATCAATATTAAATTTACAAAGAAAAATTAATTGAATTATAAAAAGACATAAACATGTAGTTCTCCATCTTGCCTTCTTTCCCTAAGAAACTTATCATTAAGAAATCTCACTCTCCTGAAGCAAGACTGAATCAATCTTGGTACTATTCATATTAGTATCGTCTGGTCCTCTGATTTAACTCAGTGACTAGAAGACAAGGATAGGGATTTCAGGGCCTCCATTTAAGAAAGGGGCCCAACACAGTCTTCTCATTTCCCACCAGCTACTCTGCTTTTGGACTTTTTTAGATTTCTTCATAATGCTCCCACTCCTGGTGTTTTCTCCCTGTTGTCCTCTCTCCCTCCTTTCCCTTACCAATCCTTCCACTTTTCACCTTCTTTTTTATGTGATGTTCCCCCATTAGACTGTAAACTCTTTGAAGGCAAAGACTGCCTCTATTTTTAAAAATAAAGGATTTGAGCTGTAAGGGACCATTGAGGTCAAAGTCTAAGCCCTTTCAGGTTACTGATGAAGAAAATGAGACTCAGAGACGTGCCCAAGACCGCATAGACCCAGAAATAGGATTCAAGTACAAGCCATCTAATTCAGTGCTCTCTCTCCTAAAGATAAAATACAACCCACAAAGAAGCAGTAATTCCATATTAAATTCCCAGCTCTGCAGTTCTGCCTAATTAGTCAATTATTAATAGTCAAATAGTCAAAAATCAATAGTAAAGTCATAGCCCAAACTAGAAAAATACTCAGGAATATGCTAATAACTGTTAAACAATCAGATCTCTGAAATATATCTATGATACCCTTTTAAATTTAATGTGCAAAATTAACATTTTCTTCATCACTTTCTTAAGTCTAGACAATCAACAAACCAAGCCCTGATTTTGTATTGTTTGGTTGATTTCGTAGGTGTAAATGTACAAACTGAAAATTTAACCCATCAATAACTGAAATGAATAAGCTATCAAATAACTGAAAATTTAGCATAACCTCTCAAGAATTCTTATGAGCTAACTCTAGCTCATCTCAGAAGATATTTTCAGATTCAAAGAAAGTGAGCATAAAATTTATATATCTCCAGACTCTACTTAATGTTCTTAGCATGCATGGCCACTAAGCATATCGACTCTTGGATTCTCCATGGCTATTGGCTGTACTCACTCATTTTGCCAAACTGTTGACTTGGTTTTCATCTATTATTATTAATCAGCTTAAGAGCAGAAGATAGCACATTACAATTGTTTTAAATTAAAAGGTCATTGATCAAATGTTGGCCTGGCATCATAGAAAGTGTAACCTATTTTTTTAAATGTCCTTCTTTGTCATGCACCATAGAAACAAAATGAAGGTAAACATGACTTTTTCATTACTTGTTTAAATAGTGCCATATCAATTCAAACTTGTACTAAAGGAAGCAGTTAAAATGTTGTAAACTCTTTTGAATTTTTTAGAACTTCAAAAATTAGTGATTAGTTAATCTAGAATATGGACTACTCAGGGACCTTAAATTTGGGCTTTTAAAAACATATTTTTAAAACTTTTTCATTATAATTAGTTCTCTTTGTTATCCCATGTATGTTATTTTATTTGTTTATGAATATTATTCCAAAAGGGGGTTAATAAGCTTAACAGACTGCCAAAGGGGTTCATTATACAAAAAAGCTAAGAACCTCTGATCTAGAAAAATGTTGCCTTAACACAAGGACTTATTTCTTTAACATTTTTAAAAAACACCAGCAGGTTCCAATATGAAGGTCATAAATTAATAGGATTATTAGATAACGAGTTAGAATGGAATTTGGATGCCATCTGGTCTAAACAAATTTTTTATAGATCAGGAAAAGTCCATAAAGTTGTGCAATTATAACTCAGGATCATACAACTAAACACAAGTGTAAGGACCTGAACCAGTTCTTTGCCACCTAATTCAGTACTTTATTAACCATACTAATATAAACATGGTCCTCAAGATGGGAAGGAAGAGATGCTTATGACAAAAGGAGCAACTTCAATATGATTTAGTGATGGATTAAAAGAGGATGCAGATTTAGTATTTTTTTCATATTTCATCTGCAAAGAGGTAAAAAGCTTAAATTTTCTCAAGTTGCTCTTTCAGGGCTCTAAGAGGACCAGGTGATTTATCAATTGAGCATCTCCCCTGGAGATTAAAGATGTGCTAATTCAAATAGATGTCCACCTGCTTGCCATCTTGGGGGGGGAGGAGGGGTGGAGGGAGGGAGGGGAAAAAACGAAACATAAGTGAGTGCAAGGGATAATGTTGTAAAAAATTACCCTGGCATGAATTCTGTCAATACAAAGTTATTATTAAATAAAATAAAATTTAAATTAAAAAAAAAAAAAAAACAAATAGATGTCCACCCTGACTTCATTTCCTTTCACCCCAAAGCTTGCTTAAGAGAAGATGCTAAATAAAGATCTCATAGCACAAATGCTGCTTTTGAAATGACTAGGGCACAATCTCATATGCTACTTAATTAAACCCAGATTAGAGGAGCTAAAAGGAAGATTAGAGTTTAAAGAGGGAAAAAATGGGAAGGAGGCAAGAGGATTTGAATAACTAGTGCTATCCCTTCCCCCAGCCACTGCTCTTTTAATTTATAACACTTTGTACCAAGACCCAGCACTCCAAACAATGGGTACTTTGTACTTTATGCAAAAAAAAAAAAAAAAAAGTTCCTAATGAAAGATTCTCAAGTATAGCAAAAATACATCTAACTCAAGTGTCTTAAATAAGAAACTGTTCCAAATAATTCTGGATTTGCTAGATTTCTACTTGTGCTTTCCACTTTTGGTATCAAAAAATATGTTCATATGTCTCTGTCATTAGGCCAATCTATGACTGCAAACTAAACAATCTCTTGCCCCAACCCTCAAGAGAACTTACATTCCCAAACATAACACTGATCAAGAGACATTTATTTTATTTATTTTAAAGGTACTAAGGTAGACTTATAAAATCGTAGTTATAGACATAAATAAAAACATCTGCATCAGGAAGATGTATGCTGGCAGATTACCCAGATCTTCCAGAATAAAGGTAATAGTTTCTGCATGAGTTGTAGGACACGGTATATTGAAACCATTCAAACTTTTTCTTATGGTTTACTTTATATCATTAAATAAAGAACACCGAATAAACACTTAATTTGTGTTTCCTAAGAGCTCTTAGACCAGTTCCTAAAATAAATGGCTGCTGTTATGTTTTGTGTTTTTTAAGAGGAGAAAAAGTTTTACACATTCTCCTTTGGTGTCTATTTTGTTTATTTTCCTCTTATCCCTTTGCTTCAGGGAATCACACACTTCAAAAATGTGTCTTCCCGCGGCTCTGAGGGTATCCAGTGCAGTGTCTAAACAGAAAAGAGAAATTCCCTGTAGTTAGGGAGGATGTTTACAAATCTCCTGCTTGCAGGTGATATTGAGCTGATGGCAAAAAAAGACATGAAAATTTCAGAGCTTCTTTAATGAGATCTAAAGCCACTTAAGAAGGGGTTAGCCTAATAACACACTTACAAACAGAGAGAGTATGAACTGGATTAGCAATTCATAAGTTCTCATCCTATATCTGCCTTTATTTATTGGTTGCTTGATTTTTATTTATTCTGGAGAACAGTTGCCAAACACTTACATGATAATTATTAAGACAGGGAGAATAGCCTAAGGATGAAATAAGCTCATATAACACTGCTTTCCCACTGGGGGGCAGCCCTCTTCAAGTCTACTTGCTTCCCCTATCCACCAGCATGAGGCTTTAGAGCCAAAGCTCAGGTGGAAATTGAGAATTCTAATCCATAAACTATCTATACATCACCTCTCCAAAAAGGAAAGGATTTTTTTTTTTAATTAAAGAATGAAGCAACTCAGAAACAGCCTCATGGGGCATGTAGATCCATTGTGGTAAACCATCTAGCACTTGAGGAAAAAATTAAATTCTTTTTGTCATGCTGGTCCACTCATCTTGAGTGACTGATCAAGTCATGTAAACTTTCAGTTTCCACATCTCTAAAATGAGAAGAGTGAACCAGATGATATCTGAGGGCTACCCCTTCTAAAAACTCTGGTACTAGGATCCTAAATATATAGGAGGAGAGATAGGGACAAAGAGGGAGAGAGAGTTTTACTTGGTAATAAACATTTGCATCCTCCTCTCTCTAGTATGTGTAAAATGTTCTGTGTCCTTAAGAGGTATTTTTAAATTCCAGCGCTTCTGTTAGGGAACAATTACATTTAAATGACAAATTTTTTTTAGTTTGGTTAAAACTATGATTTAGATAAACTATCATTAAGTTTATCTAGGTAAGTAATTATGAGTGCCAGGCCTGGAGACAAGAAGACTCATTTTCCTGAGTTCAAATTTGGCCTCAGATATTTGCTAGGTAAATCACTTAGTCCTATTTGCCTCGGTTTCCTCATCTGTAAAATGAGCTGGAGAAGAAAATGGCAAACTATTGCTGCTGCTTTATTACTACTACCACTGCTGCTGCTGAAAATAGTACTGCTACTACTGATGGTGCTACTATTACTATTATTACAACTAATACTGTTGCAACTGTTACTACTACTACTGTGAATAGTATTACTGTTGCTGCTACTATTATAACTGCTGCTACTGCTCCTACTAATAATACTGTTGCACAGCCAGAGGTCAGCAGAAGCTCAGAAACTCTAATAACCTGAAGTCCTTGACCTAATTCTTTATCTAATTTTTATTAGCTTTAATCAAGAAGCATTTTATAGCGATGATGCTGCCTCTGCCAGCAGAGCAGTAAGGGAAATTAAACTGGGAAGCAGGTTTCATTTTTTTCTTCCAGATTTAGAAGTTCCAAACCACTTCCAAGAAGCCAGATGGGTAAATCTGATCTGGCTGCTCCTACTGGATGGCAGGATAAATTGAATGATTCTCTTGTCATCCTGAAACCCTAATTTGCCATTAGGTGGTTATTTTCTATGCCAGTACTGTTCAAGTATTTGAAGGACTGTCTCCGGGGGAGGGAGTGGTTAGGTTTTTGATAGAGTAGAAGTTCTAGGAAGACAGATTTCAATTGAACTAGAGAGCCCCAGCACAGAGAGAAAAGACCCTGGGTCAAATCCCAGAGCACATGGGTCAATTTCTGTCTCTGCCTCTTACTAATGATCTTAGCATATTAACTGGCTATTTAGTGAGGTAATAAAATTCATATATAATAAGGGAATTAATTCCTCTGAATGATCTCTATAGTCCCTTCCAGCTCTGACATTTATGAATCTAAAGAAAACCTTTATAACAAATGGGCTACCAATAGAGGAAGTGAATGGATTCCTCATCACTAAGTCTTCAAACAGACCACTTCAAGATAAGCACTTGCTACAGATGCCTAAGGGAGGATTCTTGTTCAGGTAGACTAGATTAAAGTTCTCCCAAGTTTCCTTCTAATTGTAGAACTGGTATCCTGGGACTTGTATAGCTAAATCCCCATATGGCCACCCGTTCTCTTCAAGAGAAAAGGACAGGTTTGTTGACTGGCTAGAAATGGAATATTCCAAATTTCCATCTCAAAGGAAGACTGCCTTGTTTAAAATAATAACTGAAATTTATAGATGTCTTGTTCAAGCTTGCAAAGGGCTTTATGCATATCATATCACATAAACGTCATGATAACCACATGAACTAGGTATAAGAGATATCATTAGACTCCTTTCTTAGGATGTCAAACCTAGGCTCTAAGAGGTTATGCTGTTTGCCAGTGCTTGGAGAGCTAGGAAATGTCAAAAACAGAATCTGAACCCAAGCCTTCCTGATTCCAAGTTTGACACATTTCTCTTGTATTCAAGGATTCTTAACCTAGGATCTATAAAGTTTAAAAATATATATATTCTTACTGGAAAATGAATGGGTGCCCATCAATTGGAGAATGGTTGGGTAAATTGTAGTATATGCATGTTATGGAATATTATTGTTCTGTAAGAAATGACCAGCAGGATGAATACAGAGAGGCTTGGAGAGACTTACATGAACTGATGCTGAGTGAAATGAGCAGAACCAGGAGATCATTATATACTTCAACAAAGATACTGTATTGTTGGGGGCCGGGCCAGGTCACAGGAAAATGGGAAACCACAATAGTGACTGCCTCTTCCAGCTTCCCCGAGCCTGACGGGGCTTCGAACGTCTCCGGCCCTCCTCGTGGAGACGGGAGGAGGGAATCACCAGACAGAGAGCCGAGGTTGATAGAACATAGTGATGTTTATTGATGTTACAAGTCAGCCGTGTCTCCCCGAACCGTCCCGTGCCCGCTCTTTTTTATAGCTCTTTTCCTTCCTCCTTGCTGTACATCAATCGGGGTAGAGAGTCCTCCCCAATCCCTCCCCGAAGAAGGAGCCCAACCTTACTGTTCCTCCCCTGTCCCCCAACCAGTCCAGGCTCCACCACGCCAGCAGTGCCAGCAGTCCAGGGATCCGGGTTAGGGTGGGCCTGACACAAAGGCATCTCAACTCACTCCAGGAGGGTCAGGTCCAGAGCCTCTTACACTGTATGAAGATATATTCTGATGGAAGTGGATTTCTTTGACAAAGAGACCTAACTCAGTTTCAATTGATCAATGATGGACAGAAGCTGCTACACCCAAAGAAAGAACACTGGGAAATGAATGTAAACTGTTTGCATTTTTGTTTTTCTTCCCGAGTTATTTTTACCTTCTGAATCCAATTCTCCCTGTGCAACAAGAGACCTGTTCGGTTCTGCACACATATATTGTATCTAGGATATACTGCGACATATTTAACATATATAGGACTGCTTGCCATCTAGGGGAGGAGGTGGAGGGAGGGAGGGGAAAAATCGGAACAGAAGTGAGTGCAAGGGATAATGTTGTAAAAAACTACCCTGGCATGGGTTCTGTCAATAAAAAGATATTATAATTAAAATATATATATTCTTGATAACTGTATTTCAATAGAATTAGTTTCCTTTGTAATCCTTTGTACTTCAATTCATTCACTATTTTATGTTTAATTTATGGGATAAAACAAGCATTTCTATAATGTAGTGCAATAAAAAAAGATCAATGCTGATAAAACTGCAAATCTACTTGCTATTCCTTTCAAATATTAAACAAATTTATCATGCAATTTTTCTCCCTTTTTTACTTCCCTTCCTTCCTAAAAAAGGTGATTCTGAGGGGGCACCTAGATGGTGCAGTAGATAGAGCACCAGTCCTGAAGTCAGGAGGACTTAAGTTCAAATCTAGCCTCAGACACTTAACATTTCCTAACTGTGTGACTTTGGGCAAGTCACTTAACTCCGCAGGGGGGAAAAAGGGGGGATTCTGAGAAGGGCTCCTTGGGTTTGCCAAAGGGGGTCTCTGATACACATAATAGGGTTGGGAATTCCTGATCACTACCATAATGTTTCTATTAATGAAAAGTCAAAGCATCTTCTCTCTGTTCTTTATACATATGTATATGTATATATTCATACATATAATATAATCATATGTGTATATACACACATATATGTGCCCATATATCTATATGCATATACAACTATTCACATGCAGGCATGTATGTGTGTATGTATATATATGCACATGTATTGCACACCAACAGGTATACAGTATATGTATGCATGTGTGTGTGCATGCATGCATGCATAGACACATGTGTGTTTACCCTTATCCTCACCTAACTGAAAAACCTTTTATTTGGAGTTCGGTAAAATGTAGGTTTGTTTAGTATTTGACATGGTCTTCAGGGAATGTGAGTCAGAAAACAACAGCACATGCAAGAAGCAGAGCACAGTAAAGACAGGAAGGGATGCTGGAATATAAGGAGTGACTCAAAAACACTGAAATCATGACCAGAGTTGGAGAAGAATAGAGATATGTAGCATAATTGGGTAGGGAGGGGAGAAAAGAAAAGGAAAAAAAGGAAGGAAAGAAGGGAGAGAATTGAAGGCTTGCGGTTCAAAATCTATCCCAACTATCAAAATCAGGTAAAGAACACCTTCTCTGTATAATGTAAGGAAGAGTTTTTCAGCTCAGTAGGATTTGAATCTAATGATGCAATTTTGATGTCCCAGGCTTTTCCTTAAATTTTCTTTTTGTAATAGAGTTAGCCTTTTCCTCCTCCTCTGACTTTTCCTTTTCTTCCTCCTCTTCCTCCTCCTCCTCTTCTTTTTAGGAGAGGGCTTCAAGTTTTATTTAAGCTTTATAATCCCCAACAGTGACATGCAGAGTGTCCTCAACTTAGTATATGCTCAATATAGCCCCTTTCTTCTACTAGGTTTTGAAAATTAGGAATAGCTTATCATCAACCATCTCACTTATAATTATATTCTCTACATTTGATGTCTATTATCAAAGATCCTTTTCTTCTCCAGGCCAACTAATTCCAACCCTTTTCACCTTTCTTCCAGAATTCTATATTCCAACTTTTCCATCCTTTGTATTATCTTTTCTGAGTTCTCTCCAAATTACCATTTTTAAAATAGGGGGCTCCAAAGTGACTCAATTTTTAAATAAGCCTATTGAAAGATTCTGCATACTAATAGCAAGATTTCAATGTCACAAGAGGTTTCAAGCAAATATAATTGAAAATAGACTCAAAGGGTCTTTACACTCTTAAAGCCATCTTGATATAGTAGAAAGTGTGCTAAACTCAAGATCAGTAAAACCTAGATTTGAATCCTGCCTCAAAAGTTAAAGTTTTGCGTGACTATGAGGTATTCACTCCCTTGACCTCAATTTTCTCATTTGTAAAACAGGAATAAGTATATCTATTTCACATTATTCTAAAAGCCAAATGAAATAATATATAAAATGCTTTGCAAACCTTATAAAATTTTCCATGAAAATGAGATTCCTTGGGGCACCTAGATGGCACAATAGATAGCCTACCAGCTCTGTAGCCAAGAGGACACGTGTCCAAATTCAATCCCAGACACTAGCTATATGACCAAGTCATTTAAGGTTTAAAAAAAAGGGGGGTCTCCCCCAAAGATCTGGATTTTCTCATGGCTTCAAAAGAAGTATTCTACAAGGTTCCATTGAACTTTTAATATTCCACAATGAGTTTTATTTCATTCCCAGTGATCAAGTATGTTTTCAAATGCTACCTATTCAAGCCAACAAATGTTACTCAGTGTCTAGGATATTGCAAAGTACTTTGCTAGGTTCTGGGAATACAAAGACAAATATGAAATAATCCTGACCCTAAGGAATAATAATATCAAATACATAATGTCTTACAGTTTGCAAAGTGATGAAGTTCTTGGTTCTTCTGCATTGAGTGGAAATTGACAGAGAGAGCCAGAATTATTATAAACAATCTGGAAGTCAAGCTAGTAGAACTACTACAAGCAGGGAGAAGCACTGATATGATTATGAGTGGATCTCTTAATTTTGATTTGTTACCATTAAATGGACATTTATTACAGTCCCACCCCGTTGAATTCCTAGCTGAATTCTTTCATACCATCATAACTCCACATTATGTATCCAATCAGAAAATTAAGTTATGGTGTCAATTTGCATTGCCTTTGTAAAAGAACCTACTAAATACCTCAATAGTTTGCTAACTCCTCAGAGTTACTCTGCTTGTTTCTCAAGTTCTCCAGGAACTTGCCATACCCTCTTTCTCCTTAATAAAGTCTTCCCTTAAGTAACTTAGCTCTTGTCTTTCCTCTTATTAATTGCTAAGACCCCTTTTCTTTGCTTAAAAAAAAAAAAAAAAAAAAAAAAAAAAAAAAAAACCTTTGTAGATTCAACCTGCTGCTAACAATGTGATAAAAGCTTTACCTCTTGACACTTTGGGGGCATCATCTCATACCTCATCATTTGGTAGCAAAACCTCATCATCTGAGCACAAAGTGCTTAACAAATATTATCTTATTTGATGCTACCTTATTTGAAGGTAGATGCTATTATTATTCCCCACTGGGTTTTGGGGGGGAAGAGACAAAGTTGGATTTTATTTTTGTTTTTTTACAGATGCATTTACCCAGGACCACACATATAGTAAGTATCTGCAATTTTAATTCAAGTTTTCCTCACTCCAGGTGAGGTGCTTCACTACCATGCTCTAATATGTTACCTTCTATAATATGTACACAGAAAAATAAATACAATCAAATTTCAGACTTAAGAGAGTGCTAAAACTAGGGGGATGTGCAAATACTTCCTGTAAGAAGTGAGACCCAAGCTGAGCTTAAAGGAATCTAAAAATTCTAAGAGAAGGTGAGGAGGAAATACAAAGCAGGTGTGCCTTTGCAAAGACAAAAATGAGAGCTGGATGTTGATCAGTGGTTCAGAATTCTCTTGACTTTTTGGAAGAAGCATAACCATCAACAAGAGTCTAATGATTGTAGATAGTTCAAAGACAGGAGGCTGAACTGAGAAGAAAGATTTAATAGAATGTAATACAATCTGCCCTTACTGAGAGTAAGTTCAGACTCCTGAGGTACAGACTTGGTTTTCTGTTTGGGTTTTTTTTTTTTTTTTCAGACTTGGTTTTCAATAGCCTTTCAGGTTCCATAGAGTACAAATTCAATTGCCATCATTTTGAGGCAATGCAGAATAGAAAAGTAAAACATTTCACAGGAGATAGTTAGGTAGAGAGAGGGAGGAGATGGGGAAAAGGGGGAATTTGGAGAATGCAAGCAGCAAGATTTAAATTAACTGAGAAAACATTCTCCGTTGAAGGACAGGATACTTTAACAATTATGAAAGCAATCCTCTCAGATAAAACTTGAGAATCTCTTATCCAAGGTCAACAAGTATTTGCTAGAACAGTGCATGAGTCCATCCTATTGTGATCAGGGACTTTCTGATATTAGATCACAAAGTGGTTAGGGGATTTCCACATTTTTCAGATGTATTGAAATGATGTGTTTCCTTTATTCTCTCATAAATGCATGAAGAGGAGTAATGTGAAGTAAATTTGGAAAGATAGGTTAAAGTCAGAGCTTCAAATGCTATAAGAATTTGTATTTTATCTTAAATGCAAGAGAGAAAAACATAATTTTTCAATAGGAAAGTATTATAGTACAACTAAACTAAACTAAAACTTTACATTTGGATACTCTTGGAAGCTGGGGATACCAAAAATATTTGGAAATTATTTTAATAATAGCATAAAATAAAATGTCATGGTTACCAAAAGTAAAATACGCCTTAAAAAGTAGCCTTTTGTTAATTACCTAGAAATACAGGTTACTCCACTTGCCCATAATTAAACACCAAATTTTATTAGGTGTTGGTTATATAGGCACAAGCTAAGACTTGTGGCCAAGTCATCACCTCATGAGTCCTGAATTCAATAGTCATTGTCATTTTTGAAGACCAATTATATTATTATTTACTTGTTGGATATCCTGTCCATTAGCATAGTAGGCTTTAATTCATCCAAATAAATCTCTAAAATCATTTTGAATGGAAGTCTAATAACATGACTAGATACCCTGTAAAATGGCTCTTTGTTTTTTGTTGTTTTTCAATCATGTCTCTTTTAGATTTTCTTGGCAAAGATACTGGAGTGGTTTTCCATTTCTTTCTCCAGATGTGGAAATTAAGGCAAACAGGGTCAAGTCACAAGCTAATAAGTATCTGAGCCCAGATCTGATTTCAGAAAGATGAGTCTTCCTAACTTCAGGTCCAAAGTTTTATCCATAAACCAGGCAGAGTTATTGACTAGCCCTAATCAGTAGGGAAGCGCCTTTTATGTTATGGTACCACAAGAAGGCAAGATGCATCAAAAAGCCCAGAAATACCAAGAAATGCTTTAATGTACATGGCACTGGCCACTAAAATAGAAAAACTAAAAGTGGGTATGAAATGGACTGAAAACAACTGCTTTCATTATGTGCTTGGTATCAAAAAAAACTGGAAAAAACCCAATAGTTTATAAGAAAGTGTTTCATCACTTTTTGTCACTAAGAACATCAGCTCCAAGTATGCATTCTTGACTAGAGCAGGAGAATCATCACAAAAAAACTGTATCTCTAAGTCTAGATTAGACAAAATGAGAGATGGTACTGAGGACCTACTAAAATCTGAATATGGAGAAGACCTCAAAAATCATTGAACATTCCCACTTAATACAAACAAACAATAATGACATGGAAGACAAAAAGAACACAGATATCTCCAATGATTTTGAAAAAGAGTTGCTAGGATTAATACAGAGAGGCTTGGAGAGGCTTACATGAACTGATGCTAAGTAAAATGAGCAGAACCAGGAGATCGTTATATACTTCAACAACGATACTGTATGAGGATGTATTCTGATGGAGTGGATTTCTTTGACAAAGAGAGCTAATTCAGTTTCAATTGATCAATGATGGACAGAAGCAGCTACACCCAACACCCAAAGAAAGAACCCTGGGAAATGAATGTAAACTGTTTGCATTTTTGTTTTTCTTCCCGGGTTATTTCTACCTTCTGAATCCAATTCTCCATGTGCAACAAGGGAACTGTTTGGTTCTGCACACATATATTGTTTCTAGGATATATTGTGCCATATTTAACATGTATAGGACTGCTCGCCATCTAGGAGAGGGGGTGGAGGGAGGAAGGGGAAAAATCGGAACAGAAGTGAGTGCAAGGGATGATGTTGTAAAAAATTACCCTGGCATGGGTTCTGTCAATAAAAAGTTATTTTAAAAAAAGAGAGAGAATTGCTAATACTTAGAATTTTTTAAAGTTCTTTGTGAGTTTAGTAGCATGAATCTAATTACCAGACTAAGTATAGCAAAACAGAATATCAAAAAATCTATTATAACAATTGTGAACCAATGCATTTTCCCACAGTATTTGACAGAAAGTATAAAACCATTTCAGGACCTGCAGCCACTGACGTGATAATCTAAAAAGAATGACAGGAGGAAAGGTGAAGCTCTGAGCATCCCTGAGGTGATAAATCAAACACCACCATGGCAGAAGTAATTAGAGAAGTCTATTGAAGATTTCTTTAGGACAGGTAGGTGGTACAGAGAATGCAGGCTGAAGTCAGTAAACCTGAGTTCAAATCCAGCCTCAGACATTTACTAGTTGTGTGATCCTGGACAAGTCACTTAATCCTATTTGCTTCAGTTTCCTCATTTGTAAAAATGAGTTGGAGAAGGAAATGGCAAACCACTCCAATATCATTGCCAAGAACACCCCAAATGGAGTAACAGAGTCAGATGTGACTGAACAACGATCGTATTTTTATATAAATAAATGGTCGTTTTAAGCAGCTCAGACTACATTGTACTTAACATTCCTAGGATTTTTTGTTCCTCAGACAATGTGTTGTTTTCCTGTATTTAGAAAATATATATTTTCATATCGTTAATAGATTTTTTTTTATTGCCAAGTGGTATTACCAAGTGGTATTTTAATACCATTAACTGATATAGTTTAATGTTTAATAATTCAATTTTTATGTCTAACACTATTAAAAATATATCTACAAACAACCATCATTTATAAATTTTGCCTCTGTAGATTATTGCAAAACTCACTTCTGCACTTATGGCTTTACTATCTCTGCTGATTTTCTTCGTGTATTTCTTTTCCTTTACTGATTATTTAAATCAGTTTTGCATTCATGGTTTATTCACATCCTGAATATATAAAATAGACCCAAGTATATAGTGAAAACTCTCCAGTATTTGATGTTCATGTTGAAGACTGTTCAATTTAAAACATTCCATCAACATAATACCAAGGAAAATTTATATAAAATGTGGTGACTTGTTATAACACTGAATGTAAAATAATATAGCAGGATAGCAACTTGTCCCAGGATTGTTTCTATTTGAATTCCATTGAAAAAGTAAAGCATGTGATAATAGTAATAGTAATAGTAGTGATGGTAGTACTAGTAGTAGTAGTAGTAATAGTAGAAGAGGAGGAAGAAGAAGAGCAGGAGCAGTAGTAGTAGTAGTAGTGCTAGAAGTGTTATTGAAACCAGAGTATTATCACAGATAAAGCCATAATTACCCACATATGATATGGACAAATAAAAACTCAAGAACCACATTTTTATTAGATGTTGCCATACTAAACACTCATAATATCTAAAATAAAATAAATGAAAAACTCTCAAAATAGAGACAACACAAGAAATCAAAATTATATGGGGACATATTCTCATACTGTATTAATATCAAGTCTCTCCTTGTGTTAGATCAGTTTCTCTTTTTGACATCTGCAGCTAGACATAAGTAAAACTATGAAATGGTCCTTCAATACCTATTCACAGCTCAGGTGACTCACATGCTCGGAACCCTCTACTACAGAGATTCTCCTGAGTAGCAGTAACCCCTAGTCTACATTTATTCCTGCCTATCCTGGACATTCCCTCCAATCAAAATTATCCAGTCCCGATTCCCATATCCTAAGAGATCTGTTCACAGGCAGATAGTCAAATAACCAAATTTGTCCATTGTAGCAGAAAATAGTTTTTAAATTATTATTCCTTCCCAGATAATGATTTATCTTTTTAATCAGGCTTCCAAGGGCTTAAACGAAAGCAGTGACAAGAGGTATATATTTCAGCCAGTCTAGCAGGGCCAGCAGGAGAGATATTTTGAGCATGCAAGAACTAGTCCAGACTATGACTCTCAGGAAATGTCAGCTTGCTAAACTGGGGAGCACTAAAACTCAGAGGGCAAGAAAGAAATTAGGCAAGAACAAAGGACAGATATCCCTTCCCAGTGCCACACAACTATGAGATTCACATACAATTCAGATTTTATTCATCTTCAAGAGTTATATATAATTTATTGATACTTCCAGTAACTTTATTAATATTAGCTAGCAATTGCTGTTAGAAAGTAGTCCAAGATCGAAAAGACAATTTGCTATTTTCAGTTTGGCTTTTTTCAGCCAAATAATGGCAAGTATGGTAACAACTATAAATCAGTCAAATAATAATAATTATTACAATGATAATTAACTATTACATGTGAAGATGTCAGTGAAAAATGAATAATGCTAGATAATAACGAAAAAAATCAATGAAAATGATATTTACATACTGTATATTATATTGCATATATCCGCATATAAAATGTTGAATAAGCATTATCTACTTTGATCTTCCTAACTCTGAAAGGTGGGAATCTAAAGCTTGGGAATGTTAAGTACAATTGAGTCAATTTTGTGCACTTCAAATACAAGAATGTGTTTTACTTTCTTTTAAGCACTATTTTGTGAGGACTGGGGCAGCTAGGGAGTAAACAGAGGGCCTGTAGTCAGGGGATGGTCTAAGATACTTAGTAGCTGCATGATCGGGACAAGTCATTTAGCCCTATTTGCCTCAGTTACCTCGTTGTAAAATGAGCTGGAGAAGGAATTGGCAAACCAACAAGAAAATCACAAATGGGATCATGAAAAGTTAGATTTAGCCTTGTTGCCTCAATTTCCTCATTTGTAAAATGACTTAGACAACACATTCTAGAATCTCTACTAAGCAAACCCTAAATGAAGTCACAAAGAGTTAGACAAATCTGAAAAAAAAAAAAAAATGACTGAACAGCTTATAAGGACCATAATCTCAGTTTCTTCATCAGTAAAATAAAAGAATTATCCTCCTTGTCTTCCAAGATCTTGTCCAGATCTGAATCCATTACTGAACCCATTTCTAATAGATTGAATTCAGAAGCAAATATAAAAATCCAGCTATATTCTATTAAGCCAGACATTTAAAATATTTGCATAATTATTTAAAGCAATATAATTCCTCTATTTTGGGGGGAAGATTTTGGAAAATATTAAAATTTTCATAAAATACTATGTAAGCATGACTATGTTATTTTTAAATGATTTAATAACTATTTCTAAATGTTCAGTTTTTCTGTTAAATATTGATAGATATAACCCACAAAATATCTCTTTTGGGTCCTCAGAAATTTTTGTGAAGAGATCTTGAAACTAAAAAGTTTGAGAACTGCTGTTTTAAATTACATCTAGTGAACGTTGAAGTTAGGAGACGTGTAGGTGGGAAAGAAATTGGAAGCAGTCCACAACAGGGTAAGGATAAGATCTCCAAAAACTAGGGCAGAGAAACAGATACTAGAGGGTGGCATGAAAGCTAGTCTGTCTCCATATTCCCTTGAGATGCTACCTTTCTCTGTAGCGTCCTAAAAAGTCATTTTTAAAGAATCTCTTCCTGGCTCCTTTTTGTCCTGCCTTCTTCCAAACTAGCACAAATCTTGGAGGACTGCTTTCGGGTCCAGAACACAGAGGAGAATAAAAAAGTAGGAAAGAGGAGGATAAAAAACGGATATTGGGAACCCAGATTCTCCATATCACCTGATATGCCGCTATTTTAAAATGAGAAACTCCGTGAAAACCCTGTGTTCAAAACAAAATAAAGCTAGAGTTGCCTAGAGTTTTCGAGCTCCATGTCCATTGTTTCATAGGCTTGGATTAATTACAACATAGTTTAATGACTTTATCTGCAATCTCACATTGGGCTATGTGCCCATGATATCATCATCATCTGGCATCCTGAGCCTGCAAAACCTCTCCCTTCCTCACCAGGTTAGGATGAGGAGGTGAGGCTTCTACAGGACCTGCACCCTCCTTTCTCCAGGTGTCCCGTCATCTTCCTGGCTTGTGCCCAGTGACTTTTCCTACCTTGGCTCCCAAGAGCCACTGACCCCTGACACTTTGTTCTTCTTTAAAGCAGAGAAAAGGGACCTAGCTCCCTGATGGTTGGGGGAAGGAGGTGCAGGGAGAAGTAATATTCCTTCCTTTCCTTCTATTTAACTCTTTCTTGAGATTTCCTAAGGTATTTGCAGTCAGTTAGCAAGCTATTTGCTAAGGCATTATGCTAAGCACTAAAAATACAAATATCCCTATCAAGACACCTCAAGCACTCTGGAGCAGACAGGATCCAGGATCACCTACCCAGCTAATAAGTGTCTGAGACAGGATATTCCCAAATCTAACTCTATTCACTGTCTAAAAACCTGTCTAAAACACAGCAATGGGCCTGAACGTGTGATTTTACTAGTTCTGAACTCTAGTGGGTTTCAAATTAAATATTCCAACTGGATCTCTAATGGCTTCAACCAGTTACTAGAGAGTTATGGGTTAAGAAAAACTAGCAGTTAGTAAGCATTAATTAAGTGTGCTAAGCAATGGGTATACAAAGAAGGAAAAACAAACTGAAAAGAGCTTACACCCTAATGAAGCAACATTTACAACATGTAAATAACTAGTGTTGTTATTCAACCTTTCAGTCATGTCTGACTCTGCATGACCCCATTGTGGGGTTTTCTTGGCAAAGATATTGCCAATATCCATTTTACAGATGGATAAACTCCTCCTCCAGCTCATTTTATAGATGAGGAAACTGATACAGGCAGGGCTAAATGACGTGTTTAGAGTCACACAGCTAGTAAGTGCCTGAGGCAAGATGAGTCTTCCTGATTCCAGGCCCAACCCTAACTATACTTAAATGACATAGTAGGAATCAATATCTGATACCCATAAGGCAATCTGAAAATGGAGAGCATTATCCTGAGAATCCCCAAGCAAATCACATTCATCCTTAGTCTATTAGGTGTTCCAATTCCAGATTTGGGAAGTCCTACACTAATCTAAACTCAGTGGACAACTTAGAGGATATGCCCTTCCAAGTAACCTAATACACTCCAACCAGAGGGTAGTCTGGAGTTGGGAAAGCTGTCTGAGGCTGCCAATGAAATGGTTCAGTCTTTACCCCACCACAAATATCAACAGGCACAAAATCACTTAATTCCAGAAGAAAGTATTCATCTTAGAGCAAAAAGATGTTCATATTCTCAGGAGACTCAGCACTGAAATATTTCCTAATGGATAGGAGGCTATGGAGGTTCCCAATCCCAACATATAAAAGTCCAAAAGAATATGTCAGATTATCCTCTGGGGAAATCCAAGCTGGAAATGGCATCTACTAAACTGAGAGAAAGCCCAACTAATCAATCAACCAGTATATGAGCAACAAACTACACACTGGAAGAATCCTTCAGAACTACCTCTCTATCTACAAATAAATTTCACTTACATACATTCCACCAACTATAAAATCCTTTAGGTTAACAAAATTCTCTTTTAAAATAAAAAATCTCCACCTCTACTTCCCTTAAACCAATCAGCCATTTACATTTTAGTGTGAAAATACTATGATTTTCTTCTAACTCCCATCTGTCTCCAAAAGCACCAAGGTGCCTTAGAAAGAAATAAAATTGTTTCACATCATAAATCTAGAGCTAGAAGGACTTGCCATGTAATCTAAGCCTCTCATTTTACTGAGTCCCAGAGAGGTTGACTTCTCCAAATAAGATGGGATTTCAACCCAATTCCAGTGCTTTTCCTACCATATTGTTCAGCCCTTTTCAGTAGAACCTCAGTGCTACTCTAATCTCTACTGACTTCTTTGGCAATTGAACCAAAGTTAAAAAACTGAAAAAACCCTTTAGGCTTAAAGAGACAGGGATGTCAAGTATTTATATGAGGACTATTCAGAAGTAAACACAGACACACCTCTCACTGACTCAGTAGAGACCTGTCAGCACACCTGAAGCCCAGATTTTGTTATTCATCACCCAGAATTCAATCTCTCAAAGTGGAGACAACCAAACTCTGCCCTATAGGTTAATTTCCCCAAGTATATACAACTGCCTGATAAATGATAAAACTATCATTTATCTTGTAGGAAGCAGGCCAGTGAAGGGGGGAGGGGGGAAATCATAAGAATTAAATGGTTGATTAATAATAGAAAACAATCATAACAAAAGGGAGAGGCACTATTTTATTTCTCCAGAAACTACTTTATAATTAGATGTGATAACCACAGCAAATGGGTGCAACCAACTTTTGACATAAGCTGCCTGGCCTGTCTTATATTGCGGAATACAAAAATGGACCATCATCCCCAGGTCCCAAAATGCTGACAGGCTTCTAAAACATGACCAGTCCTTCTGATGTTCTTAACAATTCTAAATATATATTATTATATGTAACAACTTGGACACCATTTATGGCCACGGAGCCAAGATGGGAGAGCTGGTTAAGGTTATTGTATGTTGGTTAAGGAATTGTATCTGGAGGAGATGCTCAGCAGTTTTTAAAGAAACACTAACAATTAGCATTATTATTAGTATTAATGATGGTGAAGATAGAGATTTACAAAGCACTTTAACATTTGCAAAACATGAAAAGGACGGCTCAATTTCTTAAAGCAATAATTATAATTATTATTAATGGTGAGAGTGGAAATTTATAAAGCACTTTAACATTTGCAAAATTGATTGTATTAGGTATATCATTTCAACCATATCTTCAGGATGTCCAGGATTTGCCCTCCTTGACTACTTCTTTCCCATGTGGTCACCCTTCCTTCTATGAAGCCCTTAATTAACTTAGACTCCTTATTGTAGCAGAGCACAGCCAATCAATTCAATCATTAAGTATTTATTAAGCACTTATTTTGTGCCAGGCACTGTGTTAAGTGCTAGAGATACCATGAGAAGCAAAAACAGTCCCCGTCTTCAAGAAGCTCACCTTCTAAACATGTAAATAACTAGGAGCATATAAAATATATAAATGGTCATAGAAATTATATGACAAGTAAATGGAAGGTAATCTCATAAGAAAGGACACAGAAGGTGGAGGGAGGGAAGTGGGAAAGGCCTCATGTAGGAAGCAGGGGATGAAGCAAAAGAGGGCAGAGCTTTCCACATGTTGGGGACAACCAGGGAGGTTCAGAATCAAAACTTCTCTGGGCTCCATGTAGCAAGAATGGATGATTTCTGTTTATTGAAAGTGGAGTTAGACTCACCAAACAAATGGCTGCACTAGCCAAAAAAATTTAGTTAATTATCATCTATAGTATCAGGCATTTTTGAGGGGAAAAACCAAATGGATTTGTAAGCAGGAAAATTGATCTAAGTTTAGAAAGATAAATTCTTAAAGCACAAGGTACATTCTTCCCCAAATCAATAAAACATGGATTATTCAGACACATCCCACAATCCTTATGACCCTGAAAGGATTTGTTAAGGACAGAGATGTTTACAAAGGCCTTTGGCAAGAACAAAAAATGTATGTGCCTGAAAATAAGAAAAGAAGGCAAGGTTAATACACTTTTGACTTTATTTTAAGGAAAAGTTTTTTCTTCTATATATCAAATACAGCATTTTAAAAGGTGAGTCAAGCTCAGAAAATTTTGCCAGGTGCACTATGCTATTATCAAAGAATGTTGGCAGACTGTTGATTGTTTTTATTAACCTCCCTAAAAAGCCAACTTCTTTCACTGAGAGGAGAGTGAATGCTCTGATTTTGATTATGCTAATATGTTAAATCAGGCCAAGGTCAAGATAAGCTCAAATTTACCTTCTACCTTCTCTTTCTCTCTTTCTCTCTCTCCCTCTCCCTCTCTCTCTGTGTGTGTGTGTGTCTGTGTGTGTTTGTGTGTGTCTGTGTCTGTGTCTGTGTTTATTGTTTCATTGTTGTATTTAAGGTTGGATTCCTTTCCCCCTATTAAAATTCAAGAATAGCAAAACTGGGCCTCCCTGTGAATTTTAAATCAGTGAATCATTGACTAACTAGGTAGTAGGTGACCTGATTCAAGTTCTGACATTTCAAATCCATGTGATGGAGCCCTATTGCATCCATTTCCTATATATCCACCTAAAATCATATTAGAGTTTGACCTTTAGCAAAAGGCCATCATCTGTATTTTTAAATGCAGATTTCCATGAGGAATAATAAAGCAAAAAAAAAAAAAAAAAAAAAGCTATTTAAACAAACAATTATATATATTTTCAGGCAATAATTATGCAAAGTTATTACTAAAAAGCCTCCAAATTATAATTCATTTCACTATCTTCTACCAACTGGTTTAGTGTATGTAGTTAAAAAAAAGAAACCCACTGAATCAGAAGATTTTCTGGGTCTGCTCATTCCTCATGAGAATAAGATTCTCTGGTCTCAAATTTTCCATCTATAAAGTGAGGGTTATGTTAAATCAGTTCTCAAACTTTTAAATCTCAAAACTCCTTTTATATTCTATTGACAGAATCAAAGAGCTTTTGTTTATGTGAGTGAATATCAATATTTACCACATTAGAAATAAAAATGGCTATAATTTCACATTTGCTAATTTATAAATGCTAAGACATCCATTGCATGATATAATAATTTTCTTCTATTTTCCAAAACAAAAACATTTGAGAAGAATGGCATTGTTTTATATATTTTTGTAAATGGCATCAATATCTGGCTTAATACAAAACAGTTGGATTGTCCTATCTGCTTCTGTTGTCAGTCCCTTGCAATATATTATTTTGTTTAGAATATATCAGGAAATCTGTCTTCACACAGATATATAGTCTGAAAAGGGAAGATTATTGTAATACTATAGTAGGTTAGTATTTTCATGAAAATGGTTTTGATCTTGACATAGAAAGGTCTGAGGGATCCCCAGGGGTCCTTAGGCCACCTTTGAAAATGAACTAGATTATCTAAGTTCCCCCCCCCCCAATTCTACCTATACATAGGATCTTATGAACATCAGTCCAGTTTCCATTTTTAGAAGACAAATACTAAAAAGAAGGCTGCTAGGAGAAAAATCTCAGTTCTAAAAACTCATTCAATCCAGTTATTTTTTTGAGAATTTATTTTAAACTTTGTGCTCTGAAGAATATCAAAAAGCATAGAATATGATCTTTGCCCTCAGGGATCAGTCCAATTGTGTAGAAAAACCATGAAGTTAATTAGCAATATAAAACAAATGAGTTCAATTAAGATAGAAAAAATATTACAAGGCAATTCTACTTTATCATGCTACCTCATAATACATAACAATATTTATTAGCATTTATCTTTGATGATGAAGTTAAATGCTAAAGTAGCTAGAGGCAATTTGTTGGTCACTTTACATATATAATGAGTATCATCTTGTTTGCCTTCTCAGTGGGGAATTTGAACTCAAAATTTTAAAATTCATACTAAATAAAGTAACTAGAAGTATATATCCCAAATTCTAGTTAATATTAATATGAGCCCACTAATTTTCATATTATTCAGGGCTTGTATTAAATCTTGAAAAAATAAAAATAAGTTATCAGAATCATTACTGATCAGTTTAAGAAGACCCAAGTTCAAAGCCTCAGACGCTTACATCCTATGTGACCTTGGGCAAGTTTTGCCTGTTTGTCTGTTTCCTCATTTGTAATGTGAAAATAATAATAGTACTTACATTGCAGGATGATTGTGAGGATCAAATGGCATTTTTTAAAAAATCTTAGCACACTACCATCAACATAATTACCATCATTGGGGGGGGGGGAGGGGGTAGTCGGTGGGAAGAGAGGGTAAGGCAACTGGGTTTAAGTAACTTACTTAGGGTCACACTACTAGTATTAAGTGAGACAAATTTGAATTCAAGTTCTCCTGACTCCTGGGCTGGTGCTCTATCTAGTATGCCATCTAGCTACCCCTAATCATCATTATTACTATTACATATACATATCAAAAAAGTTGTATAAATGATATCTAGGTTATAATGAAAATATTGCAGTTAAATATTGATTATATCAATAAAACTGCATTATGTTAACAAACTTATTTTTACAATGGAGTCTTCATTATAATATTCCAAAGAAAGATGGAATACCTCCACTATTGTCTCTTTCCTCTTTCCTCCGCTTTCCCAAAGAGACAATAGTAGAAATATTTCTTGGAAGAGACACTTGAGGAAGTGTCTCTTTCCCAAAGCTCTCTATTTGGAAGAGATTCAAGAGCAACAAAAAATCAGGACACTAGGATTTCGAATATTATCTTGTGTTAGACTTAACTCTCCAACTAAATAGAAAATTTTTTGAGCTCAGGTAAACTCTGTATCTTGCCATAAATATTTCATCCAATGGTTTTTATCTAGTAAGCACTTTATGTTCTATTGAATTAATTTAAATCATTACAAGATGACTAATCCAAAATTCATTTTAATGATGCAAAATCATAATATTCTTAACTCAAAGAATGCTTGATGAATCATTTTGTCTGACCCCATCTACTTACACATAAGGAAACTGAGTCCCAATTTCCAGAGGTCACATGTCCAATAAGTGTCAGAACTGAGATCAAAGGCTAAGGTATTCTTTCTCCTACTCTTTACGCTATGCCATATTAACAAGGCTCAAATAAATTGGACTCTCTACCATGTTTTTCATTTCTTCCCATTCCACAGCATCATATTCAATCATCTTTGCCCTACTTCCTCCTGTTTTCTAATGTTTTTCCTGCTATGTTTTTGTGAGGTTTTGCTGTTTGGGGTTTTTGCTGGTGTTTTGGGGCAAGGTAGAGGGATAGAGGAGTAGTTTGGTATCGAGTCTGGGCTTGGGTTTTTGAGATGGAGTCTCCCTATCTCTCCCATAATGGAGGTATAACAGCCACTTATGGGCCCAAGTCCACATTGGTCTACTCCATTTTTGGCCTGGCCAGTTTAACCATGCTCAACCTTAATAGCCTACCACCCCACTTTCTTCTGGACACCAAATTGGCTTAACCCCACTCCAGCTCAGAACTCCCAAACCTTAGCCTCCCCTGGTAGCAGGAATTAGAGTTATACCAGTCTCCTCCCCCGACTCCAAGTGTAATCTCTAATTTCCCATGTGCCTAGCTCATATTAATTTATCCAACTTTTAACTTCCTCTACCCTGATGGGTGAAATGGAACCAAATGATGCTATTTACTCAATAAACATGAATTTAGAACAGCATTTTTTTAACCCTGAAATATTCCCAAAAAAAATCTAGAAATAAAAGGGATGAAGAAAGCGTGTCAGAAAAATTCATTTTCGTGTGCTTTTTTCTTATGGAATTTAATATCTAATAAGCATGCTCTGTGCCTAAGATATTCAATCAATATTATCTTATAACATTGGATATAAATATATAAAATATAAATATAACATTAAATGTAAATTCCCACAAGAACATTGAGGAAAATATATGTGATGCCCAGCCTATGTCAGTACCAAGAAACCAACCTTTAAGCCAATCTATAACTCATTCATCATGGAAAGAAAAAAAGAGAAGAAATCAGGATTCCAACATCTGTTGGAGTTTGGACAGAAATAAAAAGGACAAGTGAGAATAAGCAAGATACTCCAGAAAAGGGAGAAAAAAACTGTATGTCCCTGACCAGATCACTTCCCTACCCCGGGTGTCAGTTTACTCAGCTAAAAATAAAGGAAATAGACTCCAACCACAGGTTTCTAACCTTGAATCAATGCTTTTATGATTCTCAAATGAAGTCATCTCAGGGCTTAATTTCAAAGAAATCATTTTCAAGATAAAAGATGATTCCTACAAGTAGAAACTCTTATCAACTTAAGATCAATATGAAAGAAATGGCCAAAAATGAGAACTAGATGAGGGTCAGTCAAAAATTATGCCTCAAAAAAGCAAAATGGAGTATGCTCTAAAAGGAAAAGATAGTAACTGAAGAAGGAGAGAAGGAGAGGGAGGGGAAGAAAGGAGGAGGAGAGAGAGAGGGGAAGAGGAGAAGAGGCACAGAAACAGAAAAGGGAGTGAAGGGGAAGGAGAAAGAGAGTGACAGACGGGACACAGACAGATATAGAGGGGGAAAAGGCAGAGAGAAAGAGAGGAGAGAGACAGACAGATGGAGAAAAGGCACTGAAAGGAAAAGAGGGAGTGAGGGAGAAGGAAAAGAATCTCCAAATCATTTTTCTGTCTAAAGAAGTAAAAGAAAAGATGATTTGGGGAACAAAGGATGTAGAACATTACAGATGATTGCACCCTTTTACAGAGAAGAGCAGGTATCAGATTAATGTGAGTTGAGTCAAGCAAAAAAAAAATTATAATAATAAAACTCAAGCAGAACCCAAATAAACACAGGTAAAAGAAATACACCCACACATATGTATGCACTCTTTAGTAGGACAAAATGGACTAGGTCAAAAAGAATGTCTATTACTATTGAAAACTGCCTCTGGCACTGCGATGAGCTTGCCTTACAAAACAGATCTGATCCCTTTGATATGCTTTGAATACTGACTTGAGACAGAAAATGACTATTTTGAATAGTGAACTGAATATAAAAATGCTTCATTTTCAGGCAAGAAGACTTTCTATCCTCCCCATCAAATCCTATGAGGCCAAAGATGCTGTAAAATGAAAAACTGGGCCAATATTGGTCCAGTGGAAAAAAGCTTTGAACTTTTGAGAAATTGTGAAGGGATCAGGGGTTCAAATGTTTGTTTTTCCATTTAATATTAAATCCTGGAGCATGACCCCTAAAGGCACTCCCAATTCTGGAATTGATATCCTATCATCTAGTGATATCTAGAAGTAGGAAGGGGAGAATGTGGTGAAAAGGAAGGAAAAAGAGGAAGAGAGGAAAGTGAACACTGAACTATCTGTGAAATACTTATAATTCTGTTCTTGCTATATCTTAAGAGTTGTTCTATTCTGTGCCATCACCCATTGTAAAAGTTAGTTTTAATTTAACTGGTTAAATGGACTGAAGGAAACTTGGTGCCATTAATTTATAAATAGAAAATAGGACCTGGAAGAAGACACAGTTGAGTTCTAACCTTTAATAACTGTATGACTTTGTATGTGACCTCTGCCTGCCTCAGTTTCGTCATCTATAAAACAGCACCTACTTCCTAGGATAAAATGGGGTAATATTTGTAAACATCATGTAAACTATTACTCTAAATCCGCTATTTTACTTAGCTTTTTTACATTTTGTTTGAATAACCACAACACAAGTGAAATATTCTATTTATACAATTGTAGGAAAATTAAAAGTTACTGAAAGACTACCAGAACTATGCATGTGAATCATTAAAATGGTCTTGCTTAAGACAGCCTTTTGAGTCATCATGACTTGTCAAGCTACACAAATCCATCACAGTAAAATCTGCGACTTAAATCTTCTGATAAACTCTGATGTTAAGAGCATCCCCATGAAGCTCTGCCCTGATGTTCCATAGCTGCATTGATTTGTAAAAAGAAGAGATCAGTCAGAGGGGACCACGGCCATCCCTCTCCCTCCATGTCTTTACATGGGTGAGTCTCCAGGTATGGAATTTCATTCCTCTTCACCCTTGCCTCACTGAAACTATTTCTTCAAAGCTCAGACACATGCTGCCCCCTCAACTCTGATGCCCCTATTTCATTAGTTCATTTTATCTTGAAATTAATTACCAGTTTACATGTTGTGTTCCCTCATAAAATAAACTGGAGGGTAGAGATTGTTTTGGGGTTTGTCTTTCTGTTCTGGTACTTAATAAATATTTGCTGGAGTTATTAGTCCTACTAAATGTTTGCTGAAATTGTTATTTTGTTATTGCTATTAATTATTAGTCCTACTAAAATGTTTGCTGGAGTTGTTAGTCCTACTAAACACTTATTAAGTACTTAATAAATATCTTACCTGTGGAAAAGGGAACAATAAATATCCACATATAATGGAAATTATTTTTGAAAATCATGCACAATAAAAAGCTATGATAAAAAAAAGTCATGCACATATTTAACTTGGATTGTGTGCTGTCTTGGGGGGCAGATGGGAGGAAGGAGTAAAATTTGGAACACAAAGTTTGCAAAGATAAATATTGAAAACTATCTTTGAAAAAATAAAATACTATTTTTTTAAAAAGCAAAGTTGTGGTTTGGTAGATTTTACTAGATAGATCTTTAAAGAGGGAAAAAATGTAATGGTGGTAAGAGTAAAATAATTGCAGATTTGGATTTAAAAAACTGATACAATACTAGGGAAAAAACAAAATTCCTATTTTTCTGTTGCTTTCTCAATTTACCGCTATACGAATTAACTAATTCATTTCAGGATGAGAAAACTCATAAATATAAATAAAACAATAAATATACATTAAGCAAAACCCAAAAAAGTCTCTACCATTAGTCAACAACATGGATGAATAAGATATTTATTTAGTTATAGTTAATTTCCTCAATTAGCTTATTTTCTAATAGAATTAAGCTCTACAAGTTTTAAAGGGGGCAAGGAGAACTAAGAAAATACTAGCAAATGTCCAACATGGATTCAACCTTGTGGATTAATGGGAAAAGCACAGGACTAGGAGCAAGAGGACCTGGGTTCTAGTCAAGCTTTTCTCCTAGCAAAGAGAAGAATCCACAAACAGACCTAGAAGCTAGATTTCCATTGAGTTTTCACAGCATATAAAGCCTCCTATACTGTCTTTTTAAAATTAAAAAAATAATCTTATAAGAAATGAGACAATATGACAATGGGCCTCTTGGTCTGGTCTGCCCTGCTCACCACATAAGCCACAAAGGGGAATGTTCCTCTTTCCTAGCTCAGGTACTAGGATACACACGGGGAACTGAGAGCTGCTACATAAAGACTTTCTTGCTGCTTCTTTGGTAAGACATGAGAGACAAAAGAGAAAACACTAATTGATCTTCCCCAAGAAGAGGTACTACAACGTGTTCCTCTTTGTACAAGGGAAATACACAAATACACGTATACCTAATTATTTCACTGACATAGACGAGAATATAACAAACAAAGCTAGAAGGGACTTTAGAGATCATTTAGTTCATCCCCTTTCATTCACAGATGGGGAAACTTTTCATAAAAGTCAGTATCTACCAATGCCTCCAAGGAATCTCAATAAACTTTGGATAGAAAACGCCATCTGCATCCAGAAAAAGAACTATGGAGATTGAATATAAATCAACACATTCTATATTCACTTATTTTTCTGGGTTTTTTTTTTCCCGCTCCCTTGTTCTGACTTTTCTTTTCCAACAGGATTCATAAAGCAATGTGCATTAAAAATAAAATAAATACTTTTTGAAAAGAAAAAATCTTCAGAGGCATCCCACTGCCTAATTCTGTGTGCCAGTCATTTAGATTTCCCACAAGCTGACATTAGTCTAGTCACAGGTCACAGGTTCTGGGCCTTTATTCAAACTGTTCCTTATTCCTATAATGTAAATCTATATCTAGATATAAATATAGGGTCAAGGACATCCAAGTTCTTGCTCTTTCCAGCTATATAACCCTGGATAAAAATGTCTATCTACCTCATCTGTAAAATGAGATTAATAAGAGCATCTACTTCCCAGGATTATTCTGAGAATGAAATGAGAAAATATTTGTAAAGTACTTTGTTAACTTTAAATTGGTACATAAATGCTAAGCATTACTATTATTTTTATTTGTATCCACATCATAGTGTAGAAGACATGCTAGATCCTAATCCTGGGTCCTAGATAAGTTTATGAAAATTACTAACATAAACATTTTCTAAAATCATTAAAATAAGTATATTTAGACTTGCTGGGCTCATAGAAGTAACACTTGCCTGTAAACTATTACTTAAATCTAGGTAACCAAGTTGCTATTTTGGTTAACACTGTTTTTAACAGATCTTGTGGCTAAATTACAGCTTTAGTATTCCTAATATGTCTTAGACTAAAATTATGGTATATAAGCTTTCTTCCCCCTGATCCTAATTGCCAATTAGTTACCCATCTGGCTCACCCACTTTGGCAAAATAAAACTTTGACTTTATTTAAGAGAATCCTGTCTGTCTACCAACCAAATGTTCATCGTAATAAGCAGGTAGGGTCTAATAACTAATAATAGCAACAGTTTCTGGTACACAATAACCATTTAATAAAGGTTTATTGATTGATTGATTTTAAAGTCCAAAGATATTTAATTACTAAACTCATGCACTTATAATAAAGATAAATTTACCTATCTACCAGCTTAGTCATTCACATGCATTATATTCCTTAGCCACATAAAAAAAGATGACTAAAGTTTAGGACTGAGCTTGGGATTGAGATAGGATCTTCTGCCACCATAAAACAATAAGAAAAATAGCACAGGGTAAATAAAGTAGACATTTTCTTCTCAAAAGTCCCTGCATATATCAATGTATGGGGGGGAGGGGTGTTTAATAGCCAAAGTCCAAGAAGTAAGTAACACATTTTCTGTTGTTCTCATTTATTCTAAGAAAATTGGAATTCTGCATGTATAATCTATGTCATATTGCTTGCCTTCTCAATGATGGAACAGACAAAATTGGGAACTCAAAATTTAACCAAAAACAAATATTAAGCATTTTTACATGTAATTGGGGGAAATGTTTTGAAAAAAAAAAAAAAGAAAGAAAATGGAAAGTCTACATACTCCCTCGGGAGATACATAGACATATCTTGGTCATGAAATATTGGCAAATGTTATCTACAATGAAGCCTTTTCTTTTGAATGGAGAAAATAGTCAAACTTCATCATACTCAGCTGATTGTACTTTCAAAACACTAATTCTTCACCTTCTGACCTATGTCTTAATGTGCCAATAATATCTTTAAGGACTTAAGAGCCTCCTGAAGTTACTTTGTGAAATCTCATTAAACTCATTCCTGCCAAGGGCAGGAACTGCTTTGATGTGTACTAAAAGTTGCTCTTGGAAATCAGAGTTCGGGTTATGTACAAAATCAGTGACTCTAAAGTGAAAATTGTCAAAACCTGACCAATAAAACCTAATTTGGACTTCAGAAGTTCAGGAATGATGAGATGATTCAATCCAGGATAGTTAATTTTGTATTATTTTTGTATTAAATTTTAATTTTGTATTAAAAAGGGCATGCCAAAAAAATTAGGCAATATTTCTGGTGGAATATTTGCTCTCCAACACTTAAAAGAGCAAACTATTTTCAAACACTTTAATGGCATAAATTGAAATGATGTAGCAAGTCATAAATTTGTGGTAATGCATTACATATTAATTTTAACTATTTGTTCAAGTGAGTTAGTTAAGGTCTTTCCTTGGAAATCCCTGAATGATAGAAGTCATCTTTTTCCTCTTCCTTCTCTTCTTGTTTTTGTATATTCTTCTCCTTGCTCCTCTTCTTCCTTTTCCTGACCAATAACATTCCATTTCCTATCTCTGAGTGCCTAGCCCCAATGCATGGAATATACTCCCTCCTCATTTCTGCTCTTAATTACTTTCAAAACTCCACTCAAATGTCCTCGTATTTGTGACTCTTCCCAATTTCCTTGTTTCATATATATTTTATATATATGTAAGATGTATATACTATCACTTCCAATAAGTTTGACATATATATATGTCCTATATATATATATGTATACATATTGGATATATTATATATTATGTATATATATTAGATATATTATCCAATAAGTTATATATAGGTTATAATATACCTAAGAAAATCCAGACCATTCTCTTTTCTCCTATTCAGTTCTGACAATCTATATGTCCTATTTGTTTCAAATGTATGACATATTGGAAAAGGTCTATAAAGTATCCATTCAAACGTATGCTTAAATATGAGCAGGCTTCAACATTTGATCTTTCCTATGTGGATAAATGGACTAAACAGATGTTTACAGGTTTCTTCAAGGAGACTCCATAATATCTTGAAGCTGAAGACTCAAACAAGCCAAATATATGCAAGCATCTTCACCTTCACCATCCACAGACAAACCCTTGTCTTCCTCCCATCCTTGAATTTGTTGGTATAACTTTTCTTACGTGGGTATCTCAAAAAGATTTCTTCAAACAGGTTTTACCCTACATTGCTTTTCTCTGCTTTATGAGAGAATAATCCATTGTCCTTATAAATAAGATATAAACATCCTACAAACAAGTGTATCTACTCCCAGTGTTGACTTTGGCAGCCATTTCTCTCCATTTGGCAAGTAAGTCAGATGTTTGTTATGGTGTTTACTTCCTCTGGGCTCTTTTGATCGCTTTGTTGTAGCAATTGATTTACACTGGACAGACTTCTGGATAAAATTATTATATTCAGTGTTGTATAACACTTCTGATTTTCCATTTCCCATTTTTGATTTCCAATTAATTTTTCAGAGTTAAGTTATTTCACTTGTGTGCCCATCTTTTCCCATTATTATTCTTCTTTCTTGTTTTATAACAATTCTGAGTCAACTTTTGATGAATGCATGATTTGACTGTACAAAGGTTGCTGACCATAAAGTAACTTCAATATCACTAATATCATTATCAAGTCTTTTTCTTTCTTCTGTTATATAATCTATTTTGCTCTGCTGCTTGCCATGTTCAGAACCTCCCAATTTTTAAAGTGTTATTGATATGGAATTGAAATTTCTTTCCAATTTAAAAATTTTTGGTTTCTTTCTTCTCAAACCTTACTTTCCAATATATTTCTCCCCAGACCCAACTTTTCTCACTCTTGCACTTATCATCCAATAAAAGAATAAATGTTGGTTTGACTTATAGCATTTTATCAAGTTCTTCTTAGAGAAATTCTATCCCTTTATGTATATGTATAGCCTATAGATTGTAATCTATTTGTAATTATTTTCATGGTGATCTTTTTGTCAATACCCATCATTAATACTACAACATGGGATGACCAACGTTCCATAAATGTTTTTTTCTGCCTTCAAACAAATGATAAAAACTATTGTTAATTCCTTTCTTCACCTTGCCAAGGAATACCAATGGGCCATCCTTCCATCTAGCAGCAGCTTGCTCCTTCCTTCTAGCTTTTTTTATAACAATTATAATATGGCAAAAATATCACCTTCCTCCAGCAATATGGGAATATAAAATCCCCTGCTCATTTGGATATGGCTGTTTAGAGTACCAATAATCAAACTAAAAGTTTCTTGGTGATCTAAAAATCTGTATGATTCTTAGTACCTTCTGCCCTTTCCCACTATTCTGCCACTATCACTGTAAGAGCAGAAAATAGCAACATATTTACATATTTGAATACAAACTAAAGTCATTTCTCTTCAAAGTTGATTATTTATACATTCCACCATGTAGATCCAAATTATCAAGATTTTAACCATACCTGATAATGTGAAAAATGAGATCTCCAAAGATACTTGCTATATAACTTACCTCTGAATCTTTGGGCTGCTGATTCCGAATGACAATCAAATTATACAATATCCTATCATCATCTGCTTCTGTATGGGATACATCATGAGGAATGCTCCATAAATTCTTCTCATCATCCCTTACAAGAGTTGTTCCAAAAGAGGAGTAGGGATTGTTGTCACTAGAATTGAGGGTGGGGGGAAAGTGGGAGGGAGAAATAGAAAGTACAATAAGCTTAGAGAATGATCCTATGTAGCACCTTTCTTTCTATGACTTAAAATTTTCAGGAGTAATTAGATGACAAAATAAAGTTGCAAAAAGCAAATCAACAAAAATTTCTGTGACTTAGACATAGCATCTTTGAGGTAGTTAAGTCTACTTGCTATCAATTTCCCAAATTCAAAATGGTTCTTTGATGGCTTAGTTCAAATTTCTGAGGTACAATAAAGTGTCAAATAAGGAGAAAAAAAGTATGCCAAGGAAAGCCAGGTAAGGCTTTCTCAGAATCAGAATTTGAAAGCAAAAGGGACCTTAAAAGCCAACTGGTCAGTCCAACTAATACATAAAAAGGATCTCTATCATTATATACCTCAACAATGATATTGTTTGAAGATGTATTCTGATGGAAGTGGATTTCTTTGACAAAGAGAAGATCTAACTCAGTTTCAATTGATCATTGATGGACAGAAGCAGCTACACCCAAAGAAAGAACACTGGGAAATGAATGTAAACTATTTGCATTTTTGTTTTTCTTCCTGGGTTATTTTTACCTTCTGAATACAATTCTTCCTGTGCAACAAGAGAACTGTTCGGTTCTGCATACACATATTGTATCTAGGATATACTGCAACATATTTAATATATATAGGACTGCTTGCCATCTGGGGGAGGGGGTGGAGGGAGAGGGAGAGGAAAAATTGGAACAGAAGTGACTGCAAGGGATAATGTTGTAAAAAATTATCCTGGCATGGGTTCTGTCAATAAAAAGTTATTATAAAATAAAATAAATTTTAAAAAATAAAAAATAAAATAAATAAATAAAAAGGACCTCTACTGTAATATATTGGACATAAACCTTCCTGAACCCATCTTCTGTGTCCTTGAGGAGCTACGTACCAGGACAAGGTAAGCTAAGTGTGAACTTTCCTTGTCCTGGGAAGATAATCTCTTGCTCTTTTAAAATATCATAAAGGATGCTTCTTCATATACCTGGGCTATACACTTAGTCTTGACCAAGGGAGAGATTAGATGCAGATTTTTAAAAATTAGACAAAAAAGCCACAAATGCAAAAGGGACTGTACCAGAAGTTCCCTCAAGGAAATTACCTAAAAATCATTCAATCATTTTTTAAAAGTAGTATTAAAAGGGCAAGATGACAACCCAGGGCCAAAATAGTCCAGCCTTTATCATGAATTTAACTTTGTCAGGCGGTTAAAACAATTTAAAAGATTTGAGAAAGATTTAGGAGAATCTTGCCAAAATCTTCTCTTAGATTTATCTTCTAAAACTATTCAGATGATTCAATTTTAATATTCGCCATTTTTTTTCCTTCAGGTGAACTGTTTCATGAATTACTTCTCCAAGGGGCAGCTAGGTGGCGCAGTGGGTAGAGCACCAATCCTGAAATCAGGAGGACCCAAGTTCAAATCAGAACTCAGGCATTTAACACTTCCTAGCTGTGTGACTCTGGGCAAGTCACTTAACCCCAATTACCTCAATAATTAATTGACTAATTCTCCCAGATTCAGGGTTTATGGCTTATACCTAATTATAAAATTCTGTCTCAGCAATGCCCTTTAATCTCCTGGTCACACTTTTAGTGCGGAAATGAATCAGCTGCAATTCCAACAGATATATCCATGCTGTGCAGCTGCTAAAAAGAGATTCCCTCATCCTGGAGCTCCCATGGTTATTTTTCTGGACCAGAGCTAATTGCTAACATTGCTATCTTTACATATATGTATGTATATTATATGATCATATATAATATGTACATATATTATGCTGGGAAGTAGTTGCTATTATAGTCCCCATTTTACAGATAATCTTATCTGTAAGATAAGAGAAGACTGAGGCTGAAAGAGACCCAGATTCACATAATTAGTAAGTAGCCTGAAGCAGGAATCATACTCATCTTTCTGATTCCAAGTGCAGCATTCTAACCATTGGGTAGAGGGGGAGAGAAGGAGGAGAGCAATTCAACTCAACACATCTGATGATATTTAAATCTTGGCAAAATAAAATGCTAAGCTATTTTCTGTCACTTCATTAATATAAATTTAGCCATCTAATATTTTTAAGAAAAACAAAACTAGAAGCCAAATAAACATCTTAAACGTCTGTGCTAACCATGATGTTTGCCAAGTTGACAACCACAAAAAGGTCTTATGGAAGACTTTAGTTCGCAAAAGATCTTGTTTTTCCATTAATCCTAAAGCTCCACCAAGACAGCAACCATATCATTTTTTTTCCCAGGAAGACCTGAATTCAAATCCAGCCCCAAACTCTATTTAGATGACATTAAGCAACTCATTTAATCTGTTTGCTTTAGTTTTCCGGATTTATAAGTGGACATAATAATAGTTCTCATGTCCTAGGGTTGATGTAGGGCTCCAATGAGATAATATTTGTACAGATAGCACTTAGCATAGTGCCTGGCATATAATAACTGCTATATAAATGTTAACTCTTATCTCTCCCAATGCCTAACAGAATACTATGTATACATTTGGTATTTAAGCAATATTTGGTAGATGCTTTTCTTTCCTATCTCCTTCAACACTAACATCATGGAAGATACACAATAAATACTTATGGAATAACAGTATTAATAGCTAATGTGTGTATGTGTGTGTGTGTTATCTTTAAAGTTGGCAAAATATTTTATAAGAATATCCCACTAATCCTCAAAAAAATTATATGATGTAGTTGCCATAACTATCTCCCTTTGGGAGATGAGAAAACTGAGGCTGAATAAGTTTAAATGCGAAGTTCAGAGGTACACAGATATTAAATATGAAGCAAGTGTTGAATACAGATATACTTGACTTTAGAGCCTGTACCATATTCACTATATTATTTATCTGTATCACTATATCACATCTCATGATCTCAAGAATTGAGAAAAAAATTGAAGAAAACGAGAAGATCAAAATCACTAAAGAAGATAAGAGGTATTTAGCTTCACCACCTTTTTAAACAGCAGTCGGAAATCAGCCAGGACCTAGGTTGGCTCACTAATAATAGCATCGTGACCACTCTCTTTGTCAGACCACAATTTCCTTTACTCTTCGGGGTAAAATACCAAAATTCACAATCTCTTCCTCCACACAAAGAGTTCCAAGAATTCTTGTGCATCCTCCCACTGACATTGACACTCCTAGCCCTGTCCTAACCAATTGGTGACAAAATCTACTCAGAAGTCATTGAATTGTTTTCTAACTAGAATCAACCCCTATCGGTTCAAAACTAATAAAACAAGGCATAAAGCGAATGGCCTCCAACATGACACTGTTGTCTATGAACTCTTGCTAATATTCTTGAACCTACCGGCCCCCAGATGTTGTCTACTTGTCTCTACATTTTTCTGTTTCTCCATGCCCTGGCTGACTTTTCTGGATAGGACCTTTCACCTGCATAGATTTTTTTCTTTCTTTTTTGTTACATTTGAAGTCCAAGCTGGACACTTCTGGAGGTGTATATTATTTTTCTTCATAGATCTCTTGAAATTGATTTTAATATTCATATAGCCTGCCCGGATTTCTGAGGCCCCATCATGCGCAATCAATTTGTTAGATCATCACCAGTTTGAATTGGCTTCCTATTAACTGAGTCCCACTGTTCTCTATATCCTATAACAGATATTCACTCTTTACTTCTCCTTCCCAACATCATGCAGAGCATCAATCCACAAGGTAAACCAAAAGTGAAAATTATCTTATATAATCTGGACCATTAGGAAGCAAGAACGAAGGACTAAAAACCCTGTACCAAAAGGATGAAAAAGAGAATTGTCCAGAGTTTTCTGATAAGGCTTTGTAAGGCTTCTTTTTGCAAAGCAAGCATGTAGTATAGCCACTGGAGTTCAGGGTTTCAAAAACCATCAGACAGATTAGGAAAAAGAGAGTAAAATCATGCTAGACAAAGAGGTCGATTCTCCTCTCTGCCTGAGCCCTCCTATCTACCCCACCCCCAACTTTATCGCCTTCTTTCCTCAATCTTTCAGAATTTTTCTTTCTTCTAAATCTGTCTAGACCTACAAATGCCTTCCCTAAATCTCCTTTCTCTCCCTCCTCAAATTTTCCTAGAAGATTCTGCCTAGTTTTTTTTACCACCAAGGGCCATTTCCAGTCCTCCTGATCCCACTGGACCCAGATAGCTCTGGAGGGGAAAGTGAGGCAAGTGATCTTGCCCAGCTTGCTTAAATCCAATTCATTTGCATGTTATGGCATCACCTCCCTGATATCATGGTCCTCTTCAAGAACAAAGGACAAACAACAAACCTTTTCTCCCATTACTCCTTATTTATTTTATTTTATATTTCCTCAGTAGAACATAAGGGACTGTTTCCTATCCCAGTTCCTGGAATAGATGGGGTACTTAACAAATGTGTGGGATTCAGAATTGAATATATATAGTTCCTAAAAGGTCCTAAAGAAAAGGAAAGTTTCTATTACTTCACTGCCTCCCCCTTACACCCACTGGTCCCCCCTATAACCATCCCTATAACCATCTGCTAATAATAAATTTTTTATTAACATCAGGCCTTCAAAGGCACAGTGAGAGGCCCCCAAGACATTATATACTGAACAGATGCTTTTTGCTCCTATGGAGAGGATGAGAAAATCTCAAAGATTCCATCCCCCAATCTCCCCTAAGGATCAATTATCAATTTGATCTTCTGTATTTTACTATAACCACATCTCAGCTGATAAGATGTCAGGACAGTTTAGAAAGGCCCTGTTAGGGACTCTGGGACAGACATTATATTGTCCAAAGCTTTAATCACTAGGGAAAAAAATTCTCTAAGGAAAGTTTCAAAGAGAATTCTTACCACTGACCTTGAGCTCAGGGAGTATAGACCTTCAGGGATATGTATCCCTGAAGGTCCCACACTCATGAGCTCAGGTTTTCTTGTTGATGACAAACTCCAGGGATTTTACTGTCCACCTCCAAAGGTCACATGGCTGTATTTATTTTCATTGCTTAAGACTAAAGTTCAAAGGAACATGAAGAGACTTCAAAATAATCAACCAAGAAAATCTTCCATTCCCAAACTACTTCATATCTACCTTTTTATCCAAATACTTATGAAGCTTACGTCTTTGAAAGCAAAAATAAATCCACAAAATAAACTTACCTAATTTTGACTATCTTTCAGCATTACCTTGCATTCTGTTCTATTAATATGAAAACAATTTGCTTTGCTCTTCTGGGTAAAATACCATAACCCACACAGCAGTATAGCCTCATAACTACACCCTTGACCTTGAAGTTGGGAAAGGGAGAGGGAACAAGCATTTTGTAAGTGCCTGCTATGTACTAGACAATGTGCTGAATGCCTTACAAATATTACCTCACTCGATCTTCACAAGGTCCTTGGGAGAAAGAGACTATTATCAGCCTGTTTGACAAATGGAGAGTTGGAGTTGAGAGGGAATAAGTTCTTTATCCAATGAGCCATGCACCTAAAGAAAGCACCACAACCAGACCAGTGAAGGGGATACTTAGGAACAGAGGCCTCAAGGCACATTAATAGAGGCTATAGAGTGTGAAAATTATGATTGGATGACATTACTAACAGCATATCACTTCAGAGAATTTCCTCCTGGCTAGTTTGCCTCCAGTTGATATAAACTCTTAACAGATGGTGTTTATACTACATTCATGGCCCATATTTTACATATCATGTGCCTTACACCAAACTCCAGATAAAGTCTTTGTACTTTTCACTTGTTTTCTTTTTAAATTATAAATGTAACCCTTTATTTCAGCAGTTAAGACAAGAAGAGTTTCAATTTACAAAGCACTTTAAGATTTCAAAAGTGATTTACATGTATAATGTCCCAAAAGTTTTAAACTTTGATAAACTAAACACTTTTGGAACAACCTATATTATTTCATTTGAACTTCATAATAACCCTAGGAGATAGGTTCCACAGGCATTATTAATCCCATTTTGTCGATGAAGAAGTTGAGGTTCCATAGGGTTAAGTAATTTACTTATAGTCTTGTAAAAGATTTTCCAGCTTCTATTGTCATTTTACATAATACCAAAAATAGTAAGAGACACAGTAAATAAAGCTACTGATTTACTACAGGCTACTGGCCTGAAATCAAGAAGGCCAGAGTTCAAATTTAATTTCAGATACTTACTAGCTGGCCTTAAGCAAGTTATTAAGGTCTGTTTGCTTCAGTTTCCTCAACTATAAAATAGGGATAATAATAACTACCTTCCAGAATTGTTGTGAAAAAATATTTATAAGGCACTAAACACAGTGTCTGGCACATAGTAGGTACTATATAAATACTATCAACCCTGATTCCATTCATCCATAATATTCTTCATACTTTCAGCTATGACATATTTCAGTTTCTCCCTCTCACACAGCGAAGTATTATTCCCATATTTACAAGATCAAACCAACTAGTAAATAATCAGCACCAGAATCTAGGTTTTCTAATTACTAGTCTAGATCTCCTACCATTAAACCACATTTATCTTCCAAAATGGTTAGTTATATAAATATACCCATTTCTACATATACATATTCACGTATGTAATGGGTATGTGTGTGTGTGTGTGTGTGTGTGTGTGTGTGTGTATTTCTACATATACATAAACTTGTGTTCTTTTTTCCAAGCAAAGAAATATTCCCTTTTCACCTGGAAGCTGGATGCTATTTGCCTGTTTATTTACTGCTAAACTATAGCTTTCCTTAGAACCTAGAACTACCCCACTGCCAGATTTGCTTACCAAAAAACTATGGATAATTAACTTAATGCAAAACATTTTTGGTGGCTATATTACTGCTTGCTGCCAGGGATAAGATGACAGACACAATCTTTGAATCTTATTGAGGCATAGAGTTGCCTACTGAAGCTTACAATATAGGTTAGGATGGGAGGATGGAGAGAGAGATGAGGAAGCTAATGAGATAAGTACTTAAGTAACTTGAGAACAAGGCAGAATGCAATAAGTCTCAAGGGGAATGGGGGGAACCTACTATTCAAGTTTCCCATCTGGCTTTTGTGGAAAGGAAGAAAATAAGAAAAGGCTGGTTGGAGAGTTGGTCCTTGAAGGATGAGCAGAATTTCAATAGGCAGAAAAGTAGAGAAAGAGTCTCTATTTAGGAAAAGGAAACAGCATGGGTTAAGATGAGGTGGGGAAATTCAGGGGCTGCTCGTGCATGAACAGGGAATAGCAAGCATCCTTTTAGTTAGATATCACCATCTGCTTCTTCCCACATCCCACGGCATAGGTCCGTTCCTCTGGAATATAGATTTCTGCTCCTCCATTCCCCTCCCCCAAATTAACTATGGAAAAATCTAAGAGTCCAGCTTCCCTCTTTCTGTATTGTCTTCGTCCTATAGATTGTAAGCTCCAAGAGGTCAGGGACAATCTTGATTTCTTATATGTCCTCTAGAGCTTGAGTTGAGAAAACCTTTAGAAATCAAACCTAACTCCTCTTTTGCCCCCCCCCAAAAATATGCATAGATAATTTTCAACATTCAAACCTCATGTTCCAATTTTTTTCCTTCCCTTCCCCCTTTCCCCTAGAGAGCAAGTTATTCAGTATATATTAAAACATGTGCAATTCTTCTATACATATTTCCACAAATATCATGCTGCATAACAAAAATCAGATCAAAAAAGGAAAAAAATAAGAAAACAAAATGTAAGCAAACAATAAAATAAGTGAAAATATTATGTTGTGATCCACATTCAGAGCCAACAATCCTCTCTCTGGCTGCAGATAGTTCTCATCATCACAAGATCATTGGAACTGGCCTGAATTACCTCATTGTTGAAAAGAGCCATGTCCATCAGAATTGATCATCGTATAATCCAGTGATTCTCAAAGTGTGGTGCTGTGAATCCTGGAGGGTCTCTGAAATCTTTTTAGAGGGTCTATAAATTCAAAATTAGGGTTTTTTTTAAATTTATGATAAATATCTATTATGTAATCCATATAAACAAAAACTCTTTGGACATATTCTCAATAGTTGTTAATACTATAAAGATACTGAGAAAAAGAGTTTGAGAACCACTGGTATAATCCTTCTCTTGTCATGTACAATGATCTCCTGGTTCTGTTTACTTCACTTAGCATCAGTTCATGTAAGTCTCTCCAGGCCTTTCTGAAATTATCCTGCTGATCATTTCTTATAAACTAATAATATTCCATAATACTCATAACTCATTCTCCAACTAATAAGTATTCATTCAGTTTCCAGTTCCTTGCCACTACAAAAAGGGCTGCTACATTTTTGCACACATAGGTCCTTTTCCTATTTTTGTGATCTCTTTGGGATACAGGCCCAAGAGAAACACTGCTGGATCACAAGGTATACATGGTTTGATGGCCCTTTGGGTGCAGTTCCAAATTATTTTCCAAAATGGTTGGAATGTTTTAGTGTCCCAGTTTTCCCACATCTCCTCCAATATTTATCATTTCCTTTTCCTGTCATCTTAGCTAACCTAAGAGGTGTGTATTGGTACTTCAAACCCAATCTTTTCACTTTGCAAATGAGGAAACTGATCTAGAGATACTACTAGAGATACTACTGCTAGCTGCTTCAGGATCATAGATTAAAAAGTGAAAGGACCTTTAGAAATCAATTCAAATTCTCTCATCTTACAAAGGAGGAAACTGATTCCTAGAATTCCTAGAATTCCTAGAATTAGTGGCTTGCCCTAGATCACACAAGCTAGTGAGTGTGTAAGGCAGAATCCCCCAAGTGTATATTCTTATTCTCCTGGATTTTGGTTCTGTTCTCTTGATTCTCTAGCATTGGGCCAGTGATGGAGTCCATCTTGTAGAGTCTCTTCCTAGCTTCCCATCTTGTTTGTCTCTACTGCTGCTGACTCCTGGCTTCTCCCTGACTTCATGCTCCAGAGTTGCTGGCTTGCACCAATTCCCTTCTGCCTAGACAAGGAGAGCTCATGCTCTTGGAATCTGGGTAGGGGCAACAACTTGTGGACACAGGGAGAAGAGATTAGCAAAGAAGGTAAGATAAGCAGTATTCTTAAGAATGAAAGGGATAAATTTAGTCTGGTTCCTCCCCATCTCAATCAGAAATAATGCAATACAATAGAAAGTACAAAATCTGGATTTACAGACCATCTATCTATGTGAGCTGGATTAAGCCACTAAATTCCCTGGGTCTCAGTTTCCTCATCTGTAAAGTGAGGAGGGAAGGATAAACTAAATGATCTCTGTAGTCTCTTCTAAATTTATTATCTATAATCCTATGAAACTATGATTACCTCTGACCTCTTCATAAAACCATCTCCATCTGGATTTATTTCATCATCTGTGAAATTAAAGGGTTAGCTGACCTCGAAAACCCCTATCAGTTCCTTGAGTCACACACCCACACATGCACAGTTGTGCTCACCCATCTCTTATTGACTCCATTTAGGAGTTTTCGTGGCAATAATAATAGAATGGTTTGCCATTTTCTTCTTCAGCTTATTTTACAGATGAGGAAACTTGAGGCAAAAAGGGTTAAGTGATTTTCCCAGAGTGAAACAACTCTTGATCAGATCCAGATTGGATTAGCTAGCCTCAGAAGCACCTTCTAATCAGGAAGATTCCAGTGATTCTGGGACCCTCAAAGAGGCCCTCCAAGGTTCTACAAGGATCAGAACGGGACAGCCCAGTTTGCCAGTGCCATTTCTGCCTTTGCTGACCTCCCAAGATTCTGATTTCCTGCCTGGACCTTCAACAACTTCATACTCAGCCCTTGGCTGCCAGGACTTTTGGTTTCTACCAGACCCTTCCAGACTCCTCTGGTCTTAACTGTCCTGGGCCATACAAGCAATTGTACCATGCAGCCCAACACCAAACAGAACAAGAACAAGATCTGCAAATATTAGCAGAGTAACCTTGGGCATAACACTTTATCAATGTTCCTTATCTTTAAAAATCAGAGCACTAGACTACACCACCTCTAATATAACTTTTCATTTAAATTCTATGGTTACTGAAGAAAGTTTGTAAAGCAAATGAAATTTGGACATAAGAGGCCTGAGTTCTAATTCTAGTTGTCCCACTTACTTACTAGATGTGTTATTTTGCTTATCCTCCAAAGGCAGGGAGGGCCGACCTGGGTAGCACTGTTTATATGCTATAACAATGTTGATTTGTTTCAGTCCTGTCCATCTCTTTATGACTCCATTTTGGGGTTTTCTTGGCAATAACAATAGAATGAGTTATCATTTTTTTCTTCTGCTCATTTTCCAGATGAGGAAACTGAGGCAAAACGGCTTAAGTGATTTACCTAGGATAACACAACTAATAAGTGTCTAAAATTGAATTTAAACTCAGAAAGATGAATCTTCCTGACTCCACACCCAGCTCTTTATTCACTGCAGTACTTAGCAGTACAGGTATGTGTTTTATATGTGTGTGTGTGTGTGTGTGTGTGTGTGTGTGTGTGTCTGTGTGTGTGTCTGTGTCTGTGTGTTTATGTATTGTATATGTGTAATATATATATCATAACATACTAGTACATATATAGATATATAAAATGCAAAATACCAAAAATGAGGACATAGGAAAAATACAAAATGTAGAAAAAAAAAGGAAAAAATTGAATTGCTTCCCTAACCACCAACAAGCATCTGGTGCTAATAAATGTTTCAGAAACACTAATGAGTCCCAATCTGTGATTACCACATCCAAGATCTTGATCACTTCACAGGCAAATCTCTGGCTGGTTATTTAACTGATTTCTATTATGTCACTCAGAAGAGCACACACAGAATAAGTGCTCAAAAGTTAGTCAGAAAAAGTGATACAAGGACACCATACAAAGACACTATCAAGATCTTTCTTAAGAACTTTAGAATTGAATGGATGACATGAGAGACACAGGCACAGGACCACCCAGCATGGCATGCCCTCAAAGAAGATGCTGTACTCTAAAGGCAAAGAAAATTGAATTAAAGAAACTCTAAGATATGCAAAGTTAGAGAAACCACCCCAAATGTTCACGGAGACTATTTATGTCCAACCTGTGGCAGAGCACTCCAAGCTCATATTGGTCTGATCAGCCACAGTTAAACATACTATAACTTGGCTCTTACTGTTTTTTGATCCTCTTCAAGAACAAAGGAAATCAAACACTTATTAAGCTACTATGGTATACTGAGCAATATGCTACAAATACAATGAATCAGGATTTACATTCTAATGGGGAAGGTAACAATCATTTATCAATTTGAACTCAGCAAAACTAGGAGGTAGAGAGTGAGTTTTACTGATTCCACATAGCATCTACAAAATCTACAGCTATAAAAATAAAATAGGTCTCCTTATGATGATGTTGTCACAGAATATATTCTAATATGGCTAGAAATAAATATGCCCAACCAAATTCTATCAAATAGTGCAAATTCCTGGTTTCCTAATATTTTAAAAGGTATTTGAAGATGTAGCATGGTACAGATGAAATAGTATTAAGACAAAAAAATAGAAAATCTAAGTTCTTAACATATATGGGCCATTTAGTATGACCTTGTGTCGTGTGACTTCTTAATTTTCCTGGGCCTCAATAAAAAGAGAGAGATGAAATGACTTCTAAGGGCTTTCTCAATCCTACATCTATTCTGCTATGATCATAGACAATCTTCTAATAATTCCCATGGGTTTTGCACATGATGTGCTAAACAAATATTTGTTGAATTGAGGTGAATTCATGTTGTTGTTCAGTCTGTTCAGTTGTGCCCAGCTCTTCATAACCCCATTTGGGATTTTCTTAGCAAAGATACTAGAGTGATTTGTCATTTCCTTCTCCTACTCATTTTACAAATGAGGAAACTGAGGCAAATAGGGTTAAGTGATTTGCCCAGGGTCACACAACTAGTAAGTATCTGAGGCTACATTTGAACATAGGTTTTCCTGACGCTAGGCCTAGTACTCTATCCAATGTGCTACCTAGATGGAATTGATCAAAACTTGATAACTTGTATTATTCAATCATGAAGAATTTAGGAGCAGAAAGAGAAAAAATAGGCATTTATTGAGTGCATATAAGTTGTTTTTTCCCTCAATTATGAAATAAGTTCCTTGAAGTACTTATTAGTATTACACTACTACTCCATCTCCCATATCATCCAGTATAGTTCTGGATATATAGCTGTGACCCAACAATCTTGCTAATCCCATAAGGATGCTAAAAATCAAATGTGTCCAACTCTGAAATTCCCAACTATGGAATGTTTTTTAAATGAAAATGTAAGGAATGCATTGTTTAGGCTGCAGCCTAAATAGTCACAAGGTTTACTTTCTGCTGATTCTAAGGATTCTTTCTTATTTTTAGTTATTAGACCAGCTATTTGTATTTGGAGCCATTTTCCCACATGGATCAAGCTGAAATATAATATGCTTTTTGTCTCAAGGTATGCCATCCTCAGGACTAGTGGTGAGGTAGAAGCACTGAAGGAGGCAAGCAAATTGCCTTGACTGTACTTGCTGGGGTTTGTAGAGAGCACATGCCTGAGTAACTCAGTAGAGCACTTGAGATGCCAGATGCCAGGGCAACAGCATGTCGGGAGGTTAGCAATGGCTTTCAAACAAAGCAAAAAGCCCTTCCAGGTTGAAGATTGAAGAAACAGGAGAACACAAAGGCTTCCAAGCTGAAGGTTAGCCTCTCCCCAGGAACTGAATTCCCAAAGACCTAAAGGTCTATGTTTTATAGATGTGGAAAGTGAGTGTCACACATTTACAATGTCTTACTCAGTGTCAGAAGGTCTACAGCAGAAGTTTTTAACCCTTTGAGTCATAGATCTCTCTGGCAGTTCAGTGAAACTTATGGAGTGTTTCTCAGAATGATATTTTTTAATGCACAAAATACATTGATTTAAAAAGGAAACTGATTGTATTACATATCAATTTTGAAAAGAGATGTAATATTTCAGGTTAAGAACCCCTGATCTAAAGAATGACAAACATAGGTAATGTTTTCCTTAGTATCCTTGATTATGGACTGTTTCTCAGAATGGTATTTTTTAATGCACAAAATACATTGATTTAAAAAGGAAACTGATTGTATTACATATCAATTTTGAAAAGAGGTGTAATATTTCAGTTAAGAACCCCCTGATCTAAAGAATGACAAACATAGGTAATGTTTTCCTTAGTATCCTTGATTTGGCATATTGAAGAAGGAACTTATTTTAAAATAAGGAGACTTAGGCTTGATTCCTGGTTGGGCCACATACTAGCCAAGTGACCCTAGGGCAAGACACTTAACCTCCATCTAAACCACAACTTTGTCAGAATTAGGATGAGGATGACAATACTTGCACAAGATAGTAATGAAGATCAAATGAGATCATATGTGCCTAAAGTGCTGGATGAGTGTAAGCTCCTATTATCTGTGTTATATAAATGTCAGCTATTATTATCCTACCCTTGAATCACCAAATAATACTGCCACAAACAGGGTGATTTTCTGGAAGCACAGTGACAGGGCAAGCCAGTTTGGCCGCCTACATACTCCCTAACCACGATCTGCTCTTCCCTAAAACAGCTCTTGAATAGACATGGCACAAGTCATCCATAGCAAATTGAGGCTTTCCTAATGTCTTGCCACCAAAGTTTCCAGGCAATGTATTGAAAATGAAATATGTCACTTTCTTTTGTAGCCCAAAACTAGAAACAAAGTCAATTCCCATTGATTGAAAATGATTGAACATGGTGATGTGTGAACATTAATATTAAAGAATTAATGTTAAAGGATAGTAATGTGTACATGGGAAGATTTCATTGAACTGATGCACAGATGAAGTAAACAGAATCAGGAAAATAAGATATACAATGATTTTAGAAATGTAATTGGGGAAAAAAAGATACAAAATGAAACAGTAACTTCAGCAATGTAATTGGAAAACAAAACAAATTGAGTGCTACAATATTATGATCAAGCCTGGCCCTAAAAAAAGAAACAGGAGACTTCTTTCCCCTCCCTTGCAAAAGTATAATTGTATGTTTCATGTTGTATATATGTATGTATGTGTATGTATATGTGTATATACATACACACGTATGAAATGGGAGATTTGGTTGATGTGTTGGTGTTTTTTGTTTAACTTTTTTGAGGTTTTTTATACTTTCTTTTTTATATTTTGTTACAAGGAATGACTTTCATGGAGTAAAGAGAAGAAGTTACATATTAGGAAATGAAAAATGAAAACAAAGGTGATGAAATAAAATACAAAAGATAAAAATAATTTATTTAAGTAAAAATATTAGAAAAAAAGAAGTGAAACATGCTTGAATAGGCATGAATTCATTCATTCATTCAACAAACATCTATGCTCCATTCAGAATCACAGCCTTGCATACTAATAGTATATACATGGGAACTGCAGATGGACCTTGAAACAAGAAAAAAAAAAAAGAAAGCAAGTCATACAAGATAAAAATAGAAAACTTAAAAAGGAGCATAGTCTATTTAGGGAGCTTTGAAAAATTGTAAATTAGATGTTCATTTTGATATAGTACTGAGCTTAGAGTAAGGAAGATATGAGTTCAAATGTTAATGTTGACATTAACTGTACAATTTTAGGGAAGTTTCTTCTCCACATCTTCAGTTTCCTTACCTGTAAAAGAGGATAATTTATGTCTTCAGTGCCTACCTCCTGGGACGTTATGACCTTCGAATAAGATAATGAGATAATGCTCCCTCTCCCTGACTGAGTTCAAATGCTGATTTTGACATTACTGTCCAATCTTAGGGAAGTTACTTTCCCACATTTTAAGTTTCCTTAACTATAAAAGAAGATAATTCATGCATTCAATGTTTACCCCCTGGGATTGTTGTGAATCTCAAATGAGAAAAAAAAAATTTGTAAAATTAAAGGAATATATAAAAGTCAGTGGTCTTTGTAGTTCTTTTTATTATTATACCTTCACCTAACTTCCCACTCTTAAAAGTTGTGGAAGGATAGATACAGCAAGTAAAACAGTTAAGTGCTACCTACAGATGAATCTTCCTTATAACAACCACTAGTATCAGCAATATGTTTCCTTCCATCTGGTGGCAGCATTCATAATTAGAAAGGAATGATATTCTTCTGAAAAAATCACAATAGCACCCATGAGTCCTGTTTTCCTTTAGTGAAAGACTAAGTGAAAAGCTCTTTCAACAATACCTCAAGGCTCCCTTCTTGAAGATCTCCAATTTCAGCATCAGAATACGATGTTCCGGACATCTCAGGAGAATCACGTGGTTCTCTTGGTCTCAGATGACTACAGAACAGACTTCAGAGGTTAGAGAATCTCTTACCTGTGCACTGGTGTAAGATACAGAAAAGAGCTCTCAATGGAACATAAGGAGACTTCAGAGTTATAGTCTAGGACTTATACTCCAGGAAAAAAAGCCCCTGAGTTCAACTTCTGATTCTACTCTATTCAGTACCACTGTAATTTTAGACAAGTCACTTAATCTGTCTGTCTCATAGTCTCCTCATCTATAAAATGAGGTGTAAGGCTGAAGTCCAGCTCTGCCTCTAAGATACTTTGATTCCTATACGGCCAGATAATTACAAAGTGGCAGAATTAGTAATCGATGAGCATTTTTCTTTTTATAATTCCACATAGTCAGATACCAGCCTTGGATTAAGAGAAAGCTGGGGTTCAAACCCTTTCTCTGATATTTATTAGATATTTGATCATAAGTTTCTAACCTTCAGTTTATTTGTGAGATGGGGATAATAACACCATCTGCCTCACATGGCTTTTATGGGGATGAAATGAGTTATGCTGTATGAATTTTAAAAACACTATATAAATGTCAGATACTTTTAATATTATCATCATCATTATTATTATGTACATTTGAGGTATTCATCTTATGTAACATTTTATGTGACAAAAAACTTTCTCTTGAAAAGGCAGAGAACTTGTTTTTTTCATTTATCCATGTACCCCAAGAACCCAATTAATCATTTTGCATGAATTCCATATTTAGTTATATTTGAATAATTGAATATTTTCTTCATAGATAATTATTCCCAACCTCTCTTAAAGCGATCAAGTAAATAAATGAAAGAATAAACCAAAGGGCTTAAACCTGTCTCTCACAGTAACTATAATATTAATTTAATCAGAAATACAAAATTTTATCAGATTTTCATTTGAATCAAAAAGGTTTCCTCTTCTTTTTTTATGAAATATCATGATCTAGGCATCAAACTATATAGTACAGTTTGTTCCTTTCCCAGACTGAAGTCTTGTTTTGACTTTATATACTATGGCTCAGAAATTTATTAAGTTTTAGGGGCAGAATGCAATATGCAGGATCCCAAAACTTAAAATTGACCAAAAAAATCTTAAGAGAGCCAAGCATAAAAGGCAAGACCAAAAAGCAGTGAGCATAATTCCAAGATGAAACAAAGCATGTGGAAAGCCAAGTAAACTTCCTTGGCCAGTGGGGCTCATAGTCACTCATAAGTCACCAGAATTAAAAATTTCTTTTTCATCAACTGATGAAAGGTTCATCAACTTTGAAGGGTTCAAGAATAGAGTCAAGTGGGAAGATTTATAGACAGTGGACCTTCTTGCCCTTTCCTCCAAGACTAGATGGATTGCCTGGCCACCATGATATTAATTCATAAACACCCAGGACAGCTAAAACAAACTAAGAAGAAGCCGTGGAGATAAGGAATAGAGAAGATGGAGAGTGGAGGGAATAGACCACAGAAAGGATACTAAAAGGAAGGATGCTTATAAACTCTACATTAAAAAAAAAAAAAACAGATATGTATCAATCCAATCAGCATTTATTAAGTTTATACTATGTCCAAAGCACTATAATAGCTGCTAAAGATCCAAAGACAAAACAGAGGTATAACTATTAATATCTGCCCCTGTGGAAAGCATCAGGAAGATTGATCTGACTTCAGTCAAATTAAAATAACTATTTTATTTTAACTCTTTACAAAATAATTGCTAACCATTACTTTTTATAGGGGCAAGGAACTGGAAAGTGAGTGGACACCCATTAGAGAAGGATGGCTAAATAAGTTAGGGTATATGCAGCAGGATGGTTTTTGATTGATAAACTCTTTTGGGATGCAAAATATTCAGTTGATAGAAATCAAATGCTGGGCAAGAAACTGCAAAGTGAGTGGATACCCATCAGCTGGAGAATAGCTGAATCAGTTATGGTATATGAATGTTATGGAAGGTTATATGTTCCATAAGAAATGATCAGCCAAATGATTTCAGAAAGGCAGGAGATCAATGTACACAGCAGCAACAATATTATACGATGATGGATTCTGATAGATGTAGCTCTCTTTAACAATGAAATGATTCACAACAGTGGTAAAGAGAACCATCTATACCCAGAGAAAACTGTGGGAACTGTATGGTTCACAACATAGCATCTTCACTCTCTTTTGTTGTTTGCATTTTATTGTCTTTCTCATTTTTTTCCATTTGATTTTATTTTTCTTGTACAGCAAGATAATTGAAGAAATATGTATGCATATATTGTATTTAACATATATTTCTACCGTGTTTAACATATATTGGACTACTTATCATCTAGGGAAAGGGGTTGAAGGAGGGGAGGGAATTGAAACACAAGGTTTTGCAAGGGTTAATGTTGAAAATTATCCATGCATATGTTTTGAAAATAAAAAGCTTTAAAAAAATTATGGTATATGAATGTAATGCAATATTATTGTTCTGTAAAAAATGATGAGCAAGCTGATTTCAGAAAAGCCTGAAGAAACTTTTATGAATTGATGCTAAGTAAAGCAAGCAGAACCAAGAGAACATTGTATACAATAACAAGATTATGTATTGATCAACTGTGATGGACTTGGCTCTTTACAACGATGAAGTGATTCTACTTATGATAGAAAGTGCCATCAGCACCCAGAGAGATAACTATAAGACTGAAAGTGGACCAAAGCATAGTATTTTCATCTTTTTTATTTGTTATTGGTGGTGTTTGTTCATTTGTTTTCTCCTTTCTCATGTTTTTTTTTTCTTTTTTCATCTTTTTTTTTTTTTTTGCACAGTATAACAAATATGGAATCATGTTTAGAAGAATTACACATGTTTAACTGATATCAGATTGGTGTCTTGGAGAGAGGGAAGGGAGAAGAGAGGGAGAAAAATTTGGAACACAAGATTTTATAAAGACAAATGTTGAAAACTATCTTTGCGTGTATTTAGAAAAATAAAATTCCATTAAAATTACCTATTAACATATTATTTAAAAAATTAGTTGTTAGTCCCAATTTTTACAAAGCTACTGTTGTTCAGTTAAGTGATGCCTGACTTTTTGTGACCCCATTTTTCAGTTTTCTTAGCTAAGATACTGGAGTGGTCTGTCATTACTTTCTCGGGCTTATTTTACATATGAGAAAACTGAGGTAAACAGGTTTAAATGACTTACCCATAGTCACACAGCTAGGAAGTGTCTAAGGCCAAATTTGAACTTGGGAAGAGTCACCTTCCTCATTCTAGGCCAGGCAATCTTCACCTCACTTCTTACTTAAAAAGTACTTACTTAAAGCTTCTCAGAGTTTCAATACTCAAAAAGCAAAGTCCTAATCACTTTGATGTTATTAGCAGTTAGAGATAAAATGTGAAATCTTAAAGGGGCCAATATCTTCGCTAATGGTACCTAGGAGCACAGGATTTCTAAATCTTGTGCTTTGTACTTTTTCACTGTCAGGGATTTTCCCAATGAAGAAGGATCCTCTGAGCTGCTCTAAATCAAAGAAACCATTGCTACAATACTAGATCAGCTCCTGGAGATACAATGCAGTCAATAGTAACAATACAGATTTACAAAGTACATTCCGAACAACACCCGATGAGATGGAATCACAGATTCACAAATTTAGAAGAGCACTGAGAGGCCATCTAGTCCAATCTCCTCATAGTTTCAAATAAAAGGGATCAATCCTGATCCCTACTTAGAGGTTGAAAGGGTGGTTGATCCTTGAGATAGTCTGAGGAGTCTTGTAGATAAGGAAACTAAGGCTCAGATTAAGCTTAAGTGATTTGACCGGCATCACACAGCCAGCAATTGTCAATATTCAAGTCCAGGTCTTCCATCTCTGCACTGACCTATTTCCCACCACAAAACAACATCTCCCAGGAGATACCACACCTAACCCTGGGAGTGAGGGAAACTCTACAAACCAAAAGGAGAAAGTTGTTCATGGGTGGACAAATAAAAAGGTAAGAACAAATGAAATGTGTACAAATGAAACTTAAGATTCCATTAGAGAAAACAATAGTATAGCTATTCTCCTGCAAAGAAGTTCTCCTCCAAAGAATAGCCCATGAGTCATGAAGGATGAGTCCAGAACATTGGCATTCCAAAAGGAATTTCATTCTAGAAGTCTGCCAGTAAAGAATGTGTAAACTCCTTCAAAATCATCCTCTAAGCATTATCAACTTTGACTAGGAATCCAAGCCTGTACTGTCCCAGAACTGGGACATTACACCCAATTGACACTAGTCTAGCATTACACAGCTAGTTCCCTATCACCTTGGTAAGCCACAAGCTCAGAAAGATTTGCCAAGGGATCCTATGTTACTAATTGAATCACATGCTCAAACCCTTAGATTTCAGTGTCTCTTCTTAGGGAAGTCATGGATTTAAAATAAAGACAACCAAAATAAATCAAGACTATTCCTATTGGCCATGTTTAAAATACCCATGGTTCACAAGTGGTTTTTATAAAAACTTGGATTTTATAAGATAAACTACCCGATGATTTTTAGCAAAGAAGGAAACAAGCATTTATTAAATGCCTACTATGGTCTAGGCACTATGTATGCTCTATGCTTTACAAATATTATCTCATTTGATTCTCTCAGTAACCTTTGGAGGTAGCTGCTATTATCGTTGAAGAAACAAGAGGCAGAGACTTCGGAGGGTCATAGTGTCTAAAACTGAATTTGAATTCAGGACTTCCTGACCCTAGATCCAGGACTTTACCCACTTAGCATCTGCGCAACTTACTACCTAAATCTTTTCCTTTCCCCCGCTTTTTAATGTTACAATCTCCTTATGGAAGAAAGACTAAAGTAGTGACTCAGGCATCCCATACAGGATACATTTACCTGAGCATTTTTACTGACCTGGAATTCTCTCCCTCTTTACTCCATCTCCATCTCCTAATTTCCCTGGTTTCCTTCAAGGCCCTGAACTTCTACAAGAAACCTTGAGATTTGCTTTTCAATGCCTACATGCCTCCCCTGTTGATTATTTCCTATTTATTCTCTATTTTGTTCATATGTAATTGTTGTATATTAACTGCTTCTTTAGGCTTTGAGCTGCTGATGAACTGCTTTCAGTCTTTCTTTGTATCTCCTGCCCGTAGCACACAACAGGTGCTTAATAATTGCTCGCTGACTTGATTTGATACAAAAGCAACCACAGCAGCTACCACGGCCAGTCACTGCTATCATATGACCTTAGATAAGAAACAAAACTCTTCAGGGCTTTTCCCTCTGGTAGGGAAATTGGATTAGAAGGCTGGGGGGAGGAGTGGAAGGGGTGTTGTACCTAACTTTCAGCTCATCCCCTCCAGTTGCCTTGGCAGGGCCAGATCAAATGATTCTGCAGGCCTTAAATGGCTGGGCAGGCTGCATGTTCTTTACCCCTAGTTTTTAAAGTCCCTTCTTAATTTAAATCTAGATTCATCTGCTCCTAAATCACAATCTCTGTGCCTTTAATTTTCTCATATGCAAAATGGGGATGGCAAAGTTTGCAATCCCTATATCATAAAGTTGGTTTGAAGAAAGCAATTTGTAAACCTAATTTAATTGTGACTTATTTATATGGTATGTATGGGTGTGCATAATTGTAGAATAGAAATTATACACATTGTTGATTGTCCTTCATGCCCAAAGATGCCCATGACATCAGGGAGATCATGCCATGACTTGCAAATAAACTGGATTTAAATGAGGGAGGGCTGGGCAATGTCACCAGCTTCATTCTCTCCTTGGGAATTATCTGGGTTCAGTGGTCAAATTAGGGATCAAAGTGACTGTAGCTCATCCCAGAAATACAGAATTCAGAAGAGAAGAGAATTTATAAGGGCTAGAGTAGTCAAGAGTGGCTTTAAGAAGGATGTATGGCTCATGAGATTTGCTTTGAAGGATGGATAGGAGACAAATACTAGGGTTGTAAGGAGGGTATTCCCAGTAAAGAAAACATCATGCAAGAAAGGTCCAAGAAAGGAGCAAAATGATTAGAACAAATTACAGGAAGAGCTGGAAGACATGAAAATGAAATTCGCCAGGTAGGTTAGGGTAAAATGACAAAAGACCTTGGAAACCAGGCAGAAACAAGTGTTCAGAGTTGATATGAATGGAAACACTGAATGCTGGGAAGCTATTATACAAATAAAATTCATATTTTTGGAAAGCAGCAGTAGGACTTAAGTTTCTTTATTTTTATGACACTCCTTTATATATGAAGCTATTAATGCTATATGAACTTGGCTGGTTTTAAACTACAGTATGCCACCAAAATTCTGTCTTACTTTAAATGTACTATTTCTAGAAATAATAATAATAAAATTACTATTTCTAAAATTTCTATCAAAAGATAGATATCTTTATGAAACAAGCGTGTGTTTGTGGTATGAAATAATAATTTATACTTCTAGATCCTCAACCTATGGACAATTCATACATAGAGACACAAAGATGAAATACCTTATAGATCATGTTCCAATTCTCCCATTTTATTTAAGAAACTTAAGAAACTGAGGTCAAGGGACACAGTTCACGGAGTAATAAACATATGCAAAATGTCTAGTTAGGTTTAGTATATCTTTAACTACAGCATACCGCTTATTGAAGAGAACCAATCCATTCAATTCATGGGATTTGGGTTAAGAGAGGTAACTAATTTCACACAGACATTAAGAGGCTGAATTATGACGATATGAATACAGACTAACTCCAAAAGCACTATATCTTTTCAAACTAAAAGAGTACAAAAAAATGCTGTACTAAAATCATAAGATTGGGGTAAAGCAAGACCTAGTCTGGCATAATGGGTAGAAAGCAGGTGAGAATAAGGATATGCAGTAGACATCTTAAAACTCAGCATGTCCAGAACAAGTCATTATCTTTCCCACTAAACAGTTCCCTCTCTTCTACCTTCCTTATTATTCTAGAGGGCAATGCCATCCTCCCAGTCCCTTAGCCCAACAATCTAGGAATCATTCACTCTCACCCCTACTCGTACAGCTATTGCCAAAACAAGTCGATTTCATCTTCTCAATATGCCCCCTTCTCTCCTGACACTGCCACCCCTCTAAAGCAAACTCTCATCACCTCAATTATTGCAATACCTACTGGTGGGTCTATCTCAAGTTCCTCCCCTTCCAATCCACCCTCCATTCACCCACTAAAGTGAAGTTTTTTAAAGGGCAGATCTGACCAGGTCAGTCCCCTACTCAATAAATTCTTGTGACTCCAAAATCATCTCCAGGATTAAATGCAAATATTTTGTTTGGCATTCAAAGCCCTTCATAATCCCCTCCTGCCTTTTCATTCTTTTTTTTTTTTTTTTTTTTTTTTTTTACGCCAGACAATTGGGATTAAGGGACTTGCCCAGGGTCACACAGCTAATAAAAGTCTGGATTTGAACTAAGGTCCTTCTGACTTCAAAGCCAGTGCTCTTATCTACAGAGCCATCTAGCTGCCTCCTTCCTATTCTTCTTATGTCTAACACATACTCTTCAATCCAATCCAATGACACCAATATCCTGATTGTTCCACCAATAAGACACTCCATCTCTTCACTCATGGCATTTTCTCTGCACTCTTTCTTCTGCTCTGGCTACTGATCTTTCTGGTTTCCTTTAAATCTCAACTAAAATTACTTTTTATAGGAAGCCCTCCCTAGACCTTCTTAGTTCTAGTGACTTTCCTTGGTTAATCATTTTTTATTTATCCTGTATATAGCTTGCTTTGTTTATATTTGTTTGCATGTAAGCCTCCCCCTTGAGATGGTTAATTCCTTTTGCCTCCTTTTATTTCCCTAGTGCCTAACAGATAGATAATGATTGACTGGATTTAAGTTTTGCTGGATATTTGTTGATTGGAAATTGTCAAAAATAATATAGGAGTAAAGAGAGTCTCTTACAAATTACAAGATCGTAGAAATCATTTTATAGATGAAGTCCTGAGGCCTAAGGAGGCTAAGCAGCTTGACCCATATAACACAGCTAATAATTGAGGCAGAATTTGAACCCAAATGTCTTACTTGCCCCGCTAAAAAATGAGAATCCTAAAAAGTGTATTTCTTGGATACAAAAGACCTGTAGATCTTAAAATTTTGCAGATGAGAAAATAGAGAAGTGGCAGGTGGAACCTCAATAGAGCATTGGGCTTGCAATCAAGACCAGTTCAAAGCTGGCCTCAGACACTAATTTCTGTGTGATACAATAAGCTCCTACTTCCCAAGATGTTATATAAACACTGGCTATCAGTATAATTAATAATAGCATTTTCCCCCAGGGTTGTTGTGAGAATCAAATAAGATAACATTTGTAAATCCCTTAGGACAATGTGTGGAGTGCTATATGTTACTCATTAGTGTTTAGTAGTAGTAGTAGTAGTAGTAGTAGTAGTAGTAGTAGTAGTAGTAGTAGTAGTAGTAGTAGTACTTAGAGTTGTTGTGAGGATCAAATGAAATATTTGCAAAGCACAGTACTTGACACATAATGAGTTCCACATAAAGATTACTAGCTGAGGCCTGGAGAGATTAATCAGCCCGAGGTAACACAACTAAAAAATATCTGAGGCAGCCAGAATGCAAACCTAGATTTCCTTTAGTTCCAAATAGGCCCCTAGGTCTTCCCCATTCTGATCCCTTTATTTTTAGACTGACCCTAATCTGAATAGTTAAGATGCGTCTTCCCTCCCAGCAATTTTCTTGGACTTCAAGTTATCCAGAATCAAAACTTTATCTGATTAAACAAACTGTCCTTAACAAAGAAAGCATCCCTCCCCCACTCCCAGAGTAAAAATGAGTGAAATGCTTTCCTGTAGTAACTACAATGAATATTCCTTGTCGACTTCGTTAGGCAGACGGCTGAAGCACAATGCCCACTTCTTTTCTAAGGGAGAAACCAATCACTCGCAGTTGCTCTTCCAGAACGATAACTCCACGATTCTCCCTCTTCCAAACTGGAGCACTCTACTCAAAGATCTACAAACACGGACGCATACTGCTCCCCTCTCAAGGCATCTGCTATCACTCAGGTCTTCAAAAGCCCCTCTGTGTGCGCCCGAGTCACAACTTCACAGCCCAGAAAGTTCTGCTTGCCCGAGCGAACCAAGTATAAAGCCAAAGCTGAGCGCAAAAGGATCTTCCTTAGTGTGGTAAAAAAGACGGGCAGAGACACAGACCCAGAAACACACACACACAGACACAAGCACGGAGTCAAAAGCTGCAAACACCAGGCTGTAGCAACTGTGTCAAGGGCAGCCGACTCTGGACCAGAGGTCCGCCAGGACCGACTTTCGCAGCCGATGCCGGCCTGACATCCTCCAGAGCCCAGTCTGCTGCTGAGTGGCTCCCTGACATAGCCCTTACCTGAGCAGGGGCTCCTTCTCAGGCAGGTCCGGGTCTTCCAGGCATTTGCACCGGCAGCAGCAGCACAGCGTCCTCAGCCAGGCCCGCAGCCCCATGGAGAGCTGTCCAGGACCGCCTGGAGACTCAGCAGGTTAAGGTGGAAAAGACCCTAACCGCTCCAGTCCCCGCCCCCCTGTGTGTATCCGTATGTGTCCGCGAGGAGGTTCCGAAGGGCGGCTGGATGGCAGTCCAGCCCACGGCGGACAGAAGCCGGCGGGACTGCTAGGCGAGTCAGTGTTAAGGCATCGCCGGGCCGGGCTCCGGGTGCATCACGCTGCGGTCACGGTCACCAGCCCCCAGTCTGGGACAGCCAGCGCGAAGCTTAGTAGAACTCGGAGCCCCAGGATCTCCTCTCTCATTCCCCTCCCTGAACTGTCTTTGCCACTCTGCAATAGCGAAGTGGGAGGTTTGAAGGCTCGCGGACGCGGTTTTTTGCTAGTTGTTTTTCCCTTTCAATTCCCCCGAGTTAAGTGGAGCGCATGCCCCGTGCGGGCTTGGGAGCGTCTCCGGGCCCGGGGAAGTCACCACTGCTGCCCTCTAAGGAGGAAGGCCGGGATTCCAGCCAGATGTGAAAGCCCAGAGTACACTGTCAGCGCGCGCACTTTGTGCACGCCGGCACAGCTGGCCCTCAGGGCAAGAACCCAGGACCCCACGCAGAGCTGAGACAGGAGCCCCAGAGCTATTCGAGGACAAAGTGGCGTGTACGTCTATTTATACATTTTTATTGGCTTCCACCCCTATTGCCTTCTCTCCCTGCTTTGTTTTGTTTTTCTTCCTAAAGGAGACTGAATGTCAGTTTCTTTTGCCCAGTGTCTTAAAGAGTCGTAGACTTTTGTGCAGCATAAGAAACAAAGAAACTGGAAGAGACCCTAAAAGTCACCCTGTCCAGCCCCTTTTGCGGGAGATAACTCAGCAGCAGAGAGGTAAGCTGATTTGCCCAGTTACACTTTTATTTACTGGGAGAACCAAGTCTTCGGATCTTCCCGACTGCAAAAATTGCCCTTTTCCAAGTCCTCCTTTCCCCTCCTCCTCAACCTATGCAAATATTGTACTGATAATGTAGTTCACGGGACAATGAGCTATGATTTCCTGGTGAAGAAATTAAAGCCAGGAGACTTTTGAGGGATTTGCACAATCTTAGAAAGTACTAATTTTCGATAAGCTATTATGTTGATAGGACAAGAAAGAGAAACAAAGAATTTAGTTTTAAAGTCTACTATGGTGATTGTTAAGTGTAATTGGTCTGCAAAGAAGGGACAAGGTCTTTGGGTAACCACCCCGCCCCATCTGAATCATTGGATTTACTGAGGACCACCAAGGTGTCAACAACTGTGACAAATGTTGCACGGAGTATAAAGAAATAGAAGAGACACTTCCTCATATACAGTCTTCCTCCACACAAGTGCCTGCAATTTAACTCCCTCTTCACCTCTGCCTTGTAAAATCCCTGACTTCCTTCAAAGTATAAATCAGGAGACATACACTCCTCCTCCAACAGCTCTTTTCTTTATTATTATTATTATTATTACAATATTTTATTTTCCCCCAATTACATATTAGAACAATTTTTTTGAAGTCCCTCCCTTTCTCCCCTCCCCCTTCCCTGAGATGCTAGGCAATCTGATATAGGTTATACATGTGTAATCATATAAAACATTTCCATACGTCCACCAAACTTTTAGGGGGGAAACACTCATGATTTGACAGAAATTCCTGAGAAAACTGGACAATAGTATGGCAAAAACTAGGTATAGAGCAACATTTCACAAGGCAGTGGTAGAAGAAAAGATCAGGTCAAAATAGGTGCTTGATTTATGGATAAAGGGCAATAACATAAGCAATTGGGAATTCATGGAGTAGTTCCCTACAAAGAAGGGAAAAATTTAGGACCAAACAAGTCATAGACTTTTCTGGATTATTTATGTCCAGCTTGTGGCAGAGCATTCCAAGATCCTATCGGTCTGATCTGCCACCGTTGGACACACCAACTTGATGCTAACATAGTAATGTCATTTTGATCATCTTCAAGAATAAATGACAATGCTAAGTAAAATGAGCACAAGCAGGAGATCATTGTACAGGACAACAACAATATTATACGATGATCAATTCTGATGGACGTGACTCTTTCCAACAATGAGATGATTGAGGCCAGTTTCAATGATCTCCTGATGAAGAGAGCCATCTACACAGAGAGAGATGACTGGGACCTGGGCAGAGATCATAACATAACATTCTCACTCTTTTTGTTGTTCATTTGCATTTTGTTTTCTTATTCATTTTCTTTCCTTTTTTAATCTGATCTTTCTTGTGCAGCAAGATAATTATATAAATATATTTACATATATTGGATTTAACATATTTTAATATGTACAACATATATTGGATTACTTGCCATCTAGGAGAGGGGGTGGAGGGAAGGAGAGAAAAATTTGGAACACAAGGCTATGCAAGGATTAATGTTGGAAAATTATCTGTGCATACATTTAATAATAAATGAATGAATAAATAAATAAATAAATGGCAACAACTAGCCAATCTTCTAATCAGTAACATTCTCTCTGTCCTGAAGATACTTTATCTTCCTTTTAATTTACTTACAAAGATTATGAGGGATGAAAATTTTTGTTTTTATAACCACATGTCTTGTGCACAGTAAATGCTGAAAATGTTGGCTGAATTTTTAAAAGAAAAGAAATAGAAGAGATGACAGCATAATAAAGTAAAGAGAATGGATTTCCCAACTGCAAGAAGGTTAAAATTCAGATTCTGCCATTTACAAAGAATAGGCTTTGACCAAGGCTTTCTCATCTTTGGACCCCCTGTAGAAAATGATACAAATTAAACTAGATAATCTTTGTGGTTCCTTCAAGGCCCAAATCGATAATACCATGATCCCTTAAAGCTTGGCTTCTGCCCTTAAGAAACTTTCCATCTACAAGGGACATTCATGAGAAGATGAATCCTTCTGAAAAATTAAATTGCAATTTAAGACAACAAGAAATATCACACTATGAATAGCTGTCATTTATAGACACCATACATATTTTATCTTAGTTATCCTCAACAACAACCCTGGCAGGTAGGTGCTTTTATTATCCCTCATTTTACAGATGAGGAAACTGAGTCAGAAAGGTAACGTGATTTGTCCAAAGTTATTTGGCTAATAAGTGCCTGATTTCTGAATCAAGTTCTGACTTGTATTTCTATCTCCCTGACCCTACACTCAATGCTCTATGCATTGCACTACCTAGTTGGCACAAGAAAATACCTAGAGCAGAATCATTTGAAAGAATACTGTACCAAGAGTCAGAATCTCTGGGTTCTCCTAGTCATTCAGTTTGTTAATGGAGACCTTGAAAAAGTCATATAAGTTTCTTGAACCTCATTTTCCTTGGATGTAAAGTGAAGGATTTAGATAATCTGTAAGGTACATCTCTAAATTCTATGCTGTGATGACAGTTATATGCAATATATAACTATAGCACTAAGCAAAGCACAATAGCTTTCAATGTCCCACCTCCATATATATCTCTATCTATCTCTGTTTATCTATATATCTATATCTTTACATAGATAGAGTTGTCCATAAAAACTTGTTCTTATTTATCAAAGATAAGCAACAAAAACTAAGAAAAATAGAAAAGATGACAGCATAACAGACCAAAACTATTCCCTATAATAGTGTTTGTATTTTTTTTTTTATGGAGAACTCACCCAGGGCAAGTGATTCACAAGGTGATCAGAAAAATGATAGAAGATTACTCTCAAGGCTTCTCCTAAGAACTTTAGAATCAATTGTATGACATGGGAGACACTAGCATAGGACCATCCAACATGGTGTACCCCACATAAGAGAAGGTGATGTACTCTGTGAGCAAAGCAGAATTGAATTATTCCAGAAGAAACACAAGATACACAAAGTTAGAGAAGCTATCCCTAATGTTCTTATGCACTATTTGGGTCCGATCAGTGATAGAGCATTCTGAGTTTGTATTGGTCTGATCAGCCACAGTCAGACACACTGTAATTCTACTCTAACATAATGATGTCATTTTGGTCCTCTTCAAGAATGAAAGAGAACAACTAACCAACAAACTTGTTCTTATATAGAATATCAATATTTCATATAAAATTTGTCCTTTTGCACTGTTGGGGTACCCTTCTATAAGTGTTTACCTTAATGAAAACTTCCAGAGAGAACACATTTCTCATCTGTGAAGTGAATAGATTATATTAGATCATTTCACTACTCAGTCCCATAATACCATAATCTTCAAAATATATATATATATATATATATAATTTCCTCCATTATGTTAAAACAATTTTTTAAACTTTTTTAAGTTTCAAGTTCCAAATTATATCCCTTCTTTTCTCTCCTTCCCCATCCTGGTTCCCTCTTTCTTTTCCCTCCTCCTTTCCCTGAGATGACATTGTTGTTATTTCCCAGTACTCACCCACTCTAATGATTCTCCCCATTATGTATTTCTATGACATTTTTTCCTTCCAAGAACTTAAAGGATTTACTATTTGTTCATGTTCTGCAAATCAGACTCCTGTAAGTTAACATGAGAGCGTCATCATCTGGGTACTTGAGTTTGGAATTTACCAGTGCCTTCTTCCCTATTCTGATGTCAGGACCAGGAGAGTACCACAGTTTCTTTTTTACTGAAAATAGTTAAATTGCTTTGCTGTTCCCATTCTGTGTTCTTGAAACCAGCCCCACCCACCACCACCAGCCACAGCAGAAGCTAATACTTAGGAAGGTCCATTGAGCACCTGACAGTAGAGTCATCAGTGACTCACTAGCATAATTCCTCATTTTCAAAAGTTCAAGCTGACGTTTCCAGATTCCTTAAGACAGGGAAAACTTCCAACTCAACTTCAAAAATAGTAGCATCTACATAGCTTTGTTATTTCCCTTCTCAATACTTTCTTTAAAAATCACAGATATAGAGTAAGAGATATTATAATAAAATTATCTGACATTTATAAAGCATTCCAAGAGATAGCTGCTATTATTATTCCCATTTAACAAATGAGGAAACTGAGGTTCATAGGATTTAAATGATTTGT